>NC_132783.1:17119393-17433240 GCF_048418805.1 Vulpes vulpes
TTACACCAAAACTGAGATCTGGATGTAGACGGGAGCAGTATGAGGCGGTGGCCATACACACAGAGATCAGATCTGGCAAGGACCGTGGCAGATCTGGTTCTTCTACGCAGCCACTAACATCTACTTCTGTTTCAGGTTTCCTCCCAGGAAGCCAACTCTGAAATGGAGGTTAGCATGCAGAGAGTTTATTGGAGAGCGCTCTCGGGATCAAGATCTGTGGGGGAAGTGAAGGAAGCAGGATCGGGCAGAAAGCAAAGTACAGTTGCCATTCAATGTCATCTAAGGCCTCAGCTGACCCTATAGGGAAGCTTTGAAACTGGGATGGCCCTTCAGAATTGTCCTGAGTTGAGGCAAAGGGGCCAAGCATCTTCACGCAGGGCAAGGGCTCTCTTCAGTCAAGGGCAATTCCCAGACAGGACTGGCTGGTGGACTGCACATCTGGCAGCACTTACAGCAAAATAAACCCTTCGGGACTGAAGGAGGATTATAACATCCACCAGGGTATATCTTTTATGTTGCTTATATCCACAGACTTCAGATCAGTTCTGGGAGTAGCTCCACCAGGACTGTGATGGCCTCTTTCCCTGGTACTAAGTTATAAGAAGGCTAGAGGGACAAACTAAGGTCCCCATCACTACAACCGGTCTCCCTGCATGGCTCCTCTACTATTATTTTAGATCTCTCTAACCTTTAGCTTACTCTTCTGGTTTAAATATTTGGTTAGATGACTAGGATCCTCATCCCTGAGAGATGTGATTCCCTAGTCACAGTACCCTTCTCAAGCCATGGCTAATAAAAATTGAGCAAATAGAAATTGGAAAAGGAGTACCAACAGATGCATAAGTGGATCACTTAGATGTCACACACATTCTTCCCTGCCTACATTGTGTAAGTTGTATCTTCTCCTGAAGATTATGGTGAGTTAGTCCTTCCAGGTTGGTGACTCTTCTTTTAGTGTACAGACTATACCTGGGGGGTAGCCATAACATAATATTCAATAGGACTTTTGCTATTCCCCCCTTAAAGCATTCTCCCTTTAGAAACCAGGACCTCTAAACCAGTGAGCCTAGAATTATAGGGGTGAGAGGCATAAATTTCAAAGTGGGTCACTTAAAGTGATAGTAACACAGCAACTCCTACATTCATCCCTTGGTTCCTGAACCCGTGCAATTCTTACCTACTGGGAACATAGCACCATACAATGGTTGTTGATTAGAGTACATACCACACCCTAAAAAAGGTGTCCATTCTCACAGTTATCATTTATGAGATGGTACCTCAGCTGTGCCTTCAATAAATAGTTCCCTGCTCAATCAAGCCAGCAGTTTCAGGGTAGTGGATTGATAGGACTAGAAGATTTTGTGGTCACATGATCATACAATGGCAGGAACTAATCAGCCCCAGTAAGTGGGACCCAAGCTTTTTGGCCCATACACGGCCTCCATCTAGTCCACCATGGCTACTGCTTTGTTCATGGGACTATTGTGCCAGCACTGAAGTGTCTCATGTCCAAGGCTGGCCAACATCAACTGGCTGAATCAATTCTCATTGCTTGGTTGTTGTCTCCCTCCATAGTGGATGCTTTCAGGTGGGTATTAACATGCTTCTAAAGTCCATTCATATGCTTTCACTACAGCCCTGTTCCCAATATTCCAGTTTTTCTCCTTCCAAGCTTCTGATCCAGCCTTTTCTCACTGCCCTTGAATCCAGATATGTCCTTGTTTGGGCCACTTTTATTTCCACATAGAGTAGATGTCTGGGTACATCACCCAAAGCTCGCTCATTAAGAGAATATCTCTGCCCAATTTCCTCTCACCACTTTTTTCAAAGCCACTCTTGAGCAGGGTTGTGATCAGTGGTGCGCTGGTAAATGTTTTATAACCAACTCTCCAGAGACAAAAGGAGCACCAATTTACAATATTTACTGTATTGTGCAGGGAAAATACTTCCACCATGGCCTTATCAAGCTCCCAGAGTGATGTCTCTGAATGCAGAATTTGGGTATGTATATTTGACATATCTAGTATGAGCCACCTCCAGTGCACCAGCGGCTATATTGTAACAGTCCATTTTCAGCTTCTACCACATACCAGGCCTACCCATTATAAACTGAACTTGAGTTCTAGCCTCATTCAGCAGTCATATAGATTCCCCACATTCATAGGCACACAGGCATGAGGTGAGAAAGGGATACCAGTACAATAAATAAATAAAATATTGAAAAAAAAAACTGGCTCTGGCTGTATAATTCTGGTATTATGACCACTTGGTGACCCATAGTCAGGTGTTCCATATCTACCAGTGCTCAGTAGCCTGTCAGCAGCTGTTTTTCTAAACCTATATAACCCTCTGCTGCAGATAACATGGCCTAGCTGTTTATATTGTAAACTGTAGGAATTTATATTGTGATTTTCCTATTGGGACTGCCTTCAACTCCTTACAGCACATTTTCCCACCATAGATTTCTCCAGTGTTATAGTATTTGCTGGACCATATGGTCCAAATGCAGTTTGGACCTCCTACAGAGACCTTTCCTATACTAGATCCCACTCAAAGCTGGAAGTATTTTGGGTCACCTAATATATAGACAGAAGCAGCCCTGCCAGATGTGGAATATGGTGCCCCCGAGCCCATCAGGCTCCAAGTATTATGCCTTCCTTGTTGTGATGGGAGATGTGAGATGCAATAATTTGTCCTTTGCTTTGAAGTTGGCACAACTATGAATCTGTTTCAGCATGCCTTAGGCCACTGGAGTTCAAAAATTTCACTAAGGCCAGCCCCTGAATCATTACAGTGTTTTTTCTACCACCTCTGGGAGGGAATTTTTCTTATCAAGGTTCTTATCAACATACTTGCCACTTAATGATCATCAACTTCATCAAGTCATTAATAGAGTGAAATAGTTTGATGTTCTGGAGGATGTCTAGATGGCTCAAGCCTCTCTGAGTTTTTTTATAACAGAGGGTGAGAGGTTAACATAGCCTTGAGGCAACACTACTACTGTTCATTTGAAGTGTGAACTGTTTCTGATTCTTTCTTTTTAAAAAATATCTATTTGCTTAGTGAAGGGAGAGAGTGCAAATGGGGGGGAAGAGGCAGAAGGAGAGGGAGAAAGTAGAGTCCCCACTGAGTAAGGAGCCCAATGCAGGGCTCAATCCCAGGACTCTGAGACTGTGACCTGAGCTGAAACCAAGAGTCAAACATTCAACCAACTGAGCCACCCAGGTACCTCCTGATTCTTCTTTCTGATGAGGAAGGAAAGAACATTTGACAAATTAATGGCCACATGCCATGTATTTCAGGCAGTGTTCATTTGCTCTAGCAAAGATCTCACAACTGACACAGCAGCTCTAATTTAAACTACTATGTGGTTTTATCTGTGATCATCCACTGTTATCCTCCAGGATCTATCTAGTTATTGTAAAGGCCAGAATGGTGAAATGAATGGAGATCTAATGAGGATCTTGCATTTTAGGTTTTAAGAATAGACCTAATTGCTGCCATTTTTTCCTGAGATGCTATATTGTGGCTGAATTGAAGGAGGTGGTAGTCTCAGAGATTTTCACTTGTCCTTCCCTACTATAATATAATAGCTTTTACCTCATAGGCCAAGGAACCAGTGGGGAGATTGTATTAACTTCCAAGTGTGTCCATTCAAATTATACACTTGGGGAGAAGGACAAACATTATATGGTCTCATTCATTTGGGGAATATAAAAAATCGTGAAAGGGAATAAAGGGGAAAGGAGGAAAAATTAGTGGGAATATCAGAAAGGGAGACAGAACATGAGAGACTCCTAACTCTGGGAAACTAGGGGTGGTAGAAAGGGAGGTGGGTGGGGGGCGGGGTGACTGGGTGACAGGCACTGAGGGGGGCACTTGATGGGTTGAGCACTGGGTGTTATGCTATATGTTGGCAAATTGAACACCAATAAAAAAATAAATAAATAAATAAAAACAAATTATACACTTGGGGATCAGTAAAATGACCATTAGTTGATCCATGGACCCATGGGACCCACTGGACCCACTGGGAGTCAGATTTTAAGCTACCATGACATATATTATCTGACTGCTATGTGCTCCCATTCTCATAGGGAAGTCATAATGACACTTCAAATCCCTGAATATCAAGATCAAACAGCCCTTGGAAGGCTTGGGTATTCCCTTTCCTCGATGTATGGTTTCCCAAGTAGTGACTATGGGCTCATGGGGAAGAATTGGAAGGAATCATCATATGTAGACTTGCTATCTTGTTGTAGTCCTTCCTCCTGGGGAACCTGTCCTTTCCTATAGTCAGTGGGTTATAGGTCAAAAACAAACTGGCTCAGGTATGGAAACTGGCAAAAGGATTGTGATTTTTATTGGAGTGGTTCCCCTCAGCCTCATGATTATCCATTTTTAACTTCTTTTGTGTAAATGAAGCATATCTTTGTTGGCTTCCCATCTATATCACCCCTAGGAATGCCTTGTTGTATTAACCATCTTCATTCCTCTTTGTAGGTGAAGACCCCTGTCTGCCAATCTTACCTTATCACTCTCCACCATACTTGCAGCCACCTTGCTTTTGATTTGTTCAGCATCCTCACCTAGACTCTATTATTTTATTTTTATTTATTTTTATTTATTTTTTAGACTCTTATTTTTAGATCTGGTCATCCTCATTGCTCTCAGAGTTCAGTTCTATAGAGTCATGTATTATTAAGCTTTCACTCTGGAAGAGAGCCATCATTAAGTTTCTCAGTGAAGTTAATGCCCCCTCACCAGTGTATACCTAATTACTTGGGTAAATGAAACATCCTCAGGCTCTCTCAAGCAAATACTTGGGATGATCAGTTTTGTATGTCAACTTGGCTAGGCTATAGTCCCCATTTATTCAATCAAACACTAATCTTAGGTGTTGCTGTGAGTGTTGGGTAGAAGAAGGGAGCCATAGGCAAGAACGAGGTCAGGAGGCTACCACTTTGGAATTAAATAGCATGATCATGTTTGGAGGTATAGGAAGAATAGTCAAGCTACACAATGATTGACTAATTGCAATACTACGATGGGCCATCTAGACACATCATTGTTCTCAAGCAGGCAAAATGAACAAGGCTCTGCCTCCAGATAGAAGCAGAATAGAGTGTGGAGATTTGGTTGTAGGAGGAAAAGAAAACAAAAGTAGCTGGAAAAGTATAGGTGGACTAAAGGATGCACTAACTGGCAGATACCTTTTTAGCTCAGTCTGGACTTGGGTATCAATAACCATTGGCTAGAAATTAAGATTTCATACATAGCTAGAAATTAAGATGTATGTAATACCAACATAGTCTCAGACCCCAAACCTTAAAGTTAACACACAAATTGGCCCTATGTCTCTATGTCTCTATATCCCTGGAAATTCTGTCAGGGCAAATATAAACCTTAAGGAGAAATACACCCTCAATTCAAGGTGCACAAAATTCACATAGACAAAGCCCTACTAAAAATGATCCACACATAATTAACAAGTATAAAATATATGAGAAATCTACCACATTTGGGAATCAACAAACACAGCAACAGAATTAAATAGCAAAATTAAAGTAATTAACCAATTTAAATGTATGATTTAATAGTATCTAATTTAGAATTTTTAAAGACCTAAAATAAGTAACTAAAAACATTAAAAGACCAGGACTCTATGGAAGACACTTCAGAATTCAACACAGAAAGAGATTTAAAAATATGGAAGAGAGTTTAAAAAACATAGAATATAAAATGAGAAAATCCATCACAGGATTTTCAGAAATATAGAAAATATGAGGGAGAAGTAAAATTTGAAGATCTAGTAGCTAAAGTTTTTCCAGAATGGATGAATGATATGAATTCTTACATTTAGAAAGCATGGTGAGTGCTGAACAGAGTAAATAAATATAAATATACATCTAGATAAAGGGGAGACCATAAAAGCAGCAAAGATTAAAAAATCAAATAGATGAAGAATGGATTTATATCAGATTTCTTAACAGAAGACACAGCTGACAAGTCAATATAATTTCACCACGCTGAGAGAAAATACCAGGTATTTCAGGATTCTATTTTCAAACAAATTCTTATTCAGTAATAAGGATGAAATAGACATTTCCACACACACAAAGAATCAGTCTTCACTATTATCAAATTCTCATTGAGAAATTTCTAACATATGTACTTCAGGAAGAAGAGCTCAAACTCAGAAGGCAGAAATAAGATGCAAGAGATAGTTTTATGCCAAGAAATGGTAAACATGTGCAAATCTTAAAAATACTTTACTAGTATAAGAGTAAAAATCAGGATGGAACTAAAATGCTACGTGACAATAACTTTTAAGGTAGGGATCCCTGGATGGCTCAGCAGTTCAGCACCTGCCTTTGGCCCAGGGCGTCATCCTGGACTCTGGGATCGAGTCCCACATTGGGCTCCTTGCATGGAGCCTGCTTCTCCCTCAGCCTGTGTCTCTGCCTCTGTGTGTGTGTGTGTGTCTCTCATGAATAAATAAATAAATAAATAATCTAAAAAAAATTTTAAAAAAATAACTTTTAAGGTAAAAGATATGTCAAGGATTTTATACACAGGTACACACACATACATATATATGCATACACATATGCACATACAAGTATATGTATGTATGTATTTATATAGAAGATAAGACTTCCAAACTGGAATTGCTGGAGAATTGGGGAAAAAAATCAGTCAACTAAAAAAAGGCAGGAAAGGAAGTAGGGGGAGGAAAGGAAAAAAATAAGGGAAAATGCACAGTAAAAAAAAAAAATAAAAAAAATAAAAAGCACCAAATAATATGTAGAAATTAAAGCAAATATGGCGGGCATACCCAGTGGCACAGGGGTTTAGCGCCGCCTGCAGCCTGGGACGTGATCCTGGAGACCCGGGATCGTGTCCCACATCGGGCTCCCTGCATGGCGCCTGCTTCTCCCTCTGCCTGTGTCTCTGCCTCTGTCTCTATGAATAAATAAATAAAATCTTAAAAAATAAATATAAAAAGCAAATAGGGCAACAGTCACACTGAATGTAAATGTATTACCTTCCCTCTTA
Organism: Vulpes vulpes; assembly: GCF_048418805.1. Taxonomy (NCBI): domain Eukaryota; kingdom Metazoa; phylum Chordata; class Mammalia; order Carnivora; family Canidae; genus Vulpes; species Vulpes vulpes. Next base: position 17,126,453 of record NC_132783.1, read on the forward strand.
AAAGACTGAGATTATCAGATTACACAGAAAGACTAAATACAATTATGTCCTGATTCCAGCAGATATACATATAATTTAAAGACATGAACATTTAAATTAATGTGATGGAAAAGATATATCAAGTGAATATTAACCCAAAGATTGTTGTTGTAGCTAGAGTAACAGCAAACAAAACTGGCCTTAAGACAAAAGGAATTTTAGAGATGGATACTATATAATGATCAAATGAACAATTTGTCTACAAAATATGACAATGTAAACTTGTATGTACTTAATAAAATAGCTATAAAATGTGAAAAGTGAAAATTTACAGTATTACAAAGACAAATTTGACAAAGCCATCTCATATTCATGCCTCTCTGAAACTGGTGGACCAAGCCTACACAAATCAATAAGGATGGGAACAGGGATTATTACAAACAGACTGGAGAGATCTTTTTAAGGTGAAATGTTCTAAAATTACTGTAGTGATGTTTGCACAATTTATAAATTTACTAAAAATTATTGAATTATGCAATTTTAAATGGGTGAATTTTATAGCATTTAAATTATACCTCATTAAAGCTGTTAAAAACAAATCTATAGGGATATAGAAAATTTGGGAAACCTATCCAGTACACTGCATCTGCCAATTAAGATACAAAAATTCTACTCAAGTGCAAATGGAATGTTTAGAAAATTTTGCTTCACATGACACCACAAAGTAAATCTCGGCTAGTAAGAAAGAACTGACATCTGGTAGATCATATTTTTTAATATAATTAATTAAAAGTAGAAGATTAAATAAGTGATTTTAAAAATTCATGCCTGAAATACTTCTAAATCATGGACTTAAGAAGAAATCACAATACAAATTAGAAAATACTTAGAACTGAATAAATAAAAGTACTGTCATTAATGTAAGATAAGCTAAGGTAGGTATTTATTTAAAGATTTCTTTACCCATTATAGAGAGAGAGAAATTAGGTGCACATGCAAGCAGGAATGGAGGGGAGGGAGAGAAAGAATCCTCAGGCCCACTCCCCACAGGGCAGGGAGCCCAACTTGGGCTCAATCCCACGACCCTGAGATCATGACCCAGGCTGAAATCAGAAGTCATTTGCCCAACCGGCTGAGCCACCTGGGGACCTCAAGGTAGGTATTTAAAAGGACATTAAAGGGGATCCCTGGGTGGCACAGCGGTTTAGCGCCTGCCTCTGGCCCAGGGCGCGATCCTGGAGGCCCGGGATCGAGTCCCACAACGGGCTCCCGGTGCATGGAGCCTGCTTGTGTCTCTCTCTCTGTGTGTGACTATCATGAATAAATAATAATAATAATAATAAAAAGGACATTAGAAGTCTTAACTACTGATACTAGGAATACATAAAAAGGGCTCATTACACATGCAGTGGAGGTTTTTCAATCTTAAGAGAAAAATATGAATAACTAAATTTGAGAACTTAGATGCAAGTTACATGGCCTTAACTTCAAAGGGCTAAAAATGTGGGGGAAAGCGTGTGAATATTCAGAGGATTTTAAATGTTTCTGCCATGTCTGGAAAGGAGAAAAATAAATTGTCTTGGTCTGCAGATGATATGACTGTGTAGAAAACTTAAGAGAATTTATATACTATTAAGTAATATAGAATTTACTATTAGAACTAATATGTTGGTAAATTTACTTGGAATGTACAGAAACCAAGTTCATTGATACGCACCAATAATAAATGGTAAAGAAATGTAATTTTTAACTATTAAAGACATTTAAGACATTTTGTAATAAATGTCAGAAAGGTGAGAAAGATCTACATAAGAAAACTTTAAAACATCATTGAAAGACATAAAATAAGACTGATTTAAAAATATATCTATATGCACATAGAATAAACATAAAATTACTTACATATACATAAAATATTCGTAGATGGGTATATCCACCATCAGAAACACATTCATTTCCCCCAGATCAATCTCTAAATTCCATGCAATTCAAATTAAAAATCACAATAGATTCTTCTTTTTTTCTTTTTTTCCTTCTCGATGTACATATGTCTATCTCGTTAAGCTGATCCTAAACTCACGTGGAAGAGGAAAGATCCAGGAGAAACATTTTTTGAGTCAAAGAACAAGAAATATCAAGATTGCATCTGACTGCAAAGTACCACCAGCAACAACAAAATACCTACAGTGGCTTAAATTGAGTATCATTTGTATGACATAACAGAAGTATGTCTATTTATAAAGAGAAAAAATGAAAATACGCTAACCAAAGCATTTGAATCTGGATCTTTCTGCCAGTTATTTCTAAATCTAAATTAATAAACGGACACTGTGATTATACATCAGTCTCTATGAGCTTGACCTATGAATCAGCTCCTATGAAAGGATTCATTTTCCACACAGTGATAAAGCCAAGTTTCTGATCCTACAAGTTCAGATCATCATAAATTCATGAAACTAAATGCCATGTTATGAGACCACTTGATAGACAACAGTCTGACTTCAGGTAGTAGCTCTAAAAGATTACCACCTTGAAGCCTTCTATTCGAAACTAATTCCCTTTGTGCCAATTTCATGTTTATTCACTATCCTTCTGATTTGAAATTCAGCTTCTCATATTAATCTTTATAAAGCAAGATTATGTCTCCAACCTGCATGACACTCTCCAGTCAAAATTGCTTACAATGTGCTAGACACTGCTCTAAAGTAGGAAGGAGGGGTAGGTCTTTACACCCACTACAGAAAAAAAAAAAAATCTAAGTGATCATTGCCATTCCAGGATATGATGTAGATCTCATGATAGCATATGGCATTGTGCTTTGCCTAGAGTGGCACCCAGTAAATATTTTGACTAATTGGTTGTCACAGCAAGTAAAATAAAACCAACATAGCAATCCATACTTTTTGGATATTAAAATTCCCCAGAAATGTTTCCTTACCATATAACTCCCGTCATACGCCTAGTAGAGACAAGTGAAGTCAAGCCAATTTAATAGGTTAAATGGTTCAACATGGATAAATGAGATATGCGGCATGGTGATCCGAGGGCCTACTCAAGTAACACTGCTCTTGTGACTAAATTGATCTTTTTCAGAAGAATTATCAGCACATCTTAACATGACACTGAGAAGTAATTAAATGTACTTTGGTCTGAAGTGGGGAGAAGGATGTGGGAGAGGGAATAAGTTTTTGTTTTCTTTCACAGTCAAAAAATCAAAGAGAACTATGGTTTAATGCTCCAGGACATTACCTGGGGGGGGGCGGCGGGAGGGGTTAGGGGTGCTCTTGTGGCTCTCCCAGAATATCTTTCTCCTCGTGTTGCTGCCAGACTTTCTTCCTTAAAGATACTACATAAATCACTACTGGAGAAATAATTTACAGCCACAGAGGAGGAAAGGGCGGGGCGGTGGGGGTTGTAGATTACAATGAGAAGTCCTGATTTTTCAGCAGACTCCATGAAGACGGAAGCAGGAGGCAGCTGGATAGGAATATGAAACATATTGTGCCCAAACAGACTTCCCATCTTCATGCTGTGGCTGGGATCCATCTGTTTATCATTGGATGCAACACAGGCTGGGGCAAAATGTGCCATTAATAGTTTTGGGAAGTTGGGAAGCAGAAGGGGAAATGGTAAGCCACAGAAAGGTTCACACAATTGCCTGCCTTCTAACTAGCCACATTTAACAATGTGTTTACAGACAGCAGCAAAATTTGCAACCTGGTCCTCCCAATCAATCCCTGGTACAAGACTGTTTCTTACCAGGGAGAATCACAATCACCAGCAGAAGAGATGATATAGGATATGTTTTTGTGGAGAGACAGCCAAAAAGATGAAGAACTTAACTCTTGGCATATTTCTTCTTCCAGCTATCTCAATTTTGATGAAATACAAAAGAAGAGAGGAGATTTACACTTGCAAACAACAGGGAAGAAGAAACGATTGACACAATTCATTATATGATCTGCTTTTCAGGAAGATGTGGGCTTTCAACATTATCCCCAACGTTATCCCCATGTTTGAGCTATCTGTGTTTCACCATATGGATCATTCTCACAAGAGGTACACAATTACTCCACTCACAAGTCAATTACTACATTCGATATAGCTGTTTAATCTGAACAATTCAAACCAAAACATTTATTCTCCTGAGTTTGTGATGGGCTTTAATTTTTCACTTGCATCATTTTTGAGAAGCGTCATGCTGCCCAGGGAAAAATTCTCTGAGAAGAAAACTGTTAAGTGGAGATCAGAAGGTGTAATGGATGGGATCCCTGGGTGGCGCAGCGGTTTAGTGCCTGCCTTTGGCCCAGGGCGCGATCCTGGAGACCCAGGATTGAATCCCACGTCGGGCTCCCAGTGCATGGAGCCTGCTTCTCCCTCTGCCTGTGTCTCTGCCTCTCTCTCTCTCTCTCTGTGTGTGACTATAATAAATAAATAAAATTAAATTAAAAAAAGAAGGTGTAATGGAACTCTAGTCTAATATATTAATTGAGGGGGGCACTTGACGGGATGAGCACTGGGTGTTATTCTGTATGTTGGTAAATTGAACACCAATAAAAAATTAATTTATTTAAAAATAATAATAATAATAATAATATATTAATTGACCTGTTTTATCTTCTAATAGTTTCTGTTACATTTGACCCTGCCACCTTCATGCAGTTAGCCTAGAAGAATCCACCCCCTCAAAGGAGGATTGTTTTATCAGAACTCTGAGAATCAGAGTTGTCAAGGCTTAGATGCCAGGTATTCAACAAAAGGATCAGAGGAATATATGACCAATCCCTACCACGTAGGTTTGTTTACACAAGTATGTGAATCACACACAAAACTAAAATATTTCATCCATCTGATTCACCTGGAACCACCTGACTCTCTATGGAATTCTGAACTGTGGTCCACATTTGCCCAACTAATAACATTTATTTGGTGCTTGCTCTACTGTACAACTTGTAAGGAATAAAATGAGAAGTAGGCTACCTTACCTGTCCCCCAAGAGCTTAAAACTCCACAAAGTAAGAAATACATCCAGATAAGTCTGATAGAGGCATTATGTGAAATACCAGAGAGGCACCAATCAATCTAAAATGCTACTCCCCAATAGCACCTGTGTCCTTCAGAGCATCAAAAGCTATTATTTTTTGTGGAGTTTCCTTGTACATTAATGGTTTGCCTGACTAGAGCAAATATTAGCCTATCTCGGTACAATAGTTTTCCTAGCACATAGCAATAGCCTGGCTATTCAAAGCATATTTTGTGGAAGGAAGGAAGGAAGGAAAGAAGGAAGGAAGGAAGGAAGGAAGGAAGGAAGGAAGGAAGGAAGGAAGGAAGCCGGTTATGCCAAGGTCTATTTTTGTTCAGTGAAATATCAAATTTTATTTTTCAAGAATTTAGAAAAGTAGGCCTTGTGTGTTAGATAGGCTACTGCCAAGCTGGCACCACCAACAACCTCTTCCACGCCTGAGAACTGCACTGGAATCCACTTGCAGAGTTATGGAAGAGGACCTGGGATAGATGTGGAAAATGAAGCTAATTTTCTGCTAATTTTCTGATTTTTCTGGAGGCATTTGCACACATACACACAGACCAGGTTTGGACATCCACCCACTAGGCTGATAGAGTTAGTGAGGGCTTCTCGGAGATTCTCAAGAAGTGCAGAGGCTTGCAAACAAGCTTTTGAAAACTACTCCATGTGTTTCAGGCTGTGGGCATCAGTGTCATGTCTTCTGACCTTCACGGCAGCCTCTCTGACCTTCAGTGGCAGCACTGGTGAACCCCTCCCCCCCCCCTTCCAGCTCTTCCAAAAATTGTACAAGTTCCTCATTATCAATTAAACTCTTTATATCTGGAACACAAAGAATGGTTTCTATTTCCTTGCCCAAACCTGACTTGTCCATTCAGAAGTTTATCCGGCCCTCACATATGACCACACTCACATGAACAGTGTCTGTATCTGGATTATTCCATCTCAGTAATTTCAGATTAGCTTTCTCTTTGGACAAAAAGAAACCAGTCCACAGAGAGAAAAGACTTTATTTTCACATAGGACAAATGATATTCAGTCAGTTATTCTTTAGGATATCAACCTAACTCTGCTTGTAGAGTAGACATTCAGTTCTCCTGAATAACCATTTTAATTTCGTGATGATAGTTTTGTTGGGTATCTCCAATAATTTAAAATAAATCCATACTCTCAGCAGGTATGTTTTCATTCCCATTTATAGCCGGAAAAGCTGAAACCTACCAGAGTCAATAGTAGCTCTGATACATCACATTTCTTACTTTGGAATAACATTAAAAACCCAATATCATTTGAAATAGAAGGTTTCAAAAATAATGGTAATTTTTTTGTAGCCAGCCTCATGAATAAGAGGCCGCACCGTAAAACTTAATTTTAAACTTAAGAATATAAGCCACACATAGTCAACTGATTCATTTTAACTCTTGGGAACACTTTATTGTATTTTCCTAAAGATTTTTACTCAGATTTTCCACTTCCAGAATTTCCCAGTGCAGTTTGGTCCCAATGCCTACCAAATCCACTAAGATTGCTCACAGATAATACCAACGGTGCAGCAATAGCAACAATTAAAAAAAAAAAAAGAGATAGCCCCAAGTTGAGAACCCTTCATGGAATTATGGGACAGGCTTCTCCAGTCAATGTCGAGAATGCCAGGACACTATAAACACAGAGCGATGCAACACTGAGACAGCCTGGAGTTCACATTGGCCTCTTCCCTGTGGGAGCAGCTGTACTGAGCACAGACGGCTCATGTCTTCCTCACTTCTCACTTTTGGGTTCAGGCTGCATTAGTGTCATACTGTTCTTGGTTTCCCAGTACATGGTTCAGAGTACCCCACCGAGCATTCTCATGACAGCCAAATCTCCACCACTACTGTGTCATACCTGTGTGCATTTTCTTTCTTCTATCTTCATGATCTTAAAGCAAAGCCCACCCTGGCACCAACAGGTATTACGGAGAAAGGAAAGGGATCTAACATTTAATGAGAGACAGAGGTTAAACTGAGTGTGCTATAGTTTAAAGGGCTTCAAAGAGGTGCATTAAATGACCTGGTTCTAAATGAGAAAATTCTGGGTGATATAAGTCTCAGATTCCTCTTCTGCAGTAATGAATGCCATCTTCCTTGGTAGTAGGCAGTATTCACTGAAATAATGTGCACGAAGCACTAAGTTCAGTGACTAGCACACGGTAACTACAACAATAGTAGAAACTAGCCTGATTAAGCAAAAATGCTTTTAGGGTGAAAAGACTTGCTGTGCCACTTACTAGCTGCATGACTTGGGTCAAAGCCCTTCACTTCCCTGAGCCTGATGGCCTCACGTGTCAGATGAATCCAATAACATCTGTGCTCTTAACTCATGGGCTTCCATGAAAGGCAAGTAGGAATGTCTCCATGAAGGTAAACCATACATTGTCAATCTTTTTTTTTTTAAGACTCTATTTATTTATTCATGAGAGACAGAGAGAGGCAGAGACATAGGCAGACGGAAAAGCTGGCTCCCCGCAAGGAGCCCAATGTGGCACTCAATCCCAGGACTCTAATATCAGGACCTGAGCCAAAGGCAGGCGCTCAGTCGCTGAGCCACCCAGGCATCCCCATTGCCACCCTTTAAACGAGGTGTGTGTCACTCCCTCACCCACCAAGCTTGCTTTGATGAATTGGAAATCTTATGAGGCCACAGAAGAAGTACTAGACAGCACTGGAGTAGAATAATGATTATCAGAGAACTTATACTCAGTCATAACACCTTAAACCAATTTGTATAGAAAACCTCTAAATAAAAATACATCAAAGCATAACCTATCAGCATTTCTTTCAAAAAAAAAAAGTGGTCAGGAAACAAAAGCTATAACAAATATAAGAAGTTCCACATGCTTTATTGAACTCCTTTACTGGAGGCAGGAAGTACGTGAATACAAATTCCCCAGATTCCTGAGAGGCTGTGTCCCCAGCTATGCACACATCATAATATCCCCCCAAAACCCCATTAGCTAAACTCCTACCTTGCAATTCTAGAATCACATAGTATTCCCTATGCTTTAAAAGTATATGCATTTTACACACATATTCAATTTAAGAACGCATTGTAGAAATTGTTCAAACATAAGCTGTTGCTTCTTCTTCTTTTTTTTTTAACAGTTAAATTGAATTACAAGAGGAAGAAGGAATGTCATTATGAAATCTGTGTGTATGGGAGGGCCAGAGAAGGACCGAGGGCAAACAGTAAGCTGTGCTATCAGGAGGAATTTAAACAGGTAGTCAGGTTTCTGAGTATGGAAAGGAAAGAAGTTTCAATTGGACAACGTTCAACAGGACATGAGCCCGGAAGGACTGCTTTAGTCTTATGATATAAAAAGAAGTTATATAAGTTGAACAAATGCTCCTCTCTTTCAGGAATGTCTTACACAAGTTGCACAAACTGTCAGAAGCCTTGGGGAAATAGCTGGTGGCAAAAATGTTTGTCCAATGCTCAGCTGATAGGCATGCATTGCAAAACTCTCCCTGGTATTTATTACCCTCGCCCTGCCCCCCTGCACACACACACATCCACACAGCAGTGACTCCACATCAAAGTGGAGTCCTTACTACCCTTTTGCCCTTCTGAGTTCCTGCCAGCAGATCAGGTCTGGTTCAGGGAGGTGTGCCTCTGAGAGCGTCTTCCTCCCTGTGCCATCCCTGTTCTGGATATAAATGGAGGCCTCCATCTCTACAACTGTTTATCTCATAAAAGACACATTGTTCAAAGCCACACTAGGAAAAGCATTATAGATTGTACCTTGGGCATATCTTATCAGCAGAAAAATGGCTTCAATGACCTAATTATTCCTACCCTTAATTCTATGATCTTTTAGATTTTTTTAAAAGATTTTATTTTTATTTATTCATGAGGCACAGAGAGAGAGAGGGGCAGAGAGAGAAGCAGGCTGTGGGGCTCGATCCCAGGAACCCCGGGATCACAACCTGAGCCAAAAGCAGATGCTCAACCACTGAAGCACTCTAGTGTCCCTTTTTAGAATTTTTCAAGAGAAAAAATTCTAGTTGAGCTGAAGAGATGGAAGGAGAGAGACACACACACAGAGAGGCAGAGACAGAGGCAGAGGGAGAAGCAGGCTGTGGGACTCGATCCCAGGAACCCCAGGATCACAACCTGAGCCAAAAGCAGATGCTCAACCACTGAACCACTCAAGTGTCCCTTTTTAGAATTTTTCAAGAGAAAAAATTCTAGTTGAGCTGAAGAGATGGAAGGAATGAGACACACACACAGAGAGGCAGAGACAGAGGCAGAGGGAGAAGCAGGCTGTGGGACTCGATCCCAGGAACCCCAGGATCACAACCTGAGCCAAAAGCAGATGTTCAACCACTGAACCACTCAAGTGCCCCTTTTTAGAACTTTTCAAGAGAAAAAAATTCTAGTCGGGCTGAAGAGATGGAAGGAGTGAGAGGAAAAAGAGCAAAAATCATCTCAAATCACTTGACCCTGTATATTTAGTATCCCCACCCCAAGAACTGAATCTTCATTGGCTAAACATTACTAGTGCTTATGCTTCAAGTGAAATTTCGAATTTTCTTTTCCAGCTTGAGTTAGGGTGATAAGGCAAACATATTCAGACTTTTCATGTTATAAAAGTAAAAAAGTACCACTTTTTCCCCCCAAGTGTTGTCCAGGATCTATTTGCAAAACTGTTACTTAAAGACTGTGTTAATGAGATTAATGGAACACACATCTCCACCACAGGATAGTAAAGGAGGACTTATTAATAGACCTTATTCTTACCTCCTCCTTCAAAGAGGCTGCTGTTTCTGTCTTGTGTGTCATGGGGAAAGGGACCACGTAAAGAGAATAACAGCAGTGCTAAGCAACCTGAACCGAGCGCGCACTCTGTGCCAGGTGCCACACACAGCGCCCTGCACCTATGAGGGTGCATGATGCTCACAGCCACCCGCCGAGGCCCGAGCTGTAGCTCGTCCTGTACTTCCTTCCTCTGCACGTCCCACAGCTGGGGGGTGACACCCGGTCCTTCCCCCTGCACTGTTCTCTCCTCGGCTGGCATCTGGGGCCATTGTTCACGGGGCCTTCCGCCACCACTTCTTGGCGTCACAGGATGTGGTGCCTCTGCTCTTTAAGCAAGGGCTCCACAGCCACGAGGTTTCTATGCTTTTCTATTTTTAGAAATTAACACAGATGTGCCTTTGGGCATTGTTTTTCAGGGAATTTGTACCTCTTTTCTTTGCCTGGGCTGTTCTCATGAAGTGTTGTCATTCCATTTCCAGTCACATGTAGTGCGGCTTGATAAATGGATTTTTGAACCAGTGGCTAACTGTGCTCTGGGGTGGCACTTCCTAAGGGTAGGGGGAGTGTGTGTGTGTTCGCTCTCCAAATGAAGCTGTGACAGAAGCTGCTAGATTATAAAAACGTGGGCTTTGGAAACCAGCAGACCTGGGTTAGAATCCCGGCGTCATCGATAGCTCCTGCAGGCCCTTTGAAAGATTCCTTAATTTCTATAAGCTTCGGCTTCCTTTTTGGTAAAATGGGAATAATGATAATACCTACCTCAAATAGATGCTGTAAAAATTAAACATCATTTTGCATAATATAGTTATTGGCACTTGAGAAATACTAGCTACTATAACCGTTTTTTTCAAACTTTCACTGTACGAACATCATTGCTATCATTCATTTAATAATATTCTGTAATATGATCTAGCCATTCTATACTTAAGTGGATTCCCCTGGGAAACCTGCACTTATTTGTACAAAGAATCCTTTAAAGGAATGTCTTTGAAGCATTATCTATACCAGTTGTTAGAGGATGACTTGTGCCCCCCCAAATTCATATATTGAAGTCCTAATTCCCAGTACCTCAGAATGTGACTGTATTTGGATACAGGGTCTTCAGAGAGGTAATTAAGTTAAAATGAGGTCATTAGTGTGATCCCTAATCCTCTGTGACTAGTGTCCTTATAAGAAAAGGAGATTAGGAGCCAGATATAGGAAGACACAGCCATGGAGGAATTATCCAAGGAGGAAAAGATGGTCATCTATAAACTCAGGAGAGGCTTCAGAAGAGACCAGCCCTGCCAACATCTTCATCTTGGACTTCTAGCCTCTACAATTGTGAGACAACAAATTTCTATTGTTTAAGCCACCTGGTCTATAGTACTTCGTTTGGCAGCCTTAGCAAACTAACACAGCTAACACTTTTATTAGAAATCTGGTATGTGGGCAGCCCCAGTGGCTCAGCGGTTTAGCACCGCCTTTGGCCCAGGGTGGCCAAGGGTGTGATCCTGGAGCCCCGGGATCAAGTCCCACGTCAGGCTCCCTGCAGGGAGCCTGCTTCTCCCTCTGCCTGTGTCTCTGCCTCTCTCTCTCTGTGCCTCTCATGAATGAATAGATAAAATCTTAAAAAAAAAAAAAAAAGAAAAGAAATCTGGTATGCATTAATTGGATTAATCATTATCCTTGGTCCATGACACATCGTCATCATTGGGCTATGAATGTTAGGCTTACATTTATTTATTTATTTATTTATTTATTTATTTATTTATTTATTTATCTAATGAAATAAACATCTGTTATCCCATCTCCCAACACAAATAAGACTAGAAATAACTTGCTTTTAATCAAACATTCCACCAGCCTTATCTTTGTCTCCTAAATGCCCATCAATTTGAAGGTAAATAAATTATAATATGTTCATAGAGTGGAATACTATACATCAGTGAAAGTGAATGAATTAAAGCTACAATTTTTTTAAAGCTATAATTATTAATATGCATAAATCTCAAATATATACCACCCCTGGGGAAAGAGGGAAGGTAGGGACAGGATTGGGGTGGATACAGAAAGGGTTTCAATTGTATTTGTAATGTTTAATGTCTTAAGCAGAATGCCAGAATGCAAATAAATACTATATTATCTATGTTATTTATATGCCTATGTCATAAAAACAAGTTTTATAAAATAATTTTAAATTATCATTTTAGTGTCATTCTCAGTTATTAAAGATAGGGAAGCAAGAGGCGCTATGGCCTGGGAGGGATCCTTATTGTTCACTGCCATCCCCACCACCATGTCCCCCTTCTAAACAATTAGGAGGATTCCGTAGCTCTGTGATGTCCCTGACCTTGAACCTCACTGAAATCTTCCTCATATATCCGCAGACAGGCTGTTCTAGCAGTCATATTTCAAATCCTTCTAGTTGGTCAGTAGTTTACCATTTGCCACCAAGGGTGACTATAGGTAATTATATGAACCTCAAGGTTCATGGAACCACCATGGCAGACATGTGGCAAAGTAAATAAAGTGGAAACTCTCCTTGCTGTTAACTCATTGTAAATCAGGTCAACAACAACAAAAAAATTCTGCCTAATTGAAAGCTTTGATGACATACTAAAAATGCTAATTTCAGCATTTCAGATCAAGCTAAAAAAGATCCAGCTGAGATTTTATTCTTTTAAAAAACTGCATTGAATGGCAGTAAGAGCTCAGACATACCTGAGGTTGAATCCAATGTAGATACACTGTTTGATTTTGACAAATCACCTAACCTGTATAACTCTTGATGTCCTGTCCTTTTTTTTTTTTAAGATTTTATTTATTTATTCATGAGAGACACACACACAAAGAGGCACAGACACAGGCAGAGGGAGAAGCAGGCTCCATGCAGGGAGCCTGACATGGTACTGAATCCTGGGTCTCCAAGATCAGGCACTGAGCTGAAGGCGGCGCTAAACCGCTGAGCCACCTGGGCTGCCCTGTCCTTTCCTTAATACAGGAACGATGATCACTACTCGCAAAGGTTTTGTAAAACTGTACAAGGTAATACATGTAAAGCACTTTTCACAGTGCTGCCACATGGCATGTTTCCAGCATATATAAATCCATCCCTTCCGCCCTCTGACAGTTAAATTATCCAAGATAAACAAGAAATTTTTAAAAAACCCATTGTTGTTACTACAACTATTTTTGGGATCCTCTTAAAGCCTTCAATATTCCAGCAAAGGTAGAAAATAAATGAGAAGGCATAAGAAGGGAAAGAAGTTCATGACAAACATGATTTTTCTTTTTGCTGCAGGGTCCTACCAGTGAATTTACAGGGTTGAAGCAGATTCAAGGAAGAAAGACACATTTAAAAAATGGTATAATGCTAAATAATGAGAAAAAAGATCACAATACAGATATTTGATAAAAGAGGTGGCTAATGTGGTTTTAGTAGTATCTTTACAGTTTCTTTTAAGGAGGAGAATTTTGAAAAATGTTTACAATATTGCAAATCAGAATGAGACATAGATTTAAATTAAATCAGGGAGACTTCAGTTAAAACTTTTCAGATTTCCATAGTTAAAAAACACTAGGAATAGTTCTGGAATTTCCATCCCTGGAGATCCTCAAATGGATTATTTTTTGGCCTGGATATTTTGGAGTATTCCTTGCTAAACAAACAAATCCTTTTTTTTTTTAATTCTAAGATTAAAAAAATATAGATGTACATTGCACATTTTTATGATTGTATATGACACAGTATTCTAAGATTTTATTTATTTGAGAGAGAGGGAGAGACAGCACAAGTAGGGGGCAGAGGGAAAGGGACAAGTAGACTCCCCTCCTAGCAGGGAGCCCAATGTGGGACTCAATCCCAGGACGCTGGGATCATGAACCGAGGCAAAGGCAGATGCTTAATCAAGGGAGCCACCCAGGCACCCATGTATATGACATCATATTCTAAAATGCTACTTTAATTTTTTATCAAAACTCTAATCCTAAAAGTGTAATTTTTAGTTGTCCTTTTTACTCAATATTGTATCAAAAGCATTTTCCCATGTTATTTAATATTCTCTGAAAATATAATATTCCTTCATTATTTGCTTGTTTCAGATCTTTAAGATAAATAACTGTGTGATGAATATCCATGAATATAAGCAATTTTGAAACCCTTTTTGTCTATTGCCCTCCAGAAAATATGTACCAAGTTACACTTCACCAGTGCTACCTATTTCATTTCATCCTCAGGTGTTCTGAGATTAGCATTTAAAAAACCTCTTTGCCCTTATGTTTACCAGGGAAATCATATCCCATTGTTAATATAATATGCATATCTTTGATTACCAGTGAGGCTAAAGGTTTTTTAATAAGTCCATTCACATCCACATGCAGAAGAATGAAACTGGACCACTGCCTTTCACCATACACAAAGATAAACTCAAAATGGATGAAAGATCTAAATGTGAGACAAGAGTCCATCAAAATCCTAGAGGAGAACACAGGCAACACCCTTTTTGAACTCGGCCACAGTAACTTCTTGTAAGATACATCCACGAAGGCAAAAGAAACAAAAGCAAAAATGAACTATTGGGACTTCATCAACATAAGAAGCTTTTGCACAGCAAAGGATACAGTCAACAAAACTAAAAGACAACCTACAGAATGGGAGAAGATATTTGCAAACGACATATCAGATAAAGGGCTAGTTTCCAAAATCTATAAAGAACTTATGAAACTCAACACCAAAGAAACAAACAATCCAATCATGAAATGGGCAAAAGACATGAAGAGAAATCTCACAGAGGAAGACATGGACATGGCCAGCATGCACATGAGAAAATGCTCTGCATCACTTGCCATCAGGGAAATACAAATCAAAACCACAATGAGATCCCACCTCACACCAGTGAGAATGGGGAAAATTAACAAGGCAGGAAACAACAAACGTTGGAGAGGATGCGGAGAAAAGGGAACCCTCTTACACTGTTGGTGGGAATGTGAACTGGTGCAGCCCCTCTGGAAAACTGTGTGGAGGTTCCTCAAAGAGTTAAAAATAGACCTGCCCTACGACCCAGCAATTGCACTGCTGGGGATTTACCCCAAAGATTCAGATGCAAGGAAACGCCGGGACACCTGCACCCGGATGTTTCTAGCAGCAATGGCCACAATAGCCAAACTGTGGAAGGAGCCTCAGTGTCCATCGAAAGATGAATGGATAAAGAAGATGTGGTTTATGTATACAATGGAATATTACTCAGCCATTAGAAACGACAAATACCCACCATTTGCTTCAACGTGGATGGAACTGGAGGGTATTATGCTGAGGGAAATAAGTCAATCGGAGAAGGACAAACAGTGTATGTCCTCATTCATTTGGGGAATATAAATAATAGTGAAAGGGAATATGAAAGAGGGGAGAAGAAATGTGTGGGAAACGTCAGGAAGGGAGACAGAACATGAAGACTCCTAACTCTGGGAAACGAACTAGGGGTGGTGGAAGGGGAGGAGGGCGGGGGGTGGGGGTGAATGGGTGACGGGCACTGAGGGGGACACTTGATGGGATGAGCACTGGGTGTTATTCTGTATGTTGGTAAATTGAACACCAATAAAAATTAATTTATTTTTTTTAAAAAAGTCCATTCAGAATACCTGATTTGTCCTGGAAAAGCTCATATATAAAAGCAGCCTTCTAAAGAGTCCTCTATTAATCTGCCTCTACAGAGACACCCCAATTTGAAAGCAAACTTTATTAGACCAGATGAAAATGCAAAATCCAACTACATGCTGTGTACACATACATATAAAGAAACAGATAACTTAGACATAAAAGGAGATTAAAAACATACAAATAGTATAAGAAAGCTAGAGTAGCTATTTTGATATCAGACATGTCAAAAAATTAAATTGCATGCATGGTCAAAGCCAACAACTCTTTTCCACTCCAGAACTTTTTCATCATTAATGACAAGCTGATTTTATAGAATGAATAAAATTTTTTATGTATTTGAATTTTTAAAATGATTTTACCACAAACAAGAAGAAAATAAGGGAAAATGGGGAGCAAATAGCTGAGTATGGAACTATTGGTGAAACAAAAATAAAGTGGGAAGTTGGGTTCTTTATCATGTATCTTATAATGGGGACAAGATTGCCCACCATATTTTCCAGAAGAAAGTTATACGAAGGACTGTGGGTTTCTCAGGTGGCAAATCTCATATAATTAAAAATACTTAAGGGCCATCTGGCTAGCTCAGCCAGAAGTGTGTGACTCCTGATCTCTAGGTTATGAGTTTGAGTGCCACATTGGGTGTAGAGATTACTTAAATCAATTTTTTAAAAAACCTTAAAATTTGCTCTCATGAAATATGTTATAGGCAATCACTTTTTAATAAAATTGTAAAGAAAATGTGACTGTTAGAATCTATACATATCTCCTGGAGAGAAATTTGAGGACTACTGGACTCTTTTACAACCTGATGACCAGCAGGGTAAAACTACAAAAGAAAGGTCCTTTGAAACTTATGCCACTACAAAATGAGGTGTACAGTACAATCTTGATCACTAAAAGACTTAGTCAACATACTCATTTTTTTCATGTCAGTTACCACAGAATCTGAAATGAAAAGCTAAAGTAATTTATCCATGTCAATTATATTCCTTCTTTCAGTCATGGATTATTCAACCAAAGTTTGATGACACAAGGTGATTGATTATAGGTATAGTATTCCTAAAACATCATTTATCTAAAATGAGTTCATGTTCACCAGAAATTATCTTTTTTCAATTAAGATGATTTTTAGATTTTAATTTCTAACTTTTGTTTGGATATAAACTCAGATGCACAGAGAAGTTGCAATAGTAAAAAGAGTACCCATTTGCCCTTTACCCAGATTCTTCTATTTGTTAACATTTTGCTCCATTTTCTTGATCATTCTGAACCATTTGAGACTAATTTGTATATATCACAGCCCTCCACCCCAGGTGCTTCGGTATGTATTTCCTAAAAATAAAGATATTCTCTCATATGACCTCAGTACAATTGATCAACTTCAGTAAATTTAACATTGATGCAATACTTCTATCTAACCTACTATTTATATTCCAAATTTTTCACTTGCCTCAATAATCTTTCATAACACTTTTTCCTTCAGAACTGAATCCAGTCTAAAGTCACCTATTGCATTTAGTTGTCAACTCCTTTAGTGTCCTTTAATTTTGAGAATCCCCTTAGGCCTTCCTTTCTTTGTCTCTTATGACACTGATATTTTTAAAGAATTCATTCTCTCTCATTTATTTAACAAAATTTTCTTTATTTAGAGTTGCCTGAGTTTTCCCTCATTATAAACTCAGATTATGAATTCTTGGCAGGAATTCTATATAAAGCGATGTTATGTCCTTCTCAAGGTATTGCATCCAGAAAGGATAATACTTTTTCATTAAAAGAAAAAACTGTTTTCCATAGTACCTTAATAGATTGTTTAATGTAAAAATTAAGCTCCTGTTAATTTAATATGCTTTTTCTAAATTAAGTAAAATGTTATTACATATAAGAATTTTTATGTTTAAGACAAGAAAGTCATCCAACATTTTATGTATATATTTTCTCAGCTTTTCTATTCATTACCTTTTCTGTGATCTTTTTTATGAGCAAGCACTCAATAGCTGTAGGCTATTCAGTAGTCTACAATAGCTGTAGAACCATCTCTATAATATTCATTAAATCACTTCAAATGAGTTTTCAAAAAGTGTCTTCTTTTTAAAACATCTTTTGCGATCAAGACCTCCAAATGAAAATATTTGCATTTATCCCATGTCACTTGCTTATTTAATTATACTAAATGAAGCACTGAAGTCTTGTTACAACAGACAGTAACACTTATATCTCTAAATTGACACTAAAACTACTATTAAGTATGGCATGATTTCATGATACTTACGCTCTGTTTTACTACACGTCTGTATTACAGATGAATTCTAGAGAAAAAGTCCATCCTAACAGCTGGTTTCAGTTCATTGTACTTTTTCTTAAAGAACATTTGTTTTCAATTTGTCTATAAATAATGGAAGAAAACACAGCTGAGGGGCCCCGTGTGATTTTTATAGAAGGTTCCTTTTTGGAAATCTGATAAGCTTATAACCACATATGTTTAAAATCATTCTAGTATAAAATTCAGAAAGTTGGGGTGGGGAAAATCCTACTTGCCAGGGAATTCAATGTTTATTTTATCTATTCATTTCTTAGCACTATTTGTCAAACATTTTGTGCTTTAGAAATTTTTGAAAAAAACTTAAGTACATGTTAAATTTGACAGCATTCATTATAAAACTTTAGCATGGAAATGTTACTAAATTGATTATAAACCACAAGTACATGGGCAAATAGAAATAAAAAATATGTGTTAACGACATAGAATGATAAAACTATACATGCACACAGACCTATTGAAAGTACAATACTTTAGCGCATATGGATGTGTCAGATATGGGTATGCCTGTATTGTTAAGAGGATGTGCCTTCTTTTAGAAGGATACAAACCTAGCACTACAAAACAAACAAGAAATTTGATAAGGTCTTGAAGATTAAAGATGTTTTTCTGGTGGGCAATGATCTGGCCAACAGAATTTAACTTTATGTGTGCTATATATTCTTTAGTAGATAATAGTTGATTACATCTTCATTTATTTATGTCAGATGTAATGCTCTGCTTTGGAAACAGAACCAGCAAATTCCAATTAGAAATGAGTTTGTTATATGTATTAGTCATTCTGTAAGGTACTATAAGCAATTAAAATCACAATTTCTTTAAATTAGAATGAACTGAATTTCTTTTTTTTTTTTAAGATTTTGTTTATTCATAGAGACACACACACAGAGAGAGAGAGAGAGAGAGAGAGAGAGAGAGAGAGGCAGAGACACAGGCAGAGGGAGAAGCAGGCTCCATGCAGGGAGCCCGACGTGGGACTCAATCTTGGATCTCCAGGATCACACCCTGGGCCAAAGGCGGCACTAAACCACTGAGCCACCTGGGCTGCCCTAGAATGAACTGAATTTCAAACACTGGATGAAGTATTTAAGAGTCTTTGATAAGGGGGTGCCTGACTGGTTCAGTTGGGGGAGCATGTGATTCTTAAGCTCAGGGTTGTGAGCTGGAGTCCCATGTTGGGTGTAAAGATTATTTAAAAATAAAATCTTGAAGAAAAAAAAAGAGCCTCTGGTAAGAATTTAAAGTATAGCTTTAAAAAGTTCTAGAGAATTATTCTTTAACATAAATTTTTATTAATATTATGCCTCCTACAGTCCAATCCACAAAGACTTTGACAGACCATAATGACAAAATACAAACTTCACATTAATGTCCAAAACTGAATTTAATTTTTTCTTAGTCCTATCTGATCAATACATTTAGAATTGCAAGAAGCATTTGACATTTTGGTCAAAGGGCAGAAACTTCCAAGTATAAGAGTAGTAAATGCTGGGGTCTAATATTTAACATGGTCACTCTAGTTAACAATACTGTATTGTGTACTTGGAAGTTGCTACGACAGTAGATCTTAAATATTCTCACCATACACTCACAAAAAACCATATTTACATGAGAAGATTGGTATAACTAACCTTACTGTTGAAATCCTTTTGTAATATATACATGTATCAAATCATTACATTGTACACCTTAAAAATCCACAATATTATATGTCAATTATCTCTCAAGAAAGTTGGAAAAATAAACACAGAAAGGTGAAAAGGAAGGAAGGAAGGAAGGAAGGAAGGAAGGAAGGAAGGAAGGAAAGAAGGAAGGAAGGAGGGAAGGAAAGGGAGGGAAGGAGGAAGAAAGGGGAGATTAGTTTACAATGGTCATCAGATTAAATGCCTTTTTAAAAGATTTTTCAAACACCATTTCTAAAGCAAACTGAGTGGAAACAGAGAGGAGAACTCTGACAACTCGCAGACTCAGCCTTGCTGTTATTTATGGAAAGACATAAGAAGACGTCTTTTGTCATAATAGTTTTCTTTAGGTTTTGAATGTTTTTGTCAAAGAACCACTGAGATGCAAATGTCACACAAATGAGTAAGAAGAGGATTTCCTTCTGAGCACAACTGACAGAACAGGTGCTGGATAAAAGGGAATTTATCCAACCACTAAGGAAGGACACACTTCAGATTTGTTAAAGGTTACTCATATTTCTCACCAAACACAAAGAAGCTGTTTGTCCCATAAAATAGAAAATGTCAGAATTTGGAGAATGGCAAAAGTGTTAGGAATATGGAGTTAGGAGCTGAACATCAAGTTTAAATTATAAATTTGCCACTGATTTGCTCTGTATTCTTGAGTGGTCAACTTTTTTTAAAAAAAAAAGACTTTATTTGTTCATGAGAGACACAGAGAGAGAGGTAGAGACATAGGCAGAGACACAAACAGAGGGAGAAGCAGGAAAACAGGAGAAGCAGGCTCCATGCAGGGAGCCTGATGCGGGACTTGATTCCAGGACTCCAGGATCATGCCCTGAGCCGAAGGCAGGCGCTAAACCACTGAGCCACCCAGGGACCCCCGAGTAGTCAACTTTTTGGTCTCAGTTTCTGCATCTGTGCAATGGGAGTCACAAGATTTACCTCTAGGGTCATTAAGAGGACTAAATAAACTAGTGCATGTAAAGTACTTAGAACACTGCCTACCACAAATAAGTACTCAAAAATATTTGTTATTACCTACTTTCCTAGAGCAACACAATATAAGGGAAAACACATCTGCCAAAATCTTTTTTCACCAAAGATTAGCTATTAGATTTCTTGAATTTAGTCTGACCCAGGCATGTCTATTCAGCCAGATTTACCTTCACAAAGAGCTTCATTATTATTTTTTTCATTATTACTATTAATCAAATCAGGTTGGCTTAATAGCATATTTTCCTTAATAGCATCTTAATAGGCAAAGCACACAACTCCAAAATAATGTTGGATTTATTTAGCATACGTCTCCATTTTAATCTGAGTTTGTGCAGTGTTTTATGTTGATCAGTCCACAAGTAGTTACTGAGTGTTGAACTGGCCCTTAGCATTTTTGCAAGAAACAATGAGGAAACATTTCAGAGGCTTCCAATCTTGTTAAAGAAACTAGATTTAATGACCTAAAATGAGTAATGAACAGCTCCTTCAACTCTGTCCTTGGTCATATCCTCCTGGCCTAAACTTCCCTTGCCATACCAGGCAGGAAGCCCGGATTCCACAGCTTTCTGCTTCTGTTTTTCTCAGTCACAGAACTTTGCTGCCCTGATTTGGAGCAAGTTTAAGTTCACTCACCCTTACTAGACCCTTGCTGCTGCTCAATAATATTTTTCTTCATCTTCCCAATCTTTTATACATTTCCTATAAATGCTTCAGTAACGGGGCATGTGGAAGGAAATGCAGGTTTTGCAATCAAGAGACCCAGATTTTAATATGAGCTTGTAAATAAGCATGTTGCTATTTAAGCCTTAATTTCCTTATCAGCAAAATGGGAATAATAATGTCTTTACAGTACTGTTATGGACTTTAAAGGAAAGTGTATGTGAAGTGTCTACATAGTAACTCACTCATAGAAGACACTCAGTGGCTTTCTTTAGACCCTGTTACCTCTTCCACTCAGAATATCCTCATGGATACCACTTTACTAAAGAAAGTGAAACCATCCTGCATGAGTGTTCCCTTCCTTTGACTTAAGCTTTTTAAATTATGTCTCTACATGAGTCTCTTCTCTTTTCTCTCCTGCCTTGGAGAAGACATATCTCTCCTGTCCTGCACTTACTACACCTCTACTCCCTCCCTACTTCATAGAACCAGCATTATCTGCTGCTTATTTTATGCCAGGACCAAAGTACTAGTGATTCAAAGATAAAAGACCCATGTTCGGGGGATCCCTGGGTGGCGCAGCGGTTTGGCGCCTGCCTTTGGCCCAGGGCGCGATCCTGGAGACCCGGGATCGAATCCCACGTCAGGCTCCCGGTGCATGGAGCCTGCTTCTCCCTCTGCCTGTGTCTCTGCCTCTCTCTCTCTCTCTATCTCTCTGTGACTATCATAAATTAAAAAAAAAAAAAAAAAAAAAGACCCATGTTCTGCCCCTGAGAAGCCCACAGTTAGGTGGGGAAGGTGGACAAGCAAATATGATCACAAGACAATGAGGTACACATATAGAAGTATGATAGCACATGAGAATCAAAAAACAAAACAAAACAAAAACCAGCTAGCATTATGATATGATTTTCTATCCCTCCACCTTATCACACCAAAAGACAAAACTATTTAAAAATGAAACTTCTGCCTTCTAGGGTCCTCTTGCTTGGACTATGTTTGCAACCTAAGAACATATATCAGAGTCTCCAGTATCACAAGGCACCAGTAACTGGCACCTGCAGGGACAAATGAACGCCTTTGTCCTCTCACACTTAGACAACCTGCTCTACTCGCCACTGAACATTCCAGTCATGTATTTAGCAGTGGTACCCATCCCCACCTCCATCCATGTCCCGACAGACACATACAAACAAACATATACCCATACATCTCTACAGGGACAAACTTCAACAGTCACCTCAAATATCACGTTAATTCAGTTATATGTCACATTCACTCAGCATGTAGCTACTCATAGACAGGAAGAGTCATTCATTCATATGTGCTTTGTCAACCCCATACTGCTTCCTCTGACACCTCCTCCATTTCTCCTCGTCATCAAACTTGAAATCCTAGAGTCATCTTTTAATCTGCTCCCTCTCACCCATTTCATTTCCAAATCCTGTAAGCAGTTCCTTCCCAGGGCTTCTCATATCTGCCTCCACTTTTCTCTTCTCATTGTCTTCACCTACTCAAGGTCATTACACACACCTAGACCACAGTCTCCTAACCAGTTTCTCTGACTTCAAACAGGCCATCCCCACCCAATCTGTCCTATTTCCAGTAAGTGAGTCTTTCTCAATAATAATATCATTACCATGCCTAAACACCTTCCATGGCTTCCTAAAACCTGAAGTACAAAGATCTATAAGCTGATAATCAGGGCCTACGATATCCTTCGGATTCCTTTCCCCACAGTCTTCCTTGCCTGTCAAGCTGCTCCAAAATACTTTTGTGTCTTTGGTCACTGTTCCCTAAAAGAAGACAAATGTTCCCTAGCCACTTCTCTTCTAGTCAAATACTCCCTATTTCTTCGATGCTTCTTTCAAGCCCCACCCCTCCCAATTCTAGAATAGTTCCCACTTCAGTGATCTCTGAAGAATTCTAAACCCTGGTGCTTTCCATCTCTCCCATTTACCTTCTAACCAGTTTGCTTACTCCTTGTGAAATTGATGACACTGTTCTTTTTTGCCTCTAGGGTTTGGAGTTATTTGAGGAAGAATATCATGTTATCCTTTAGGAAGATGACGCTTTAAAAAAAATCAATTAACATATGGTGTACTATTAGTTTCAGAGGTAGAGGTCAGTGATTTCTTCTATAACACCCAGTGTTCATTACATCACATGCCCCTCTTCATGTCCACCACCCAGTTACCCTATCCCCTCACCCCCTCCAGCGACCCCTCAGTTTGTTTCCTCTGATTAAGAGTCTCTTATGGTTTGTCTCCCTCTGATTTTGTCTTGTTTTCTTATTTTCTCTCTTCCCCAATGATCTTCTGTTTTGTTTCTTAAATTCCACATATGAGGGAGATCATATGATTTTCCCTGTTTGACTTATTTCCCTTAGCATAATACCTTCTAGTTCCATCCATGTCATTGCAAATGATAGAATATCATTTTTCGATGGCTGAGCAGTATTCCTATACACACACACACACACACACACACACACACACACACACCATGGGAGGATGATTCTTATGTCAGTATGCAGGATGGATGGGGTGGAGGTAGGAAGCTACAGGAGAGGAAATCAGAAAACTATCCCAAGGTCAAGATAGACCTGCCCTGGGCTGAAGGCAGGTGCTAAACTGCTGAGCCACCCAGGGATCTGCCTTTAGCAGAGTTTCAGTGTGGATTAAGCTTTTTCCCTCATGGTTAGCTTTAAAAACAAATATAACATAAAGACAAATTACATATTTAAATTTGGTTAGGATCCAACAAGAAATTCTTTGTTAACTACCTAATAATTCTTGTGATGGGAAATAATGATCCAACCCAAGTACTTGTAAAGAGATCATTTTGGGGCAGCCCGGGTGGCTCGGGGGTTTGGCACCATCTTTGGCCTGGGGCCTGATCCTGGAGACCCAGGATCGAGTCCCATGTCGGGCGCCCTGCATGGAGCCAGCTTCCCCCTCTGCCTGTGTCTCCCCCCGCCTGCCTCTCTCTCTCTGTGTCTCTCATGAATAAATAAAATCTTTTTTAAAAAAGAGATCATTTTTACAGAACATTATTTTTAAATTTAAAAATTTTAAACTAAGTATAGAATCCATTACTATACCAATTGTCTACATCCACTTATTTACTGTTTAATTCAGCTCCACTGAGCCTAGTTCTTCAAAATTCTACTTTGGGAAACAGGCAAACCAATCCAGTCACTATGGTAATTGGGACGCCCTTGGTTATATTTCCCACAATTCCTTCATGTTAATAATTTTTTCCCTACAGGTAAAATGTCAATGACACTGATTTTAGTAGCCAGTATTTGCAAGAACTGATCTTTTATCAGAGCTTCTGTCTTATCAATTGAAAAGTTCAAGGGTATGCTAGCCCTGATATTTGTAGCAATGAAATGCAATGTTCTTGCACATTTTCTCTTTCTCTTTTCAGGTTTCTTATTTTTGTGTTTATTTTCTCATGGTTTCAAAACTTACTCTACCAAATTCCCAAGTCTAGAATTATTTTCCATCACTGCAGTCATTGAAGCATGGTATTGTTTTGTTTGCCATCCGGAACATCCTCCAGTTCCATGCAGAGGGGAAGAAGAGGAGAAGAAAGGGGGGAGCAGGTGCAGAAGTTCTATTCACAAGGGCACTGACCCTCAGCAGGGGCGTGACAGGGCTTTAAAATAGGATTAGACACCCAAACAAGAAAAAGGTCACACTTGACATTTCCACTGGAAATACCAATGCAAATAGAGCTGATCCTAGGAACATTTTTCACACACACACACACACACACACACACAATTTTAGCTGATTCAAGAGAAAACTGATATTTTTCAATGAATTATTTCCCTAAGAGCTCAAAAAAGCAACTATTGGAAATGGGGCCCAACAATAACAGCAAAAATGAGTCAAAAACTCACTTGAGAAATTTCTCTTTTACTTATTTGCTATTTTTAAGGATTTGTTCTTTAGTTTGTCATGGGAAGAAAAGTCAGGAGGAGTTGATGGGGAAAATGACATAAATATTTAGAACCTTGATTATGTTGTATTCAAACTCATTTATTTTTTAAGATTTAGCCTCCAATCATATCAACCCAATTCTTACCTACAAATTGCCCCATTTGTCTCCTGCATAATTGGTGACAGCTTAATAACATTTTTTTCCTTTCAATTTTCCATTTGTATATTCAAAAGTAGCTGACCAAAGCATCTAGTACCAAGTAAACTTTGGAGGTACCTAGGGGAAGAAATGTGTCGTAAGCTGCTTCAAGATCTACCGGTACCTGTTGAAGATTTCCAAATTGTTCACCAAAAAGGAAATTGACCATTGATCTGACTGTGTGATTCCAAAAAGTCATGAACCCTCCAGCTCCAAAAATGTATGCCTTCATTGGTGAAACTGAGACATGCATGGCCATTAACAATGTCCCCAAAGTAAGTCAGACCAACATAGGTTTATTCCTGATACAAAGAATTCTTGAAGGATTAAATAAACTCTAGAGGCCTATATGTATACACTCACCCAAAGGCAGTCCAAGAAAAATATATCTGCTGTGTAGATCCATATTTTCACATAGTAGATATATATAAAGGGAGGTTTATATATACAAATTGTTGTATTGCTTGTCAATTGTTCTTGAACATTTGACTATGGAAAACATAGAAGTCAATTCTACCATACAGAAACGAAAACCCTTCAAGTAAGGAACTTTCCTGAGCTGTTATGGTGGGACATGGGGGAAAGGGTGAGTCAGTGGGTCCAAATTCCACTCATCCAGTGACCACAAGTTTTGAAATTGTCTCTTAAAATGAAATGATAAAATTTACAGTCTTCTATTAGTCAAAGTTATATAGAGCTCTCACATTATCTAACTAATATAAGAGTACCTGGGTTATAAAAACAGTTTCAACCAAAAGCAAGAAAGCAAGCAAGAAGGGAAGGAAGGAGGGGGAGGAAAGGGGAGGGGAGGGGAAGGAAAGGACATAGGGAGGAAGGGAGAAAGGACAGGAAGGAAGAAGGAAAGAAAGGGAGGAAGGGAGGGAGGAAGAAGGGAGGAAAACCACCCTCCCAAGGGAAAATGCATGATTCCATTAGGTTGTTTGAAATTATAAAAGCTCCTAGGTATCGAGGGACTCCATATCCTAACCTGAAAGAGCTTCTTTAAACTGAGGCAGCACCCACAGTTTGGGCTGAATTTAGCCTGGAACATGCCACATTCTCAGCTCAAAAGTTACATATGATAATCTAAATTGCCCCTTTAGAAATGAACTAGGGGTGGTGGAAGGGAAGGAGGGCGGAGGGTGGGGGTGAATGGGTGACAGGCACTGAGGGGGACAGTTGACGGGATGAGCACTGGGTGTTATTCTGTATGTTGGTAAATTGAACACCAATAAAAAATTAATTTATTAAAAAAAATAAAAATTAAAAAATAATAAATTGCCCCTTTAACCTTAATGAAATCCAAGGAACTGTTAGAGAGGAAGAGACAGTTTTTACTCAAGATTAACTTTAAGGCCATAGTTGCAATCAAGATTTTCTTTTAAACCACATATGATAGTCAGAATCTCTGGATATTAAGTATAATGAAGATCATGAAAAAAGTGAGAAATAGACTAGATTAAGCTGAATTTTGGAAAGCTACTTCTTTGCTGCAATTTTTGAGACTTACCAGTCAAGAGAAATAATTTGTGTAAATAGCCTTTAAAAAATATTCTAACAGCAATATTCAATTTTACCTTTGGATATTTGCCAAAAGAATCTCACCTAAGTAGTTACGTGGCTGTTACCACTGGGATTAATCAAGTGTTTAGCCAAAGACAAAATATTAAACTGAAATGTGAATTAGGAACTCTTGATGATTACATAAAGCAGTTAAAGCAAAAATTCATAGTTACAAGAATATGACTTACTTGTCTTTACTAAGGAGCTATAGGACTTTAAGAGAAAATGTAAAATGCATCTTGAGAGATAAGGTGAGAGACCAGAAAAAAAAGAGATCAGGTCACTTATTCACAGCTCTTAGATTATATGGAAATAGAAAAGAATACTCTTACTTTCAAAGATAATCGATTGTTTTTCTTAATTACAAAAGCACTACAGGCCAAATATATAAAATTGGAAAAATACAAAAATTAAAATCTTAAAATCCATAAACAACCATATCTTAACCTGAAAGAGCTTCTTTAAACTGAGGTAGCACCCACAGTTTGGGCTGAATTTAGCCCTGGTTCAGGGCTTTTGCTGTGCAAATATGTGTGTGTGTGTGTGTGTGTGTGTGTGTGTGTGTATATATATATATATATATATATATATATATATATATATATAAAGGAAATTTTCACTGTTTATAGAAGATTATGCACTTTTCCAGTCTATCTCTAGTTATTCCTTGGGATCCATTTTTAGAAGAAAAATTACTGAGTTGAAAGACATAAACATTTATAATATCTTACTACTGAAAGCACAATTACTTTCCAAAATGATTTTCAATTAATACTCCCACAAGTAATG
The DNA here is from genome assembly GCF_048418805.1 of Vulpes vulpes. Lineage (NCBI taxonomy): Eukaryota > Metazoa > Chordata > Mammalia > Carnivora > Canidae > Vulpes > Vulpes vulpes. The sequence goes on from NC_132783.1 coordinate 17,154,046, forward strand.
TATCTTGCTAACACCAAATATTAAATAATGTTATATATTAAGATATATAAATATATAGTATATATACATATTTTAAATGTACCATTATTGCTTTCAATCTGTATTTTTTTGATTACCAGTGATATTGAGATTTTTTGTTAGTAGTCATGATTTCCTTACTGATTTATAATACCCTTTTTAAAAAATGTTTTTAAATAATCTGTGAGAGCAATGCTTTTTACAAATATTTTTTTCCATTTCATTATTTTACTTATATTTTTGAAAAGAAATTTCCTTTAGAACTTATTGCATTGCATTTACTACATTATTATATGCTGAGAAAATTCATCTTCATCTCAAAATTAGTTCAATACATATATTTTCTTCCAGGATTTTATAGTTTTAAGTCATCTAATATTTACTCTAACATATAGTAAAAGAATGAGACTCTAACTTATTTTTTTCTCCAAATTCTTGCTCTAGTATCCCAACCAAATCAACCTTTATCCAAGAATTTATTTTTAAATCATGAATTGTCATTTAAACTATGAAGAACTTTGGGGTGCTCAAGCAACTGCCTCTTTTTTCTTTTTCTTTTTCTTTTCTCTTTTTTTTTTTTTTTTTTTTTTTTTTAAGCAACTGCCTCTTAATCTTGGCTCAGGTCTTGATCTCAGGGTTGTGAGTTCAGGCTCCATGCCCAGCATAAAAAATAGAAAAAGTGACATGAGGAACTTTTCCAGAGCCCTCTATTCTAGAATTGTCTTATTTGTCTATTCTTGTTTTGGTTCCATGCTATTTAATTTGTGTCACTTCCCTTAAAAGAGATAGAGTGTCATTAATCATTCTTAAAAAAAAATAATAAATCTTGGACATTTTCACATGTTTAGTCTTCTAGACAAACTTTAGAATAATTTGTTCACGTTCCTAAAGGCAACCATATTGGTCTTGTGATTAGGAATACATTATATCTGTAAGTTAATTTGGAAATCATTGTCAACTTTACCATAATTCAGTCCTTTCATCCAAGAGCAAAGTAAGTTTTCATATTTCCCTAATGCTCTAGTAGAGGTTTTTATTACTATTATGAACTCTTTTCCCGTATTATATTTTCTTTATTTTTTTTAGATTTTTGTTTTTCATTTTGGGTGGGGTTTTTCTTTTTCATTTTTTGTTTTCTGGTTTTTGCTGCCAAGAGGGAAGGCTATTTTGGGGACATTTATCTTGCAAATTATTCATTTATTTATCCATTACCTGGCCACTTTGTGGAAATTGGCTGTAGTAAATATTTCAAAGTTGATTTCCCTTATATTTTTCTATATACACATCATCATAAATAACAATGAGTTGGTTTTTCCTTTTTTGGAACTTATACTTCCCATTTTTACTTCAAACAGAATAATACTAATTAATGAGTTACAGAAGCATCCTTATGGTATTCCTGATTTTGCCTCTTGCATTCCATTGTTAAATTTTATCTTGAATCTTGGGGATCCCTGGGTGGCTCAGCGGTTTAGCACCTGCCTTTGGCCCAGGGCGAGATCCTAGAGTCCCAGGATCGAGTCCCACGTCAGGCTCCTGGCATGGAGCGTGTCTCTCTCTCTCTCTCTCTCTATCATAAATAAATAAATAAATCTTTAAAAAAATTTTTTTTATCTTGAATCTTGGTTTCGGTAGGAATTCTCTATCATTTAGGGTTTCTACAGAATTAGGACTGAAACTTAGATAAGACAGCATGTAGTGTCAAGCAATATTCACTCTATGATAGTGTCTAACCACACCATCTGATTGGTAACAGTCTTCATTGTAAAAAAATCTGCATCTTTTATGTAATTGAGGTTAGCCATGTAAAACATGCCTGAAATACAGGATTGGAAGGAGGAAAACTTGAATAACAGAAAACCAATTTCAAGGAAAGACAGCAGAGCAGAGCTTCTGAGATTAAAGAAATTCACAAAGAAGTCTAAGATGGTGGCTAGATTTAATAAGTCTCTGAGAAAAGGAAATGGGTCCACTATGAAATGAAACTATTGTTGAACAAAGTATTAGTTCATTTGTTTCTTCTTTATAAGAAAAGCATTTTAAGATTAGGGATACATTTCATTGTATAGCCCAGTCATTTTAGTATTTTTATTTCCTTGGCAAATTTTCCATTTTCTCTTTGACCCAGAAGGTAAAGCATTTCATCAGTTGTAAAACAACATTTTTGCACATTTAACATGTCAGGTTGAGATGTGACTGATAATCAAAGGTGCCTTAATTTCACAAAAATGTGGTATTTAATTTGCAGGGCAACTGCTTATTTTGTTTAATCTTTTGTTATTAGTTTTGAGTTTTATGGCATTAAGATCAGACAATATGGCCTCCACTTCCTATGTGGGAAGAATTTATTGAGATGTTCTTTCTAGCATAATATAATTTCTGAAAATATTTCACATACATTTTTTAAAATTTCACATATATTTTAAAAAGATGTATATTCTTTGAATTATACAAAGTTCAATAATTAGCTATAAATTCAACTTCTCTATTGTAGTTTTCTGTCTATATATTAGCTATTTGATTTGTCAAAAGCTTTAAAAAGTGTATTATTCCACAATAATTGTTTTTGCTCATTGTTCTACATATTTCTAGTATTTACCTTATATACTGATTTTTATTCCTATTATAATACCTACTTAACTCAGTTTTTGTAGGTTTATGACTTTTTCTTCCATAGAGTGGGTGTGCTTTTCATCATCATAAAATGACCCAAAATACCCATTTTGATTATTTATTCTGCTCTATAGTTTTTGTAGTGCTTATAGATTCCACCCAGATTCTGACAATAAGATGGCTATCAAGTCTTATTTTTCAGTGTTGCTAAGGAGGTTTCATTTTATTTCAGGCCTCTAGATACATGCTTTTCTTGGGCATTTAGAAGAGGTTAAGTCAATTTTTTAAAAAAAGATTTTATGTATTTTTAGAGAGAGAGTAGGGGGGCAGGAGGAAAGGAAGGGGGAGAGAAGCAGATTCCCCACTGAGCACAGAGCCCCACCCAGGATCTCACAATCCTGAGATCATGACCTGAGCAGAAATCGAGAATCCTACACTTAATGAATTGAACCACTTAGGTGCCCCTATCAGGTTTAATTTAATACAGAAACCATCCCAGAACAAAAATATTTACCGAATGCCCACAGTTTACAAATTGATGCTGAGCACTTTACGTGCATTAGCTCATTTAAACATCACGATAACTTCACTAGATGGACAAGCCAACTTCTAATATCTATAGGTAGGGTCTGGTGTATATATGAAGGGATCTTTCTTTCCCATACCCAGTTCTGTCCTATGTCACAAGCACCTTACACATGCATATAGACACTGAAGCCTCCTACCATGTCCTAGATCCATTTCCATCCACCTCTGCTGACCTCTTCCCTTGATAGTAGCATTATAGCCCCATTGTCTACCTTAAGAAGACCTAGTAAGAGTCCTATAATCACCTGAAGGCTGCTGTTTGAGTCCAGAATTCTGGGGTCTGGGTACTCAGAATATGGGGAGGCACAGACAGCGTGGCCATATCCTGTTGGAGCCACAGACTCCCAGCCACATGGGAGATGAGGTCAGAGAAAGGGCAGAGCAGGGTCCTCTGAGGTGGGGAGGGGCAATGTGCCAGGATAAGACCTGGGTGCTCAGGTCTAAGGCTTGTATTGGAAGTAGATCCTGGTCCCTGCAAGTGGCAGAGACTGGTCTTAAACCTTTATTTGTCTAATCCTAAGCCCACCCTTTCCATCTTTATCACATATCTCTAACCTCTAACTTCTGTGCATTATAGAGATACAATGATTTCAAACAGTGGGCTGTGGTGTTCTGGAAAGGCCTTTGAGCTTCCTGAAGTTAAGAAGGAAAGAAGTTAAAGTATAGAAAATTTCCCCTCAGAACAGTTGCATTATTTTGCTGAGGAAGAAAACTGAGATACAGAATCTACTTTTCACAGCAGTGGACTGATTTAACCCCATTCAGATGTCCCCCAGGAACACAGATTTTAAGTGGACTCAAAAGTGTCCTCATTACCTCCTGTGTCAGAAAACATGACAAGAAATAAATGCACAAGGGTGCTGCACCGCCATGCAATGTTTCCTTGTAAATCTCCAGGGTGCCCAGGAGGAGCAGGAATTCCTTGTCCCACAGGGCCAATTTCTCACAGGAAAAGAAAAAAAAAAAGATTTTTAAATAGGTTTGCCTACTGCCTCTCACGAGGGAGCCTGGCACAGAGCTAATGGGCTCCGGCAGGACCTTCAAAGCCTGAAAGATGTACCATAATTTCTCTTTTGTGACTAACAGCGGTTCCCTGGTGTGTCACACCACATTTTACATGTAACGATGAATGGTTCATTAGCTCATTCCTCATCCTCAAAGCTGTGCATACACTAGATTCCTCCTTTAACCTATGTTCATTTAATGTTGTCCCTCTTTCCTTCAATAAGCCAGTTTTTTTGTTTCGTGTTCAATTCGGATGGCTTTCATAAAAAAAGAAAAAAAAGTCATTCTGTACTTTTGCCATTCTAACGTCACCATAATGTTTTCATTCCCATTGTTTAACAAAGCCATTTTCTTTTTTGTAGGTTCTTTCCTCTCGATTTATTCATAAAATATTCTTCATTTCTACTAACCCCTGTGAGGGCAATGTTTGTCATCAGCAGTTGCCCTGACCTTTTCATGGCAGTCATCTTTTCCACTCCACCTACCTTATGACTGAAAAACGCTGTATAACACATAAAGTATGTTATAAATTTTAGCTGGAGACAAGTGAAGATTGTGATAGAATCTGGAGGTAGACTTTTGTTTGTTTTAGCTTAGCTAGTCAAGAGGAGCAGATGAGCTCAGGGTGCATGAACTTAAATCTACCATCCAATCATGTCTGCAGAGTCTGAAAGACCAGCACACCTTTGAGGAGGTCCACAGAAAACTTAAGGGGATCAGAGAGAATGGAGGAGGGTAAAAATATTAATGAGAGAGCTGCTTTTATTTATGTCTACTTACCGGATATACAAATTAGTAATGATGAGCGCACTACAAGCAAATCTTTTAATGATGCCTTTTTCTAGGCACCAGTGATGACAGCAGCATTGGCAACCGTCCCAGAATGGCACATGTGTGGGTTCCTCTATCTGATAGTGAGCAGTGGGTACTGCCTACTATCTGATGTAGCAAAACTTTTTTTCATTCAGGAAATTAACATTTAATCAGACACAGTTTGTTCCATTCTGAATGGTTTAATTTTGCCTTTGGTTGATTTAATGGATTCAAGTAACCCAGGACATCAAAAATCCATGAGAAGGTTTAGAACTGCTTACTTTTAAAGATGTTTAAGAGCCTTACTTAGATTTACTTACTTTTGGGATGTCTGGGTGACTCAGTGGTTGGGCACCTGCCTTCGGCTCAGGGATCCTGGATGGTGTCCCGCATCAGGCTCCCTGCGAGGAGCCTGCTTCTCCCTCTGCTTAAGTTTCTGCCTCTCTGTCTCTCCGTCTGTGTTTCTCATGAATAAATAAATAAATCTTTAAAAAAAAAAAAAAGATTTACCTACTTTGAAAAAAGAAAAATAAAAGTTAAGTTTACAAAGTAAATGTATAGAAATGTTTTGATAAAATTGTTATTTCTACAATTATTTTATCTGAATTTTTTCCATTTGACTATGCACAGATTCCTTAATAAATTATTTTTAATTTAAAAGAATTTAATAATAGATTTGAAGTTTTTTTTGAAGTTTTTCCTTTTTGAAACAGTCATTATAACCCAAAATAATCCAGAAAAGAACCATCAACAAATAAAATTGAAATATTTTCTTAAAGATCAATGTTACTTCTCTGATATGTTTAGCAATTAATGTAACATATATTACAGTTCAGATTAATTTCTATTAGGTGAAGGATATGGAATCTTCTAAAATTATTCTTTCTTCACTCTTTCTAGTGAGGAACTATCACCAGAAATATCTAATGATATTTCTTCCCCAAATATCATTAAATTTCATGGATCCAGATAGGTTTTTCTCCATTTGAGAAAAGTGATATTATATTTCTTATGTATCTTTAGTGCTACCTGGTTAATGGAGGGTCAGTAAGTATTTTTTTAGGTCAATAAAATTTTAAATCAACTTTAAGCTCTCAAAATTTGCCACTTATGAATACCAGTCTAAAGAAGCAAAAATAAAACTCCATTCTTCCTGTAACTATGTAAATCTAACTATCTAGAGTACCACCAAAATATATTCAACATCTTAAATGCCTAATTTATTATTAAACCATAACTCAGAAACCAAGGGAATATAATAGGTGGCAAAAATAAAGTCTCACTAATATGAACCAATTAAGTTGCTGACCAGCTTGATTTAATAAAATGACTGATTCTTTTATATCGGTGATTGAAAGTATTGAGATGAGGAAAGATCCTGAGATGATAGAGGTAATCACAGAGAGATCTAGGATTGGACCTACTAAAGGATTTCCAAGAACTCTGGAGACCATGTCAGTGATGGCAGTGAAACTCAAATTGTAGAGTGGCATCTGTAAAATTAAATATTAAGAAATTGACAATTATAATGTAAATGTTTTTTAATTTTTTTTTCAAGATTTTATTTATTTATTCATGAGAGACACAGAGAGAGAGAGACAGAGACACAGGCAGAAGGAGAAGCAGGCTCCCCACAGAGAGCCCAATGTGGGACTCGAACCTGGACCCAGAATTACGCCCTGAGCCAAAAGCAGACACCCAACCACTGAACCACCCAGGTGTCCCTGTTTTTTTAATTTCATGACAAAAATAATATCCAATTAATTGGCTGAAGGCAGCTGTTTTTATATGATATTTTACCATGACTTTATTTTTAATTTACCCTTTATTTTCAATCAATCTTTAGGAATGGATTATAATTTTCTTCCCAATCAGAAGAATCTACTTTGGCTTACATTAGTGACTTTCTATGGTACAAATATAATAATCAGCAAATTTGTTCTGTGGCCTTTATTACCAAGCCTTTATGCATCTCATAAGGTTAACCTTATCAATAATTTGCTAGTATATTACTTTTTTTGAAAGTATAATTTTATCTTTGTATTTATATGGCATTAACTATAAAAGTCAAAAGTAGACACTGATATGTTAAGAATGCAGATAATTATCTTTCTGGGCATGGCAACAAGAGAATATAGTTCACAGCTTTAACATAAACTTTTTATAACATTGCATTACTAATATATTAATACTGACATAAAAAATGTTTGTTGAGGGACGCCTGGGTGGCTCAGCGGTTGAGGGTCTGCTTTCAGCTCAGGGCGTGATCCTGGAGTCCCAGGATCAAGTCCCACATTGGGCTCCTTGCATGGAGCCTGCTTCTCCCTCTGCCTATGTTTCTGCCTCTGCCTGTGTGTCTCTCATGAATAAATAAATAAAAATCTTAAAAAAAAAAAAAAAAGAAAAACTATTCCACAATATCCCTATAAAATAAGAGAAGTATCCTTATTTTAGACAGAGGGAGTTCAAAGAAAATAAAATGCAATAAGCACTACTATGATCCCCTCAGCTATTGTCCGTAAGTCATAATGATAAACAGACAGTACTTCCCTTGTTACCTATCCAGAGGCCCTAAAGGAACATTCCAATATTTTCCCGTTCATCTGTTGCAACCTGAACAAGTCTGAGAACAGTATCAGAGCTGAGGATTCCCTTCTTTGTGTGTGTGTGTGGGGGGGGGGGGGGGGGGGGAGTAGAAGAAGTAGAAGAACTCAAAACTATTTTCTGATCCTTTTTAAAAACTCAAATGCTACCATTCAAATCTACCATCACCTCTCTAGGGAGATACAGAGGTATTCCCCCTGCTAATAGGCAGATTATTGAAACCATAGGAGATCTACAAACATGTGAATGGTATGTTTTCTTTCACTCAGTGATGCCTCAAACATCCATCTTTCCTTGGTCATTTCCCACTTTCCTAGGCTCAACCAGGAAACCCACCAAATGGCAAGTTATCTGGCAAACTGTTTATCCTGTCTGCTAATAAAATTGACTAACCATATCCATTGCTCTTTTTTTTTTTTAAGATTTTATTTATTTATTCATGAGAGACACACAGAGAGAGAGAGAGAGGCAGAGACACAGGTAGAAGGAGAAGCAGGCTCCCTGCAGGGAGCCGGATATGGGACTCTATCCTGGGACTCCAGGATCACGCCCTGGGCTGAAGGCAGCGCTAAACCACTGAGCCACCCGGGCTGCCCTCCATTGCTTTTTTAAAAACATGGAAACATATATACAAACACATATGTATATATAAACACAGAGATATGTACCATATCCCTAAGATTATGCATTGGTAAATTTTCCATGTTTCATGCTGATTTTTTGAGAGAAATATATTTAACCAAGAAAGTACAAATAACAAAAACTAAAAATCATTTTTCTTTGTGACGTTCCCTACACACAATATTTATGAAGACAATCAATCTTACAGCATAGAAACAAGACAGTTAGGAACCTTGGGGTTGGTCTGGATCCTTCTAGACATTTGCATGACTATGAAGGTTTCTGCTACTTTGTCTATAAAATGGAACTGGTAATACTTACTCACTCTATATCCTTAACTTCCTTTGTGGTGAAAGCTGTCATACATATTTCCACCCTGTGAGCAAAGAAAGTCCCTCAATGGAAAACAGTCACAATAACTTCTCAGGTATAGCCCACCACTACAAATCTTTGAAACAAGAAATGGAGAAGATCACCTGAAATAAAGCAAAAGGGTGACATTCATTTTAAGCCACCACAACTGGTAGGCCAAGAGTTAAGAAACAGTATGGTCATTAGCATTAAGAATTGCCTACAATAAAAATTTAGGGTTGCATGGTTTGGAAGCTGGGAGTTGAGGAAAATAAGCCATTTTCCTCCTCATGTTGAGGGCTAGGAAACTTCAAAATTTTAGAAGTTAATAAATGTATTAATAAGCTTCAAAAAGAATCTCAAAATTTTTCTATACCAGTATAGTACAGTATTCACCGGTAGAGTGAAATTGAAAGTTTCAAAACAAAAATTTCAAACGAACCCATTCTATAGTTCTAGCCGATATGCCTGGGAATTTGAAATCAAAAGGATTTGAGAACTATTATGAAGAGTACAAAAATCACAAATTCCTTCACTTAATCCAGGAAGCAAGTAAAGTCATGGGTATTTTTCCTAATTTTTTTTCCTAATTTTTAAAATAAAAAAAGTGAATTAGCTTTTAGTGATTGAGCACATTCCCCATTATATGGTTTATTACACTTGTTACTTAGAATAATTAGGCCTTCTGGAAAATTGCCCTCTGAGAAATTCAATAGTCCATTTGATTAATATTTTAATGTAAGACTATACACTCAAGTCAGCTTAATAGTATATTAATATACTTAAAAACTATATACTGAAATCCTGAAGCAATCTCCTATTCCTTTGAAATACATGGTTATTAAACAGAAGTGAGTTAAAATATGTACAAATGAATTTTAAAATACACCATTTGTTTCTAAGTCTGTGAAAAAAAAAAGATATTTTTGCAACCAGGATCCAACTGGGCTGCTTTATATAGCCCCCAATCTCCCCACCCCCACCTACCCCACCCAAGGCCTGAGCTATACTAAAATTTTGCAAAGCCTTCCATTGTTCTCCCTGACACCAGATCAGCCAACACAAAAAAGCAACTGCCAGCTCAAAAGCAATCCGGTGATAGAGCCTGGTGCTATCTAATCAAGGGCAAAAGGTCACTTCCGAACAACTGGGCAATAAAAGATTATTTCTAGGGACAAAACAGAGAGGCCCAGAGGTGGGGGGTAGAAAGTGGGGAGGAGCTGGGAAGGAAGGAGGGCAAAAGGGCTCTCGTCTGTGGGAGGAAGTGCATTGACTCAAGGCAGCAGACGGGAACCATCTGGCTCCGTCAGAGGTCTGTTCTTAAGACAAGAGAGAAAGCCCCCTTTAAAGGGGCCAGTGACTCTGGGCTGTGCAATTCAAATTTTTAATAATATAAAACCAGCTTTCCCAGGCACAGAAAAAATCAGAGAGAGAGAGACAGAGAGGCAGAGAGACAGAGAGAAGAAATCTTTTCCCAGACAGGAGATACCTTCACAAATGCTGAGTGGAGGATGCATTGCTTTTCAGTAAATAAACTCTCTTGATAAATACTAAGTAGATGGCCCAGCAAATAGCATTTAAGCATTATTTAAAGTTAACCTTAAGGTAAAATACACACACAGACACACATAATTTTTAAAAGAATATAAAATCCTTTTAATGATACAGTGGTGCTAACTTCTTCCTCTGTCCTCCTACTTCACCCCTCCCTTCCCCCATGCTCTCTAATCCTCTTCCTTTGGTACTTTTCTCTCTTGTTCTTATTGAAGCACCTTGGAATGGGTACAAGGTAAGTCAAGGGCCCTATTATATTCAGCCTAGATGCCTTGGTCTGGGGAAAGATAGAATTACAGGCAGTGTACTCTATTTTTCCCACCCCCCATCCCCAACAAAAAGTCAGTACCAAGTTAACTATGTCCTCAATTTTCTCATCTGTGATTTTTTTTTTAAACCACTGAGTAATTACCAACTGAAATAGAAAGTACTCAGGCTGAGAGACCACTGTGGCTGCAAACATGAGATCCTAATTACAGTAATTCAAAATCCACAGGACAGGAAGCCAAATCATTTTTAGACTTTCTTCTCCTTCTTCTCCTTCTTCTCCTTCTCCTTCTTCCTTTTTTCTTCTGAGGGAGTAGAGCATGGCTAACAGACCAGCTGATCTGAGACAGTTCAGGATGGGCCACGGTAGGATATTCATGTTTCTAAATATGAACGTCTTTTAAAAATGGCTGTGTCCAAGAATTGGGATTTGGAATAAATGTCTGCCAACCACTCCAGCAGTACTGCTAGAAAGGAAATAGAACTTTAAATGTCTTCTCCTAGGACAACTAAACCTTTGTCCCAATGGAACACACTGAGAAACTGTTCTACAGAGGAAATTTCATGTAAGTAGGAAACAGAAACATAGATAAAATTGAAACTTGCTTTTTTGACATCTATCATAGTCATGAGAAACTATTGATATATGATAAAAATTATAACATAAATATATATTAAGATTTCTTCTCATGAAGAATAATACCATAGGTGAATTTAAATGCCATATTGTACATAAACAAGTAATAATAATAATGGTGGTGGTGGTGGTGAATTTTTTTTGAAAGATTTTATTTATTTATTCATGAGAGACATATAGAGAGAAGCAGACGCATAGGCAGGGGGAGAAGGGGACTCCCTGAGGGGAGTCTGATACAGGACTCAATCCCAGGACCCCAGGATCACAACCTGAGCCAAAGGCAGACACCCAATCACTGAGCCACCCAGGCATCCTGGTGGTCAACTTTTATTATATGTTCAGTATACACTGAGTAATAGATATAATGGGATTGCCATTGAAAGGTACCCAAAATCCATTTCCTCAAGGAATTTATCATATCAAAGTGGTGGGATAAGCCCACTTGGAAAACATGCAAAAGAATATATAGATAAGGCCAATACTAATTGTTCCTTAATGCTTAAGGGATACAGGAATACAATGTGCTCTGAATTAGGTAGAGTTCTTTTGGGAAAAGATGAATTTCAAACAAAATTTTAAAGAAACATAGACACGTGCTTTGGACATTGGTCTTTCTAGCCAAGGAAGTTTAAAGATGGGACAAGAAAATCTGAGTCTACTCAACTGGATTTGATGCTCTGAGCAGAAGGGATACAACAGATGAGGACAGTTTAGAGAGCAAGGCCTGCTGGAGAGGAGGGTACAGAAAAGATTATAGTTTAAAAGTCATGAGCTTCAAATGTAAATCAAAACCTCAAGACGCTTAAGATGGATATTATTTTTTAAATATAGCAAGTGTTAGTGAGGATGTGGAGAAATTGGAACTCTTATGCACTGTTGGTGGGAATGTAAAATGGTACAGCCACTAAAGAAAAAAGTATGGTGGTTCCTCAAAAAATTCAACATAGAATGATCTCATGATCCAGCTTCTGGGTATACACTCAAAGGAATTGAAAGTGGGCACACAAAACAGAACACTGTATGTCCACGTTCGAAGCACCATTATTCACAATAGCCAAAAGGTAGAAAACAACCCAAATGTCCATCAACAGAAAAATGGATAAATAAAATGTGGTATATACAGTGGAATATTATTCAGTCTTAAAAGGGAATGGAATTCTGACACATGGTACAATATCCATGGACTTTGAAGACATTATGCTACATGAATAAGCCAGACAAAAAAGGACATATAATGTATAATTCTCACCATATGAGATACCTAGAGTAGACAAATTCATAGAGACAGAAAGTAGAATAACAGCTAGGGGCTGAGTAAGAGTAATGGGGAGTTATGATTTCATGGGTATAGGGTTTTGGTTTGAAATGATGAAAAATTTCTGGAAATGGATAGCAGTGATGATTGTACAAGGTAAATGTACTTAGTGCCACTGGATGGTACAGTTAAAAAATGGTTAAAATGGTAAGTTGTATGTTATGTATATTTTATCACAATAAAAATAATGCAGTAAGATAACATTTTAAAAAGAAAAAAGATGAACTTCAAAGTCAGTGAGGCTAGCTTTAACAACCATCTCTGCCATTTAACAGCCATGTGACCATGGGCAAGGTACTTGCTCATTGAGGTCTGAATTCCTTAACTATGGAATGGAGATAAATAAGTTCATAAATACAAGAAATAATGTAAAGCACCCATACCACAGAGAATATGAATTAACTAGAATTCTTGGTTGCAAGAAATGGAACCACAAATGACCTGCCTTAGGGACTTTATTGGCTTATTGAAGCAAACTCCAAGAGGGTCAAAGAACAACTGGAACGAAGCCGCCATCCAATTTAAAATCAAGTTCTTTTAATCTCACCTGTCATTTCTGCATAGTAGTTTCTCTGACTGCTAGAGAATATGACTCATGGGATTTCAGGCAGACATTTCTATGCTTTCACAACTGGATAAGAAGAACTCTTCCTTTGGTGCTGTTTGAAAAATCCTGGGGAAAAAAAAAAAAAAAGAAAAATCCTGGGGAAAGATTCTGATTGGACTTGGTCACATGCTGAAGCCCTAGCCCAGTCACTGTGGCTGGGCTAGGAAAGTGAGAAAACCCCCACTGGGTGACTATTACAGCCAATTTAGGAAATAATAATCTAGATTTTATATACAGGATAAATTGGAACCATCTTAGATATCCGAACAGAGAAATTATCATTTAATTCAAGAAATATACATTTCATTTTGTTTTGAATTCATTAACTCACTCATTAATATTCATTAGTCACTCATTAACACTAAGTTAATACATATAATTTTCTGAATAACCGAAATTTAGTCTCCTAAATATTAACATTTTTATTTTGAACTTTATCTAAAATATATTTTTTGTGCCAAAATATAAAGACAATTTTCTTATTCATTAAGTTCATTTATCATGAAAATAAAATATACTGGGTTGCAATATACTAATACTTTCAGGAAAAATTTTGGTGCTCAGAACTGCTTGAATCCTTCACTCCAAGGCTCAGAGAGCATCTTTAGGTCAACATTCGTTACTTCTCTTGTTACTTTTCTCATATTTCTGCTGCAAAACCGAAAGAACAACAACAACAACAACAACAATAAAAACCATCCTTTCATCTTTCATCCTGCTTTTAATTGCTGAGTATTGACTATCCAGACAATTAATGACTGTAAGTAAAATAAGATTTCAGGATATATTTTATAGGCAAAAAAGTAGATTGGCTTTGATCCAAAGAAGTATTATAGGGGTTCAAGGATTTGTTCTTCGTGTTCAAAAAAGTGTTTTTGGAAAATTGGAAGCTAAGCTTTGCCTGAAATCCAGGTACTTCACAATATTAAGTCAAGACGTATTAAATCTTATGGTGAAATCAAAGATGGCTGAGACATTGAAAGTTTCTAACCTAGTCATTAAAACACTTATAAAAATGAACTATAAGGAGAATACCATCAAGTTTAAACTTCTTGGTTTGGATATATACTAGAAATTCAGAGGAAATATGTTAGAATATTTGCAAGGCAAATTTATTTGACCCAACCCATATATTGGTTATTGAATTGCTCAGCTAGATTTTCTGAAGAAGTATTAACTAGACTAAGACAATCTCGCCTCTAAGGTATATCATTAAAGTGACTGACAGGGGGATCCCTGGGTGGCTGAGCAGTTTAGCTCCTGCCTTTGGCCAAGGGCTCAATCCTGGAGCCCCGGTATCCAGTCTCATGAGTCTCATGTCGGGCTCCCGGCATGGAGCCTGCTTCTCCCTCCTCCTGTGTCTTTGCCTCTCTCTCTCTCATTCTCTCTCTCTCTCTCTCTCTCTCATAAATAAATAAATAAATCTTAAAAAAAAAATAAAGTGACTGACAAAGTAGCCACTGACACAGAGAATTCTCACAGTCAGTACAGTAATTCTTATTGATACTTCGTGATTTCCACAATTTCTCTTCAAGATTACTTTGACTTTGCTCTTGACCAACGTATTGATGGTCCTGGCAATGACATGTTTAAGGGGAAAACGACCCAGAAGGAGCATGGGGAACATGTATACTCTCTTTACTTATTTCACAGTCTTCAGAAAGACTTGTGATATTACCATCTCTCACCCAAAAACATAAAGTCCATGGCCTAGTATTTTCAGTAGCAAATGCTCCAATTCTTGAAGAATTTAATCAAATTTGTGATTACATATTCTTAAGAGGAAGTGAGCGTTGAAGATTACAGAGGGCAGGAGAAATCCAAGAGCTCTCTTCCCTGTTTTTCTCTTTCAGAAAGTCTAGTATGCATAGAAAATATTATTTTTCTCATGTGATTAGAAGAAATAGTGATAAAACATAAAGAGTAACCATAAGCAAAAAGAATGCAGTTCCTACATACACTAACTGCCTCCCATTCTAGGAGGGCAAACCCACAGATAAAACCTGTGCCCCTGCCAAGGTCTGCCAAGGCGTTAAGTCTCTCCAGCTATGTAAACTGTGGAGAGTTTGCAAAGGAACAAATCCAGGACATAACCCCCTTGAAAACAACAAAAGGGATACTTGTCCAGACATTCACATTGCATCACGCCACTTCACAACTTATAATGAGTCTAGAAAAAGAGGCATGGTTTTGGCATGGCCAGTCCTGTAGTTCTCATTCCTTAAGACAAAGCAAGCACATCATCATTTTCTAGTCTACATTTTATCTGCTTGAATCCATCCAGTGAGACATTGACAAACTGTTAAATCAAACTAAGCCAAATCAATGTGGGTTTTTGTTTTGTTTTGCTATAAATTGTAAAACTTATCAGCAATCAATCAAGGCCTGATATATTTATCTTATGGGTTTATCTAAGCAACTTTTCCTTTCCCTCATCCTATCTCACTGATAATTGGCTTCTAATATATAGAGTTTGGGGGAATTTTATGTTTTCTGAGTATATGGGTTTTTTGGTATGTTTTCTTTATAGAGTTCACACTATGCTAGATGTTTAAGTTGTAAACTATACTACTGCACAAGTACTTACACTCAAACATCACACAGTGAGGAAGAAGAACTTTGCAGATAAAAACTCAGATAGGGATAGATGGAAAGATAGATACACAAACAGACCGGAAACTGATCAATGTGCCTTTTGTCACCATGAGATTTAGGGTATTATCTACTCCTAAATCTTCCATCTTTACCTAACAGATCAAATATTTAAACTTTTACATTGAGGAAGGAGCCTAGGTGGCACAGTGGTTGAGTGCCTGTCTTTGGCTTAGGTTGTGATCTTGGGGTCCTGGGGTGGAGTCCCACATCAGGCTCCCTGTGGGAAGCCTGTTTCTCCCTCTGCTTATGTCTCTGCCTCTTTCTGTGTTTCTCGTGAATAAATAAATAAAACCTTTAAAAAATAAATAAATAAAACTGTACATTTAAAATAGCTACTATTTGGAAATGGCCATACCTGACATTCACTAAGTTAATAAAGTATTATCTAAAGTGTCAAAACAGGGGCAGCCCGGGTGGCTCAGCTGTTTAGCGCTGCCTTCAGCCCAGGGCAGGATCCTAGAGTCCCGGGATCAAGTCCCACGTCAGGCTCCCTGCATGGGGCCTGCTTCTCCCTCTGCCTGTGTCTGTGCCTCTCTGTCTCTCATGAATAAATAAATACAATCTTTAAAAAAATTAAAAATAAAGTGTCAAAACATGTCCATTTCATGAATTCTTTTCTCCTAGCCTTTTTGAGTTTCTCAAAATTTTGCCAGATTTAACATAATTTTAGTTTCAGTTTTGGGTAAATTTGGACTCAAATTCTTCTATTTTCTGTAAACTTGGGAAAACTTACTGCCAATATTTATAACGTGAAATAGTAAAGGCCATAGCAATGTATATGTTTTAAAACTCAGTATGAGTTTTATAGTACATGATGTACTCTTATTGCCTTAAATCTGCTATTCAAATGATTAGAAGAGAATTAAGAAGACTAAAATCATGGTGCTTGGGTGGCTCAGTCAGTTTAGCACATGACTCTCAGTTTTGGGTTAAGTCATGATCTCAGGGTTGTGAGATCAAGCCCCACATCAGGCTCCACACTCAGCAGCGGAGTCTGCTGAAGATCCTCTTCCTCAGTCCCTCCCTACCATGCATTTCTCTCTCTCTCTCTCTCTCCTAAATAAATAAATCTTAAGAAGAAGAAGAAGAAGGAGAAGGAGAAGGAGAAGGAAAAGGAGAAGGAGAAGGAGAAGGAGAAGGAGAAGGAGACTGAAGTCACAACTTCCTGCCCACGGCTTCTTTCTCCTGCCTTCATCTCTTTGGTCTCTCTAGCTACTTACACTGATGAAAGTATGGGAGGAAAAATACATTATTCACTGTCTTAGTACATTGGCAAAACAAAAAACATGCAGCTCAACAATCCTTCTCCTGTTGAATAGTGAAGAAGAGTGTTTAGCATGGCAAAGATTAGTTATATATGGCCCAGAGCCACTCCTGAGGAGCTTATTCACTAGCTGAAGAGTTGAAACTAACCTATAGTAAACATTACATTGCCAACTGAAGGCAATCCATCTGCTTTGGAAGTCAAAAGAGTTGGTAGGGCTGACAACCTCTCATGAAAGTTGAGGAGCTGCCCAACAGAGGTTTAATATAAAGACGTTGCCTACCTCTACATGCAAGTAAGTCACTTTAATGCCTGCAGACCAAGGAATCCTTATCATAATGTTTGAAAGATTACCTTCTATCTAGAAGCCATGCTGCATTAATCAACTAGTGCTGTCATAGCAAAATACCACAGACTGGGGGGGGGGGGGGGGCTTGAACAACATAAATTTATGTTCTCACCATTTTAGAGGCTTGAAGTCCAAGATCAAGTGCTGGCAACATTGGTGTCTGGTGAGGCCTCTCTTCCTGTTTGGTAAATGGCCACCTTCTCACTGTATCCTCACATGGCCTTTCCTCTGTGTTGGATGAGAGAGATAGACTTTCTCTTGTCTCTTCCTCTTCACATCAGAATTTCACACCAGTCCTATTGGATTATAAGGCTCCATCCTTATGACTTCATTTAACTTTTATTGCCTCCTTATTCCCCTACCTCCCAAATATAGTCATACTGTGAGTTAGGCCTCAACATAGGAATTTGGGGAGAATACAATTCAGTCCTTATACATACCTTAAGTTAAGAGAGTTATGTAAGACTATCAGAAGATTGATACTTAGGCCACACAATTTAGGCCCTTGTAAGTCTCCTTGGGGGGAAAAAATTCCATCTCCAGTGAAATATGCTTTAGTTTTATATTTGTAGATTTTACTGAAGTTTGTCACATGAACTATTTTCCAGTTTTTGAGAATACTGTCTATTCTGAATATTTAGTTCCTTCTACATGGGCTCTGTATAAGATTTGCCTTTTAGGATGTAGTGCCAGGGGGCAAAAATTTGTCTTCCATGAGAACTTCCTATAATTCCTTAAAATGCCAAGAACCTCATACTATAATATTTTCACTTTTTCTTCTAGTCTGGCAGGAAATTTCGGATCATATTGGAAGCTCAAACATAGAAAACTTATTTACTTATATTTGCAACCATCCTCTTACATGTTTTGCTTTTCATCCTGATTCTCTTATTACTTTTTTTAGTAAAAATTCTCTTAATATGCTTTTTTTAGCAGGTTCATTTTTCATATTTTCATGAAAAGGATAGTGTTTAAAGATATCCCTGGCACTACAAGTGAAAATTGAAGCAGATTTTTAAAAATCAGATGGCAGATACCAGTTTCTGTGAAAAAAATACCTACAAAAAAAAAAAAAAAAATAGAGAAGCTACCAAAGAAAAGAATGCTGATTTATCCTTAAGTTTTCATTCACTATACTCAGGAAAATGAATACCTAGCAATGATGATGAAAATAAAGTTTCATAAGCAGCAAAACCCATTTAAAAGTGGAAACAAAGCTTTCAACAGAATAAATTGATAATTTTAAGCCGTTATATACAAATTAACTTTCATACTGATTGGTAGTATATCATCTTAGCTAGCAATAGTCACTAGGCAATAAGCTCTACCCTGTTGTTGATATGAGCCTACTGTTTTCTGCATTGGACCTCTATACCAGGTAGTGTGTCACCAGACAGCACAGTTTAAAGAGTAAACAAAAGCAGCAGCAACAGCAGGACATCCAGGAGGAAAAGGACAGATGCCCTTTCTGAGTCTCTGCATGTGCTAGGATGTGACTTCAAGGCCTCTCTTACTGATAAGAATAATGCCTAAGGAAAAGTGGAGTTTTTTTTAAGCCTTAGAAACCATAGTTTCTGGAAAGGGAGTTTATGAAACAAAAGGTCAAAGAAATCAGAAACTAAAATATTTAGCCCTTTCATCATGGCACAAAATAAGTGCATTGGAATAACATGTTGCACTATGTTGTGCAAATGTTTTACACATGTTGTGTAAAAGTCCAGGAGATGCATTTACAAAATATCAGCAACATGTGTTGATGATATTTAAAATCTATCAATCATGTATGGATGCCAGGAAACAGTATGTTGTTGGATCACTGAACAAAGAAAAACTAACACAAAAAACTGGGCAAAGTCTTCCTGAAATTCTTCACAAATGTGACAGACCTCCATAAAAACACTGCCTTGTATTGTGGTCCCAACTAAATTGAAAAAAAATTTAAGCAAAGGAATTTATATTCTGATAGGAGACTGATAGGAAGTCTCTGGACAAATAAATTTTCACAAAGTAGGTGAGAAGGACTAGGCTAAACCCTTTATGGAAAATTAGATCGAGATGGAGACTAAACATAAGCAACTATCTTCCCTATCTAAAACCTTCTGAAACAAATAGGAAAAATAACATGGGAGAGAATAACTCCTGAAGCATATTGGAAAACAAGAAAAGGTGCATTAGAAGACTACAAAATGCTGTCAAGGATATGAAACAATAGGAATTCTCACTTATTGCTGATGGGAATGCAAAAAAAGATGTAGCACTTTGGAGAAGTTTGGCAGTTCCTTACAAAGTTAAATATACATTTACTGCTACGGACTGTTTGTGTGCCCTCAAATTCCTATGTTGGAGCTGAATCTCCAGCATGATGATAATTGGAGGTAAAGCCTTTGGAAAGTATTTAGGTCATGAGGGTGTAGCCCTCCTGAATGGGATTAGTTCCCTTATAAAAGAGACTTCAGAGAGATCCCTCACCTCTCCCACCATGAGGACACAGCAAGAAGATGACCTTCTATGAACAGGAAGATGCTCAATCAGACACTGAATATGTTAGCACCTTGATCTTGGACTTCACAACCTCTCTAATTGTAAGAAATCAATTTCTATTGTGTATGAGCCACCCAGTCTATGGTATTTTGTTATACCAGTCCAAATGGACTAAAGAAATATATAAAATATATACATTTATTTCTCCATATGTCATGACAAGAAAGCCAAGAATCCCAGAAAAAGATTGCTGTTCATCGGGATCCCTGAGTGGCACAGCGGTTTGGCGCCTGCCTTTGGCCCAGGGCGTGATCCTGGAGACCCGGGATCGAATCCCACATCGGGCTCCCAGTGCATGGAGCCTGCTTCTCCCTCTGCCTGTGTCTCTGCCTCTCTCTCTCTGGCTATCATAAATAAATAAAAAAATTTAAAAAAAAAAGATTGCTGTTCATCTATTTACCATGCTCATACCCCACACTCTATTTCCACTGCACAATGGCAATTATAACATATAGCATTGCCTGTTTATATTTGTACATGTCTCTTATTAGTGCATCAGCTCTGTCAGGGAAAATATTGTAGCTATCCTATTTAATGATGTATCACTAGAACTCTAGCAAAAATTTTATAAATTTGTTGAACTGAATGACTCGATTCCAACTTAGATGGGAGAAGTGCCATATATACAAAGAATGGCTGCATCATCAGTACATCCCATATTTATCTTGCCTCACTGCAGTAACCTAAGTGAACATTTTATAAATAAGTACAGCACCTAACTTTACATTTTTCAGAAAGTTAGTGATCCCTATTTAATATAGTGATTCAATACAAGGAATAATAGAAATATGCTAAATTAATCTGCATATTTAAATTAATTTTGGAATAGCTTCCAAAGAAGAAATGGAACTTAGAAAGAAAATCAAATTCAATCTACCATTTTCCCAGTATTCCTTTATCTGGTAAGATGGCAAACCTAGGACTCAGTTAAGCAATTTCTGAGCATCATACTATATGAAGCTCTTAAAAATATATCTATTTTGATTGGTACATTAAAAAAAAACTATAGGTAAAGCCAACTTTTGAAAAAGGCACAGTTATAGATGAAATTTTAAAAATACACAAAACAAATGAAAATGGAAACACAACTTCCCAAAATCCATAGGATACAGCAAAAGCAGTTGTATGAGGAAAATTCATAGTGATACAGGCCTACCTCAAGAAACAAGAAAAATCCCAAGTAAACGATCTAACTTTACATTTAAAGGAACAAGAAAAAAAAAAAAAAAAAAAGGAACAAGCCAAGCCAAAAGTTAGTAGAAGGAAGGAAATAATAAAGATCAGGACAGAAATAAATTAGAATCTTCAAAAATAGAAAAGATCAATGAGACTAAAAGCTGGTTCTTTGCAAAGATAAATAAAATTGATAAAATTCCAGCAAGATTCATTAAGGAAAAAAAGAAAGCAGGCCCAAATAAATTCAGAAATAAAAGAGAAGTTATAACCATTACTACAAAAGTACAAAGGATCATAAGAGATTACTATGAACATGTATACATCAACATGTTTCCTTTTTCTAGGAAAGCCTAGAAAAAATGGATAAATTCCTAGAAACACAATCTTCTGGGCCTGATCATAAAGAAAAGAAAATCTGAAGAAACTGATTACAAATAATGAGATTGAATCAGTAATTTAAAAGCTTCCCAAAAAAGAGAAGTCCAAGACCTGACAGCTTCACAGGTAAATTCTATGAAGCATTCATTTAAAGGAATTAGTACAGGGACCCACTGGAGCCCACAGCCCCCATGTGGGAGCCTGGCAAGCCCACCAAGGGGAAGTGCTTTAAGCTTCTAGGAATTTTATATGACAAAAATATTCCCTGTGCATGGGATTTGATATTGTATGGTTCATTAGGATTTGCTGTGCCTGACCTTGAACATTTTTTTGTTATGATGTTGGAGTACAAGGATTTATCTTGGTGACTTTAGGATGTTGGTTCCATTGTGGATATAATTATGGCAAAGCAAGAATCCAGGAAAGAACTTCCAGAGAAGGAATTAAAAATAAGATTTTATATGAAAGTACCCACCTTGATCCTGACAGAAAACAAACCAATGGCAACTCCAGCAGTTGAGCAGTCTCAAGCATAGAAAACCAAAATACAATTCATTGGAGTCTCTGTAAACAAAACTGAGGTCAATTCTATTAAACCTCATATGTACCATAAGGATTTCAATCGAGTAAATAAAGTATGTGTTAATTGAAGAAGGACCAGGAGGAAGAGCAAGAAGAGAGGGGGAGGGGAAAGGGAAGGGTAGGGGAGGGTGAGGGAAGAAGAAAAAGTAGTAGTAATTAGTACCTATCTTCAAATTATTCCAAAAAAATGAATAGAAAATAATGCTTCCAAACTCATTTTATGAGGCTAATATTATTACCCTGAGACCAAAACTAAAGACACCTCAAAAAAGAAAATCACAGGCCAATATCTCTGATAAACATAGATGCAGAAATCCCAGCAAAATGTTAAGAAACAAAATCCAACAATACATTAAAAGGATCATATACCATGATCAAATAGGATTTATTCCAGGGATGCAAGAATGTTCAACCACAGATCAATCAATGTGATACATCACACTAACAAAGAAAGGAATAAAAATCTTATCATCATCTCAATAGATGTAGAAGAAGCATTTGACAAAATTCAACTTCCATTTATGATAGGAACTCTCAACAAAATGAGTATAGAAGGAATGTACCTCAACATAATAAAGGTCATATACGACAAACCCACAGTAACATCATACTGAACAATCAAAAGCTGAAAGCTTTCCCTCTAATATAAAGAAAAAGATATCTACTCCCTCCACTCTTATTCAGTACAGTATTGAAGACTAGTCACAGCAATTAGGCAATAAAGTTAGAAAGTTAGAAATAAAACTGTCACTATTTGCAGATGACATGCTGCTATATATAAAAAAAAAAAAACCCTAAAGATTCCACCAGAAAACTATTAGAAGAAGTAATAAATGAATTCAGTAAAGTTATAGGATACAAAATTAACATACAGAAATCAGTTGTGTTTCTTTCTATACTAATAACAAGCTATCAGAAGGAGAAATTAAGAAAACAATCTCACTTATAATTGCATCAAAAAGAATAAAATACCTAGGAATAAATTTAACCAAGGAGGTGAAAACTCTAAGACACTGATGAAAGAGTGTGAAAATGACACAAATAAATGGAAATATATATGATGCTTATGAATTGGAAGAATTAATATCATAAAAATATCCATTCTATTCAAAGCAATCTATAGATTCAATGCAATCCCCACCAAAATACCAATGGCATTTTTCACAAACTAAAATAAAGAATCTTAAGATTTATATGGAACCACAGAAGACCCCAAATAGCCAAAGCAGTCTTGAGAAAGAACAAAGCTAGAGATATTACACTCCCTGATTTCAAACTACACTACAAACCTATAGTAATCAAAACAGCATGGTAGTGGCAGGAAAACCAATACATAGATCAATGGAATAGAATAGAGAGCCCAGACATAGACCCATGCAAATAGGTCAATTAATATATGACAAATAAGGCAATAAATACAATTGGGAAAAGACAGTCTCTTCAATAAATGGTGTTAGGAAAACTGGATAGCAAACATGCAAAATAATGAAACTGGACCACTTTCTTACACTATACACAAAAATAAATTCAAAATGGGTTAAAGACTTGAATGTAAAATCTGAAATCAGAAAATCTCTTAGCGGAAAACAGGCAGTAAGTTCTTTGACTTCAGTCTTAGTAATATATTTTTGGACCAGTCTCCCCATAAAAAGGCAAAGTTCAAATAAACAAATAGTACTATATCAAACTAAAAAGCTTTTCATTTTTATTAACAAAATGAAAAAATAAGTTACCTAATGGAAGAGGATATTTTCAAATCATGCAAGAACTTAGACAACTTAATATTTTTAAAAAGCCAATTAAAAACTGAGCAGAGGACTTAAATACACTTCTTTTTCCAAAGGCATACAGATAACCACCAGGCACAAGAAAAGATGTGCAACATCACTAATCATGAGGGAGATGCAAATCAAAACTACACGGAGGTATCACCTCACACTGTCAGATTGCTATTACCAAAAAGACAAAAAATAACAAGTGTTGGCAAAAATGTGGAGGAAAGAACTGTTGTGTGTTGTCGGTGGGAATGTAAATTGGTAGTAACCACTATAGAAAACATTATGGAGGTTCCTCCAAAAATTAAAAATAAGACCATACAATCCAGCAGTTCCACTTCTGGGTATTTACCCACAGAAAATGAAAACATCAATTCTAAGAGATATATGCAGCCCTATATTCACTGCATCATTACTTACAATAGCTGAGAGATGGAAGCAACCTAAGTGTCCATCTATAGATGAATAAAGATGTGGTGCATATATACAACACAATATCACTCAGCCATAAGAAAGAAATGAAATCCTACCATTTGCAACAAAATGGTTGGCCCTAAGTGACATAAGTTAGGCAGAAAAAAACCATATGATTTCACTTATATATGGAATCTAAAAAACCAAACAAACAAAACCAAACAAAACAGAAATAGTCTCATAGATACAGAGAACAAATGGTTGGTTACCAAAGGAGTTGGGGGTGGTACAAAAGGGGTGAAGGGAAGTAACAGGTACATACTTCCAGTTATAAAATAAATAAGTCATAAGGATGCAAATATACAGACTGGGCATATAGTCCATAATACTGTAATAACTCTGTATGGAGACAAACGGTAATTAGATTTATCATGGGATCATTTTATAATGTATAAAAATATCAAATCACTATGACATATACCTAACAGGATGCTATATGTTAATTATATTTCAATTAAAAAATCTGGACCAAATTCAGTCACAGAAAAGATGGTAATTACCATTTGACTGCTATGTAATGATAATCCAGGTGAAATCACTTAATGGTCCCCCTCCAGCTTCCAACAGATAAGGGACAGCATTTTAAAACCTTATATGATATCTGTTATAAATTATGCAATCTTCACTAACTGCCTCAAAAAAGAGGTTATACATAGAAAATAAAGTATCTTCCCTATGGGTGAGACAGTTGCTCTTATCCTTTTTTGGGGACAGAAATTATCGGATAATCTGAAAAAAACCCTGAACTCTTCTCCAAGAAAGACTCTCTCTCTTTCTGTCACACACACACACACACACACACACACACACACACACACAGAGTTTTGTATATCATTTCAAAGTTTATAGGTTCCTGAAGGTTCTCTAAGGATAATTGTTCAACTGGTCATTAAATTCATGGTTTTTAAATCATTCTAAGTGGGCTTTGGGAGAGGAGGAAGCGAAAAGCTGAGGAGGTAAGAGAGGAAGAAGAGCTCCCTACAACCCCTCTCTCAAGTGGAATGCCTACATATTAATCTCTTATGTATTGACTTTCAGGCAACATTATTTGGTCAAAACAACATTCTGAATTGGACCAGGGGATCTAAACCAGGCTTATCACAAGATTTATCTGGGAGCATTTGTTTTAAAATAATATTGCATTAGATGTCATACCATAGCATTTATTGGTTGTTTTCTGGATATTAGTCTTATCTCATTCTATAAGATTGAAGACTTCTTTAGTGAAGTATCTCTTCGGTTAAAATTACTCTGGAGGGCCCACAATGCTAAAAGCTGAGAACTATTCTAGGTGTTGGAGATTCAGAAGTGAATGAGGAAGAACCCTACTCTTGTCCAGCTTACTATCTAATTGTTAATTCTCCATGGCTGCTGTGTAGTATCTAATATACAAACAAAATTCAGTCTTGTTATTTACTGACTGGCCAATCATTATTAGCATGATCTTATAGACCTGCCTAGGGTTGAGGTTAGCAATGAATAAAGCAAAGTCAAGTGACCAATATAAGGACCAAACAATATAGTACAGTACATGTTTAAGTCATGAATCAGGACAAGCTCTTTCACGGTTGTTGCTAGGCTAGAAAGGTCAGGCACTGACCTTCCTAATCCCCACATCTCATCAGGGATGGATCTAACTCTCAACTTAATTTTACAGTCTTATTAAATATAGTATGGTTTTTGTGCCAATAAAGTTAGTTTATTATTCACTTGAACTAAAGAAAGAAACTTTAAAACTTATACCTTCCCACACACCCACGCGTTTCAATCTACAAACCAAGGAAGTACAGGTCAAAGTACATATCTACGTTGTTTTAAGGTTGAAAAAAAGCCAATCTATTCTTTTTTTTTTTTCCCAAGATTTTTTTACTGAGAGAGAGAGAGAGAGAGAGAGAGAGATAATTATTCTCTTTTGCCTTAAGCAATGATCCTAGTTTCTTTAGGTACTTAGTCTGTACTGGTATAACAAAATGCCATAGATGAGGTGGCTTATAAGCAACAGAAATTTATTTCTTATAGTTCTGGAGGCTGGAAAGTCCAAAATCAAGGCACCAGTATATTTCAGTGTCTGGTGATACCCTGCTCACTAGTTCATAAATGGCCTTCTTCTTGC
This sequence comes from Vulpes vulpes, assembly GCF_048418805.1. Taxonomy (NCBI): domain Eukaryota; kingdom Metazoa; phylum Chordata; class Mammalia; order Carnivora; family Canidae; genus Vulpes; species Vulpes vulpes. The sequence goes on from NC_132783.1 coordinate 17,180,346, forward strand.
TCTATCTTCACCTGATGGAAGGGGCAAAGGAGCTCTCTGGGATCTCTTTTACATAAGCATTAATCCACTCTTTGGGCTTCATGTTCATGACCTAATTGTCACCCAAAAGCCCTACCCCTAGATACCATCACAATGGGCCTTAGGATTTAAACATATGAATTTGGGGGCTACACAAACATTCAGTCAATAGCACTCAGTTTCTATTCCTAAGAAAAAGTAGCAATGGTCACTCCTAGAAATCTATGGCTAAAACAATCGAAGACAGATCTTAAAGTCACACATTATGCACAGTCTTTGGAGTCAGATAACTGGAGTTCAAATCCTAATTCCCTCAGTTTTAGCTCTGGGGAAACTGGGCTAGTTACTCCACCCCCCTGCACCTGGGTCTCCTCATCTATAAAAAAAGGATAATAATGGTACCTACTTCATACAATTGTTGAGAAGATCAAATAAATAATTAATGAAAGAACAGTAGCCAGCTTACCCCAGCATATAGTAAGCAGTCAGTAAATTTGAGCTATGAAAATAATGAAAGGATATTAAAAGAGAGATCTATCCTTTGGAGGAACGTATAATACAGTGAGGAAAGCAAATCATAAATGAAATAAATTATATGGGAGTCAACATTAACATGCGTAAGAATAAATGTATACCTTACAAACTGAAACTTCAGGAAATGGACATTATAGGAGCAATGCTAGTAGCCTTTTGTTCCAGAGGAGGCAATCACAATGTAAGCAAAGAGTTCAAAAGTCCTATTTGGTAATAAGAACTGAAATGATGGGAACCCCAGCCAATGGCTCCACTACTCTGTGACCTGGATCCCTGTATGGGAAATGGAAAATGGCTAGCCTTTTTGAGTTCCAAAGAAAGACCAGAACTCAAAGAAAAAGAGAACTTCCATCTCTTAAGGGTAGTGGTATCTGGAATAGAGAGCTAGTTGGGTACTAGTACCGAATTTATGAAGGTTTCCCAATAAATATTTCTGCTTCTGTAATTAAGAGGAGAAGAAATCAAACTGGAAGCAATATGTCTGTCTTTTTTTGCTACCACCACTTGAGCATCTGACTTACTGTCTCCCTAGCCAAGGCCTGCTCCCTCAGCCCTATCTCAGGAAATAATTACTTATTTCTCCAAAGTCTCAGTATTTCAGTTTTCTTCTCTAAGAAAATTTAGTGCACTCCAATTCCTCACTATGGGCGTGTAGGGTTTGGACTTTGTACGAAAGTACTGAACCACAATATTCTATACATGAAACCAGTACTACAGTGTATGTTAACTAACTGGAATTTAAATAAAAGCTTAGAAAAAACAATTTTGCTAAATTCCTCAATTACTTAAAATTATTACATTCCACCTCTAAAAATGATCATATTTATAACTTTAATTTGTCACATATTCGAACTTCTTCTCTAGGAATCTTAAGAAACCAATAGTTTATGCAGGTTTTCGAAGTGTCTTGTTTTCTGTAGTGCAATTTGGTTTCCTGCCTTTTCAAAAAGTAATAAAATAAGTGAGCACACACAAGAGTATATAATACATGATGCCAAATATGTTTTTTATTCCCTACAAATTGCAGAAAAGATTCAATATTTTCTCTTTATTTACCACACTATTAAACACCTCAGTTCTAAAACCGCCATCAACACTAAATTCTAACTGCAAGTGATTTATTGAGCCTAAAAGCTTAACTCTACCTTCAATTTCCCTTTCTCAATTGAGAACACAAAACAATTTTGCCAACATACAGAGTGCTAGGCTAGTTGTTATTAGGAAGAAGGAAAATAATAAAAACCTGTGAGCCCTTAAAAGTGAAAGGCTTAAATAATCATTTCCATCATCCAATCTTCTATTTTAGCTTTTACCCTTCTTGCGGGGGACAGTGGGAGGGAGGGTGTATATTTGTTTGGTTTATCAGGATTGTGGTTTTCATTCTCTTTTACAATTTAAAAAAGCTACTGTGCTTCTGAAACTTCTGGTCAGGGGCTTTTTGTCCCTAATGTTTCAAAACCTAGGGCAAATGGTTTTCTCCAATCCTGCTTAACTCAAATATGAAACAGGAAACTGTGATGTCGTGTCTAGTAAACCATCAAAAGCACTCTGTTTAAAATAGAGAAATTAAGTGAGCTCACTGCTGCTTTCAAATACCTTAATTTTTGGTAGAACACTTACCTATCTAGGAGTCATTGTAAAAGGTTAATTAAATAAAATAAAAATGGGATCGTCACTTCTTCCTAAGTGCATCCTAAGTTGTCTTGGCAAATGAGTTCCTTCAAGGGAAAAGATGAAAGATGTCAGCATTCTCCTGTAAGAATGATGTACACTTAAGAAGTTACTTTGCTCACAACTCAAAAAGTTCCTTTCATTCGTGGAATAAGAGAATAGAACTTGAACATTCTAATAGTATCCTTATAATGGTACTATTTTAATACTGATAACTCTGTGGATGTACACATAGCTAATCACAACTGTAGGCCACTGAGCAGTCATTTAGAGCACTTAAGGAAAATAAAATAATTCTCTGAGGCTTTGACATGATAAACATACAAGTTCACTATCTAAACATTAAGTCATCTTTTAAATGGATACTTTAAGTAATCACTTCCTGTACAACCGGAATGAAATATACACTGATTTTAATGACAGTGATAATAAAGTTGGTTACGTAATTCCAAGCCAGTCACCGTGGGGAAAATGATGAGCATTAGTCTTCAGAGACAAAGTTTCTTAAGAGAAATTATTAGCACTATTAATGTGGTTAACATAAAAAGTGGGGGATGAGGAAGAGAAGGAATCTAGCTCTCATAGCAGAGCTGTAGTTGACATTTTTTTGGTGTTAAAAAGTCTTTTCTTTACAGGATTGTTTTGCTGTAACTATTGGCAGTATGAAATAGTTATAGTTTCTTTGAAATAAAAATCGTATATTCTTGTCACTGAGCCATTAAGCTTTCCCTGGTGATCCCCATTTTCTTAGCTCTCTCTTTCTTATCAAGTGCCTTAGTTTTCCTCCAATAAATGTGGTGAGCTGGGTTTAAGTACTGGAAAGCTGAAAAGGGCAAGCTCAGTTTTTTTCCTTCACAACTCTCTGAAAAGAGCTCCCTTTTATTAAGAAGATAGAAAGGAAGTAAGTAAATGAAATAAAATACAAATTCTGATTCTCTTCAGAATGACTGTTTTCTGAAAGATCATTCTGGTCTATACTGTATTTTGGAATCAATGCCTCTATTCTAAAAGATTCAATGAGTGATTGAAAATAATAAAGGGAGAATAAAAGTAGAAGAGTGTTTTTCCTTATAATTCTAATTCTAGATGGTAAAGAAACTAGAAGATAGGTAAAGAGTAACCAAACAACTGTTAAAAATCACTCTGTAACTAAGAAATGGGTAGCAGGATTATGTGTAACTTTTGTTTTCTTCCTCATGCTTTTTCTAAAATTTCAAAAACAGTGTTACAATAAACACATGTTACTTTTATCAGCAGAAAAGAGGATTTAAGTGCTTTTCTATTTCCGGTTGCCAGGTCAGCCTCCTGATCCAGCTCTTAGTGAAGATCAAGAGCTTATTTTTTTTTTTTTCTTAAAACCACAGTACTGGCACAGTGTTGAACACGTTCTGGGCGTTCAGCAAGTCTGGACTGACTAATTAATTGATGTAGGGCTCCTTCACTTTTGTACACCTCTGTACTTAAAACACTGTTCTCAAGGGTGTCTAAACACACTTAGAAAAAGCTGCTCTGGTTTTAAATGATATATAAATTCTCTACTAAAGTAACTTCTCTATATTCATCATCTCTTAAGAGCAGATGAGTAAGGTGACATTTTCATGTTGCTAGTTGGGAGTTGCTCAGAACAGAAAGCCACTATCTTTTGGTTTAGAATGAAGATTTGCTCTAAAAATAAGTTACTTGGGGATCTCAGACATGACCCAGTCTTTAGATTTTTTTTTTTTGTTTAGTCTTTAGATTTTTATCAAGAAGGCTGCCTCCACATTAGATGCAAAGTTTAAGTATTAAAATTGAGATTATTTTTTTCCTCAAAGAGAAGCCTCCACTTCTGGCAACAGTGCTGGGAAAGAGATTGCCATAATCTCCTTAAAGACAGGGCCCCCCAATCTTTCCCCGCTTAATACTTTGGCCAGTCTATGGGGCAGACTAGGTATTTTATAACTGTTGAAGAGTGAATACATTAATTAATCTGCCAACATAGCTACAAACCTAGTTTGTCACAAAGTGGATCTAGTATGTTCAGGAAGAAGGGTAGTCTACAAAAAATATTTATTTAGAGTATTATAACAAAGACCCTACCAAATATACAATAAAAGGACAAAATGCACTGTTTTCTACATGTTAGACCAGTTCATGAGAATACAGAAGGCTGATAATTAAATGTGATGACTAATAAAAACTTCTTAAGCTGGTATCATTTTAACAAACAGGTGTATTCTAGAGTAGAATTTACAGAATAAAAAATTAGTCTGAATAAGATCAAGTCATGAAAATTGTTCACTTTATATAAAACAGAGATCGATATAAAAGATGTACCCTGAACCAAAATGCATGACTTATAGTGATGATTTCTTTAGCATCTCTAAGGGTACTTTCTTGAAGTTACCCATCTGTGTTTCAATAATACACTTTTTTCTTTTACCTTTTACAAGTTTTGTGTTCAATCATATATGTGACCCAGATATTCAATGCCACCTTGCTAATGCTAAGACAGCTATTGTATCCATAAAACCACTGCACAGTGTCTAAATCAGGAGCTGAATATGTTCCTCTACCTTTTATCGGCTCTAAAAATGCAGAGCAAACATTATCTATTGTTAATTACCTGTAAAGTAGGGCTTTAGCCACTTCCCCTGTTTCTAAGAGCCCTGAAGTGAAACCTAAAAGAAGTCACCCATTGTTTTCAATTGTGCAAGGGCCAGGAGCAAACAGGGCTCAAATTGCAGCTCTGAAAGGCCACAGGAAATTGGCATACCACTAATCTGCACTCAACTATTCAAAGAAACAAAGCCCGCATTCCTGCTGAAAAACTCACCAGCAGAAACCCAAGGCAGATCTGTTCAGTAAGGACCACAGAATAAATCTGCAGAAATAAAAGTTTTAATTAGAGTACCAGGAGACCTGGCTCTAGTTTCCTAGCTCTGAGTGTAACACGCATCATTTAGATTTCCACCTTCCCAATTTTCCCTAAAATGGGACTATATAATTAGAAGACTTTCCACTTAATAATTTGAGCAGAGATGGAGTTGGAGGAGACAACATAATAAGAGGCTAACTGTTCACTATACATAGCTGGGTTATAATAAACTAGTATACTAAAATAATCAAAATCCAAAACGATTTACATTTGCTTTTGTGTATTTAGGCTATATACATTCCTTGTAAATGCTACAACATTGTTTCTAAGCCATAGGAATGGCAGCAGGGAAGAAACTGGCCAGATTATCCTTCATATGAAATAGCACAATTTAAAATGAAACTCCTGTAAAATTCAAGGATGAATATAGGGATAGTTTTTTCAACTAGACGGTCCATCACAGCAAAAGTCATGAGCAGAACACTGCTGCATCATCATCAGCTGGTGTGGCATATTCATTTGTTCTTACAAAGCGGGCATGAAAGACCAGAATTAACTAACACAGCCAGAGAAGTGAGGTTTTCGTCCTAACTTTATTAATAAATGGGAAAATCCAATTTCTTCCCTGTGTCAAACTTACGTATAAAACTAGGCTAATATTTAGGCTCCTTCTTAACTCACAAGTTTGTTGTGATACCAAATTTTTATAAACCTAAGTACTTACAAAAATATTATATGGAATATACAACTTAAGGTATTACTATATTTATTAAGAATAATGCTCTGATTTGAGTAATAAATTGAATTACATATTATTATAGATCTATCCAAAGAGCATTCAAAAGCATTTATAGCCACTGTGCATTTGAAAAAAGGGACGTTTTGAAGAGTTTTGTCCCTATGCCAAGTTCAGCAAGAAGAGTAAACAATAGTTTAGTATCTAGGAGAAGGAGCATTAGTACCTAAGAAGCTGAGAAGGGCTCTGGCATTCTCCAAGACTCTTAAATCAACTCAATGTTAGTTACTCTGAAGGATACTTCTGATCCTTAATGAAAAAGACCAAGCGGTTTGTATTATGAACAACTAAGAATGGATTATTAAAATGAAGGAGTAATTCCAGGCACTTCCATGTCAGGTCTATTTGGGATGTTATAGAGAGGATGCACTCATACAGTGGGTAAAAGGGAAGACGTTTCAATGACTTCTAATATCCGTCTCTTCCAGCGCCAAAATTTTACTGCCCCAATTCTTTTTTTTTTTTTTTTTTAAGATTCTATTTATTTATTCATGAAAGACACAGAAAGAGAGGCAGAGACACAGGCAGAGGGAGGAGAAGCAGACTTCCATGCAAGGAGCCTGATGCCGGGATCAACCCTGGGAATCCAGGATCACACCACACCCTAAACCAAAGGCAGACACTCAACTGCTGAGCCACCCAGGGGTCCCTACTGCCCCAATTCTCAAAACGATTCTCTTCTGGAAGCTTTAACGTAATCAATGATATTACCAAAATTTTCTACATCAAATAATTACATAATAATTACATAATATTTTTAGAACTCTACTTACTTAGTATATGCAAGACTAAAATTTTTTTTTAAGGATTTTATTTATTTATTCATGAGAGACACAGAGAGACGTAGGCAGAGGGAGAAGCAGGTTCCATGCAGGGAGCCCAATGCAGGAATCAATCCCAGACCCAGGGATCACGCCCTAAGATGAAGGCAGGCGCTCAACTGCTGAGCCACTGAGGCATCCCTAAAAGCGTTTAAAGCTTATCAGAATTTATATTTTATCACTACAGAAAATGTCCCTCTGGTCAGAAAAACAAGATCCAAATACAGGCTTTTACTTATTCTTTTTAAAGATTTTACTTATTTGAGAGAGTGCAAGAGAGCAGGGGGGAGCAGCAGAGGGCAAGGGAGAAGCAGATTCCCCACTGAGCAGAGAGCCCTATGTGGGTCTCAATCCCAGGACAATGGGATCATGACCTGAGCTGAAGGCAGGTGCTTGACCGACTGAGCCACAGAGGTGCCCCTCAGTTATAGGCTTTTAAACTCAACTGTAAAATGCAGGGGGGGGAAAAATCAATACATAATTATTGAATGCCTAGAATTAGCAAAGCACCTTTGGGATGCAGGTAAATCCACAACATAATGTCAACCTCAAAGAATTACAATATAAAAGGAGAGACGAGACACAAATTTTGAAAAGTGCCAGAAAATGATACCTAATTATGCCACTTTAGCATAGGAATTATTTTGAGCTAAAGGCACTAAAAACCAGCATGTGCAAGAAGGGCACTCTGATCTCCCCTTTACTTTCTGAAAGCAGGAGAGAAAACTCCCTTGGGAAAGATGCCTTCCCAGGACCAGGAGGAAAGGAATATTGTTAACACCAGAGATGGGGAGTGGAGGCTGAGAGAAATCTATACAGATGGACCTAGTTAAGGCAACTCAACTTCCTGGGACTCCTGGGTGGTTCAGTGGTTGAGCGTCTGACTTCGGCTCAGGTGGTGATACTGTGATACCAGGGTCCTGGGATTGAGTCCCATATTGGGCTTCCTGCATGGAGCCTGCTTCTCCCTCTGCCTATATCTCTGCCTCTCTTTAAAATAAAAAAGATAACTTCCTTTAGTCTCCCCATATGTCTTGGTTACTTCTCCCCAATTGTCTTTGTTCAACCTAGTATATAAATACTTAGACCTAGCCACTTCCTTGGGTGTTCATTTTCCTAAGGGGGCTTCTTATATACATGTGAAAATCTGTATGCTTTTCTCCTATTAATCCATCTTGTGCCAATTTAATTCTCAGGCCCAGCCAGAAACCTTCAGACGACAGCGGTGAAATTTTGCCTCCTCTACAACATTAAAAAGTAAACACGAAAATTAATAAGCAGTTTACACAATATTGTTACTAAAAAAATTCTGGGAGAGATTATTTTATCATGATTCAGTCAGAGAAGTAGGATTTAGACTTAGCTATTAAAGAATAAAGTTTAAAAGGTAAAGGCAGTCCCTGAGGTCAGGATTTGAAGGTGTGTTTTAGGGACAGAGAGTGAACCAATTCTACTAGATAGAAGATTTATGTTGTAGGATAAGCAGGAGAGAAGGTGAAAGGGCTGGTGCGGGGTCGGGGTCTGACAACACAGCTATGAATACCTAGTGCATGAGTTTTCACTTAATCCTATAGTTAATGCATAGAGTGACTGCAGGAAAAGAGGCGAGGGCAAGAAGGAAAGAGAAAACTTGGGGCTTCAGAAAGACATACAGTCTGATGAACTGGAAAAGATTAATTTTTAATATGGTTATTTGTTATGCAGTCATGCTGTAGGCCAGTAACATCATATGATAAATGACACAAATGTTTCCAAGTGTAAATCATCATATTCCAACTAGGCAGCCACCAACAGACACACATTTTCCGTTGGGTCAAAAGGACCCAAAATTTTATTTGCACACAAAAATACAGTTCTGTTTTTTCCCCTTGAGAAAGTGCCCCATAGGTAACATCTGAACGGCCCCCATCGTGAAATCACCACTCTATACTCCGCGCTGCCTGTGGTTAAGTTAGTCATTTGTTGTGCCATAGGAAGGAGGTGACAGTTACTGCTTGGATATGTTTGTAGGGCATAACCTCAAAGGGACTTCCTCACACTCTATAGTAGAAAGAAATAAATGTTTGTTTTGAAAGATAAGCATAGGTAAGTAGGAAAAAGTGCTCAAGGGCAAATACTTTTGAAAAAAATGCTTTATGAAAGAATGTTGGGTTTTGTTTTGTTCTGTTTTTTTTCAAGAAAGGCAAGTTCTAGCAGACCTTTTTTTTCCCCCCAAGAGTACTGCCTGCTTTTCTTCTTTCCAAAATTTGCCAGATTTTACAATCCATATGAAGCATATTTATTTCCCTAAGGATTAAAAGACTCTCTCTCCCCCCGCCCCCAATTAAAATTTTTACTTAAGAAATTAAGGGACCACATGGTCCTATGTCATTGCCAAGGAGAAAAAAAAAATCCCACTATCTGCATAGGATGCAAGAAAATGTGAGCTTTCACATTTGACTTTTTTTTTTTTAACTCAACTCTTGAAATCAAGCAATGCCAGCTTCCTCAAATTCAAGTTATTCTACTTTATAATGATTACCCCTCGAAAAAGCATTTCCAAGTCTCTACATGTGCCACATACCACCTATAAAATGTAGAAAAATTTTAACTTCAATACCATTCCTTAAAATCATTTCGAACTATGAATAAAAAAATAACCAATTCCAATCCCAAAATTGTTTTGTCCTTCATTTTGTATAGGTTCTGCAAGAATTTGGATTTTTACTGCCTTCACATATTCTTATGGTGCACTTTATTTAGGAATTGCAAATTAAATTCCCAGGCTTCGAGTATAGACAAGGTATATAGTATAGGCCTCTTAAAAGTATTTTTCATATATTTTTCTCACTCTGCTGGTTCACTTTCCTATTAGATGTTTATCCTTGGATAAGTCATTTCATCTCTCTGAGGTCAACTTACTTTGAAATGAAGGAAGAGAAAACTAAGTAGCTGTTAAGGTCCCGTCCAGGTTTGATTTTGAGTGGCTTCAAATTATTCTGTAATCTTGGGATGCCTGGATGGCTCAGTGGTTGAGCATCTGCCTTCGGTTCAGGGCCTGATCCCTTGTCTGGGATAGAGTCTCACATCTGGTTCCTTGCAAGGAGCCTGCTTCTCCCTATATCTGTATCTCTGCCTCTGTGTGTGTGTGTCTCTCATGAATAGATAAATAAAATCTTTTTAAAAAAATATTATTTATTCATGAGCGACACACAGAGAGAGACAGAGACACAGGCAGAAGGAGAAGCAGGCTCCTTGCAGGGAGCCTGATGTGGGACTCGATCCCAGGACCCTGGGATCACGACCTGAGCCAAAGGCAGATGCTCAACAACTGAGCCACCTAGGCGTCCCTAAATACAGTCTTTAAAAACAAATTACTCTGTAATCTTAATTCCCAATCACCTAATACACATATTTCCCAAACACTCCCCTCCTTTCTCCACTACTGTCACCACCACTTTGACTTTGACAAACAGGAGAGAAAAACACAGGGAATAAAAACGAACACTGAAGTTGCTAGTATTTAACTAGCAGTGTTCTTTAACTTCAATAATTCAAGATGTAAAGCCTGAGGGATCAGGGAAGCAGGGTGCAAAGGGAATAGGGGGTTAATGTTTTTAGACAATCAGGAGAAAATGGTTGGCCTACTGAATTTTCTAGTTCTGGAATTTGGTATTTCTGACAACAGAGTTCAGATACATAATTCACTCTTCTGAGTGATAGACAATGAACTCTGGGGAGCTGGAGTAGAAGAAATAATTTAGTTTCTGTTTGATTTTTCAAAGCCTTTGATTCTGTTCTCTGCCTTCTTGTTTCCTGTGCTCACTCAGTCTACTTCATTACTCATTAACTGTTCTGGGAGAGATGTGGTCTAGGGGAAAAAAAATATTCTTCAATCTGCCCAATTAGTAGAATGTTCAGTGTGGAAAATTGTGGTCTCTTTATACAATTCATTTATACAAATGTTCTCTCTGTCCCCCATGTTACCAGAAATAACTTGAGGAGCACTGAGTCACCTAGATTCCTCCTCCTTCGTCTTCCTCAAGCCATTGTCTCAAACTCATCCCTTCCTTTTAATTTCCATCGTCCTTGTCACATTAATCACCTCAGCCATTATATTAACTATCTGGCTGGTCTCCCTCTTCCACTCTAGGTTATCCTCCCCTGTGCTGCCTGAACTCTAATCTGGTCACGTTACTCTCCTGTTGATAATCTGTCCTGTCTGTGGCTCCGTCTTCTCCCACAGGATAGAGCTCAAACTGTTTCACGTGACATTCACACTTTCCATGACTGGCTCCTATCCTTCTCACAGGCTCCTTACATTCCAAACACGCTAAATTACTTGCAATTTTCCCATCATGCCATCTTCACTGCCACTTGCATGCCTTTGTACTTATCTGAAATGCTTTTCTCTTTCCCATCTACCTGATAAATTACTACTCATCTTTCATGCCTTTTTTATGAAGTCTTCCCCGGCTTGCAAAGAGAGATGTGGCTGTCTTCTCCCAGAGTGATTCCATAGCCCCATTTCCCAACTAATATAATAGCACCCATAGCATGGCTAAAAACCTATGAATTACTAGCCAAAGACTGGGATCCTTAGCACCTAAGAAATTGTCGTTGAATCAACGATCAAAGGGTTGTCAGAGCCAAGCAATTCTTCTTTTCTCTCAAAACTGCCTATTTTGTTGACAATTGAAACAGTTTTAAAAACTCTGCAAAAACAAGAATTCAATTTGGTTAATCACCTCCACGTATTTCCTTAATTTGAAGCTTTTAAGAATAAACCTAGCAACGCAACCAACACCAAATATTTATTGAGCTTCTATTCTATGGCAACAAGCATTGTTTTAGGTATAAGATAGCAAGAGATTAAATTGACATATTTTAGTTTCACCTTTATGCTATCTTCCCTAATTGAATTGTATTTCTAGTACTAACGAGCAAAAGCCAAAGATGGTCAAAGACAGATATAAATAAGTTATAGGTAGTTCCAAGAGCGGGTCTATAAACCACAAACTGACCAGTTAGAACTCCATGTTCTCTGTAAAGAACTCTGACACCACCAGTTTTCTTTATACAGATAAGGTCTCTCTACGCTTGGAGTATGAGGCAGATTCCATGTGGCCCAGAAGAGTAAAATGTACTTCTGTTAAGGAATCAAATTTACTCACAGCTTCTACTGCTGATCTGCAACATGCAAACTCTGTGAAGTAGAGAGGGCTAAGATCTTGCATCGCATCCCTCTGTCTTCTGAAGTGCACAAAAGCTTAAAGAAGGGAATGTGGAAAGCGAAAGCTCTTCTGGCTCTGTGTACTATCTTGACTGAATTGACTGATCAATCAATTTTCATGAAGATATTTACTTTATTCAGTAACTGATCTTGTTAACAGGCAATTTGTGCTATGAATGGAGCACATCCCATTTGAAATAAATTCTACTCCACTTGTTCGTTCCTTATGAAGAAAACTTACATTTTTATCAGTTCTTAATTATAATCCGTTAGCTTAAAAGCAAGTTAAACTGTCTAAAAACATCCTTCCCAAACACCAGCCTCTAAATCTTCCTCTCCATCTCTACCTCTGGTATTTTAATACCTAAATTAACAACTCTTAACTCATAGTCTATTTTCTTCTCTTCCTCTCTAGCTCCAAAAATCTCTCTACCTCAGCTACTCATCAGCACAGAGAAACCCCAGAATTCTTTAGCATTTAAAAACGGCCCACCTTCTAAGATCTTGGCCTGAAAAATCCTTCCTATTTAGATACCGTAAACCTGTATTTATTTCATCCTCATCGGAAACTTTATGCAGTTATTCTGACCAGTCATTTCAGCATGTAGACTACTGCCCTAAAATTCCTGACCTCCTTCAAGTTCACCATTTCTTATTGGCTCCTGATTGCCTTAACTGTTCCTTTAACCAGCCATAAGCCATGTCTAGATAAAATCTGAAAATGCTTAGAGGTCCACAAAACATCCTCTGTTGAACCTGAGCTGAGCTCTGGGCACTGCTCTTCACGTCATTAGTTCTTGCTGACCATGCACTAGTATCCCCACATCTAGCTATTTTAGACCTCTGCCCTTAAGAACCAATGTCAGTGCCAGATGGGTCTTACCTGTCAACAGAAGACCATCTTTTAATCAAAATTAGGGTGTGTCTGTCTCTACAACTTCCTTGTTCTCTGTCTTACAGTTCCCCTAGACCTTTTGCTTCCTCCTCTTCTTTATTCTTTCCTCTGGGAGAAGAGCTGTTCTTGCCAGGATTAAAGCAACCCTTTGTGCTTTCTCTTCCAGACCCTCCTCCCTCTCGGAATTCTGTTCCTTCAGCTCTCTCCTCTGCCCCATCGCTTTCTCAAATACCCTTGCTCTCTTCCTACCAAAAGGTTCAGGTTTGTTATTCTAAAAATGTTCCTCAGCTGTTACCTACCTCCACTTTGTTACCATCTCAAAAATCCTAGAATGAATAGAGCTGTCACCTGCATTGACGTACCACCCGTGTTTCCTAATTATTTGCAATCTGGTGATTACAATTTCACCCAAATACCACTCACCAAATCTAGCTGGGAGTCTCCACAGCTTTTGATACCTACTTACTTATTTCCATACTGAAAGTCTTTCTAAAACACACCAATCGCTTGGTGCCTATCCTTCTTGGACTACCGCGCTTATCTATTGGCTCTATATCCTCCCTCTTTCGCCTAAATAGAGATTATGTTCCTCAAGGCTTTGTCCCTAGCCTTTCTTTCCCTTAGGGGTCTATGCTACAGATTCCCTATCACCCCCATGTGGATCACAGCCATTGCCCATCCTTCTTAAGCCCTGGACAGTTTTTTCAATGACCTGCTGATAACTGATTCACACTTTAAGTTTATTCCAACAGAATTCATAACTTTTCCTACTCCACATACCTCTTAAACTAAACTAATCCCACCCATTTCTTTTAACAGAACTACCATTTGCATATCCACCATGGTCTAAACCTTCAGAATCATTTTCAATTCTTCTATCTCAAACCCACATATGAATAACAGCAAAGTCCTATGGATTTAACATTTGTAATGCTCCTCACATTGACCTCTTATTTTCATTCTTCCTAACCTCCAAGTCAGCTCCGATTTTTTTTTTTTTTTTTTGTCAGTTCCGATTCTTAATACCTCTGGCTTTCTTTTTCTAAATTAGCCTCCTTATCTTAATACCTGCCATTTTAATCTCCCACAATTCCCCACATACCTATAATCAAATTCAGAGGTTCTGGACTGTGGCTGTACCTTAGAATCATCTCAGAGCTTGTTAAGAAAAACAAAAGCCCAAGCCTTTCTCCCAGAGATTCTGATTGAAGCAGTCCAAGATGGGATCTAAACACAGGTTTTGTTTGTTGTTAGTTTTTATTCTCAGACGACTTTAAAGCATAGCTAAAATTAAGAGCCACTCACTGCTAGCTAGCCAAACTGGAAGTCAGTTTTCTCAAACACACTGTTTTCTTACATTAAACTTACTCAACTAGTTTTATCTCACTCTCTTCTTATGGCATTTATTTCTCCGCCTTGAACTGACATTCATCCACTGTGCTTTAACAAATTTGTTCAATTTTATAATTTATAAATTAACCTGGAACTTTTGTTCAAATCCCCCTTCCAACTAACCTTTCCTTCCTTCCAACTATTTACCACATGTTCACATATACAGCAAGAAGTTTTTAATAAAGTTTTTGTTTTTTGGCAACTAGATCATAACTTTTGGTAACTAACCTCCAAACCTGATTTCTCATCTCTAAAGATGGATTAGATGACCTGTAAGTTTCCTCCTAGCACTAAAATTATGATTCTATATTTATCAAAACAAACTCTTGGTCTACTAGTGAACGGTAGAAGCTTCTCGTACATTTCCCCAAAAATGCCCAATTCAAAACAGTTCTAGGTTCTCTGATAGTTTTTGCAATTAGAATTATCATCATATCTAGTATGATTCGACCATCTAATAATATCAATCTTTTTAAAAATGCAAAATAGGACATTTAAATTTGCTTTTTAATCACTGTAATCCTAATGCAACCAAAACAATGGTAAGAAGTAACATCACCTAAATCCTTAAATCTAGGTGCAAATTTACTACTACCTTTTACAAACTGATTAAATCAATTTGTCATATTATTACTATATAGACCTGGCCAGAGGAAGCACACATGCTGTTTTCCAGTGAAGTTGTTAACTTTAATATTAACATGTAAAAAATAATCGTGGCAATGAAGTCATGTGCTACTTATTCCTGATAGCTAGGGGCAAATAATGTATGCAGATAAACATTCCATTTCCTAAATTATAGTCAAATACATTAATAATGAAGTAAAAACTTCCTGGTAGAGAATGGAATGGTAAAAGCTAATGTGCAGCACAAAGGTACTGGCCTGCAGCTAAGAAATGAAGAAAATCCTGTATCAGATGAAGGAGTCCTGGCTGTACTCTAGTTACATGAATGTACATGAAGTTTATCTTCCAAGCTAGGGCTGTGTTTGTACATCCTCAAAATGAAAACTTCAAGCTAAAAGAGCAGTTTCAAAATTGTCTGATAAAAATCACCCAAGAAGCTTTTTAATACAGAATACAAAGCTCCTCCCCTGGAGATTTTTCTGAAATAGAAAAACTTTTCCACACATAGTTGAGAAGTATTAAGCAAGATACACTTAAACCTACTTCTAGCTCTAGAATTCTGCATATAGAGTAATGCACACAGCAGACGTTCAGTAAATATAGCAAGATGGCTTGGTAATAGTGTGAGAAACTGTTAGAAGAATCAGTAACTTCTCAAGTAAGTACATGGCTATTTTTATTATATGGAATCAGTGAAATTATGGGAAAAAAGTCCTCCAACTGTCAACTGGCCAAAAGGAAGACTTAAAAGTTTTGTTTTCAAGGTGTTTAAAAACATAAAACACTCTTGCAATTAAAACGAATATATATGGTGGGAGGTAGGGTAGGTTATAAGAGAACTGTCTAGACCCTCTTTTTTGTTCTAGTATTTCATGGCTTGAAAAAGGGAGTATACTTTTTTGCTAAAGAGCTATACACAAAACCTGTCATGAAATACATCACTTTAAAAACGGAGTGGGAGGTATTTAAGAAAAGGGGACAATTTCAAAAATTAAATCAGTCTTCTGGGAATGAATCCTCGGACTTTGGTTCCAATATCCATATCAGGATAAAAACAGAACTAGTTTTTAATTCACTTCCTTTCACTTTAAAGAACTTTTTTTTTTTTTATATTTTTCACTTTTCTTAATAACTGGAATTTTCTATGGCTTGGACTTTGAATAACAAAAATAATTATTACAGACTATAATTTAAGGTTTCACCTTAAGCCTTCACAAAAAGTATATCTACTTTGTCACAGTTAATTTTCCTGCTGGGTCATATTTTATAAACTCTGTTGACAGGAAACTACTCAATTATAGAAATCCCATATTGGCTTTATTCACAATTAAATTATCTAAATAAAACTTCTCTGAAATGAAAAAATTGGCAGTCAGAAAATATACTGGAAAGGAACTACTTAACACAAACATTCATTCTGTTAAGCTGTGGTAGTTGAGGAATAGGACAAAATCATGGAAGAAGGAAAGAAGGATATCTCATCTACATGGTATGTTTTCATTCAGAAGTATCAAATAAGTTGTAGTGGCACGGTAAGGAATTTCAGCTTTGCTTGCTGGTTGCTCTCAAAGCCTTAGCACTTTAAAATGATGATCAATATTAGGTTGAAAAGCCTAGGACTCATAAGCACTTATGAGGACAAATTCTACTATTTTTTTCCTCCTAGGTTTAAACCATCACAAAGGAGGTAGTTTTCAAAGTGTTTATGCTTTGACACCTGACAAGCTTGTCAGAAGTGAACTTCTAACTTAATGCTACTTTCACATATGGGCCGGACATTATGCCAGAATGCATGTAGCAGCAGCAGACCACCATCTTAATATTGTCATTTTTATGTATTCTGCATATAGCCAGAAGTTAAAACTCCACAACATACCTCATTCTCATAAAAGTTATAAATTTCTTTCAATAAAAGCTACAGCTTCTTAGTCTGGCTATTATAGCTACAGACAGCTCTTATACCAGATCCTAATTATACTGAGTCTGAATAACAGAAAAAAATTACACAGTATTTTGAGGGAGCCTGTGTTTATACACTTCATTAAGGAGCCAAGCTCAACCAAAAACCCAGTATTAAGGGACCAGTGATAACATTACATAATGACTATGCGAGAAAATAACTTCACATTTTGAAATACTATAGATCATAAGGTAGCCTCCAAAACAAATATTCATTTCTAAAATGTTCCTGCTTTCAGAGCACAGAGAAATTTTTTGATTATATCAGGTGTGTCACAATGCCAACTAGTAGGTTTAGTGGCTTAAGAAAAAGCATTAAACAAGTTCCTATCACTCATACCTTGTCCAATTAAAACAAAATCAAAGCTTATTTACAAAGAACACGTACTCCTAAAACTAGCAGCCAAATCACCCCAAAAAACAATGACCAAAACAAAAAAAGCCAGGTAAGAATTTTGGTAGTCTGAATTGTGGGTTCAAATTATGTCACCATCTTATTCTGAAATGCAGAGCACTATTCAAGTTTGACATACCACTTAGGCATGGGAGGTTGGTAAAACTGAGTCTGAAGATTCACATAAACAAAATTTTATCAGGCCCCAAAGATTCTAGCTATGAGTGGTTTCAGTAGACTAAAAAATAAAAATATTTACTTTTATATAAAGTTTCAGGCCCTTAGATTTCTTATTCCGCAGAGTGTGACTGTATGTAACTTGATCAGACCACATCAAGACTTCAAGAAAATGAAACGGTAGGGACGGGAATGTTTTTAAAACATCTCTTTGATAATGTGATGTATTTACTTGGTGTACTCTAACGTCTAGAATGTTTTATTAAAGTGACAGTGCCAGAAGCCCCTAACATACCTACAGAACTAAGTTCCTTAAGTTTTACTGTTGAAGACTAATTTCTGATTAACCCGAGAATTAAAATGAACATTTTTGAAAAATTACAGATAAGTTCCATTCCAAAAATCTATGATATATACAAAACATCTTGCTTACAAAACAGCCAAAGCAGGGAGTGACTATTAATTCCAAAAAACATTCACTTTATAAAGTGGTTCACTATGGCACTTGTTGAAACAATTGGGATCACAAAATTTTGATTAATGCCTTTTCCAGGAAACAGCCAGTTCAAAATTAGAGATCACCTCTGTCTAGATTCAGTACGTTAAAGAGAAAAAATAAAATGGGTGCGTATGAAGAGAGTCAAAGCAAATGACAAAGATCACCACCATAATAGTACAGGCTAATAAATGAAGGAATCAAGAGACAGTTTCATTAATTAATATATTTTCTGCATTATAGTTAACATATGTACTTTCTTCGTGTCACCTTATTTTCCGTTACGTATTGATATTTTGTTATATTCAGACATGAGTACATTTCAACAGTCTTTTGCAATAAATATCATAAAATAATAGAGATTCGCATAATAAATATTCTTTACAATAAAAAAGTTTAACAGACTTTTGTCTTAAAAATAGTCAGAATTCAACTTTGTGATTTATACATAAAATATACAAAAAGCACCACAATTTGTGGTTAAGGCGATGAAAACACACACAAAAAAATTAGAATTACTCAGCTGTTAACTCACCAAGGGACCAAAAGGACCATTAAGGGGCCAAGATCACTTTAGGCAGCATAATTCTGTGACACCTATAGATCGATCAGCTATAAATATCAACTTCAGTTACCCAAGTGCCCTCAATGATGAGAAATTTGGTAAAAAGTGTGGGGTGTGGAAGGCAGTTGAATCCTTCACAAATATGAAAGCCAGAATAAAGATGAGCAAGATACAACCAATATATCTCCAATGTGAAGATTTACATTGTAAAGCAAATCTAAGATTACATACGAAAGAAAAATACCTGGCATCTGCAGAATAAGAAACTGAGGAAAGAGAACTTTGGGGGCAAGTAAAGGGCAGTGGTTAAAGGAAAAACTTTTATGTTATAACAAAAATATATCCCCCACGCTTCTTGAGGGTCCAATGCTATGAAGATAGCCCTAACTGGAGACAGACTTAATACCATAGCTTATTTAAGCAATAAAAACGTTGCTTCTTTAAAAATCATTTTCCCTGCTCCCAGAGTACCCAATCAAATCACTGTAGAGTGACTGGGTAGGTGTCTAGCTAGGTATGTTCACGTATACAACAACTCTGAAAAGCTGCTTGCAGAACAGAAAGGCTACACAAAAGCCCACTAGCTCTCAATACCCTCTTCAGTGGATGGCAGAGGCTCTTGCTGTAAGTGGGAACCAGGTGCAGTTTCACAGTCCACTCTTACTGAAGATCATCCGTTTGAGAAGAGTTAAGATCCATGAGTCAAACCTTGGGAACAGGGGGAGAAAGGCGGGAAAATTGTAAAGAAAATAAAACCAGTATCTAATAGAATCTTTTTAAGAGCCACAGCTTGAAAGCCAGAAGTTCAGGAGGTCCAACCCACTTCCAAAAATCATGATGGTTTACCCTGACCCCTGGAGGGGCAGCTCTCCAGCTTACAATAAACAGTGTTGGAGTTCTTACATCTGCAGCCTGGGCGATGGATCCAGTCGTAACACCCCCTGCACAGTTTCAGGCATCCCTTAGCAGGAGGATAACAGAGTAAGCAAGGCAAAAATAGAGACATGGCTCCCATACACAGGTACCTAGAGCAGCAGTGTGACTGTGAACAGGAGCAAGGATTATCCGAGTAAGAATCCCCTTCATCATCATTGGAGCAGTGGTAGAAGATGCCCTTGACTAAGCACATGCAGGTTCCGTATTCCACCATGCTCTCAGCAGAGCAAAGGCACTGACGATTGCAGGCCAAACAAGAGGGCAGGGTCCTGGGAGCTGTGCATTCTCCACACTTGCACTTCCCACACTGTTCGCAAATAAACTTGTGCTGTGTCAGGTCCTCTTTCAAGGAACCCTTCAAGTCATCCACAATCAGCTGCTTGGGCTGGGTCCGGATTGCCCTCTCGGATCTATTCCCAGGGACTGGTCTGGTTGGTGGTGACCTTCCTAACAGTCCCTGTTCTGAAGAGGCACTGCTGTTGCTCCCAGAACTGGCTGCACTTCCAGTGCTGGTCGATCTGCTCAAAATGGGGCCTCTGGCATTACTTGAGAGTCCTGCGTGTCCCAGGTGGCTTGTAGGTCTATGCTCATAGTTGTTATTCACATTGATCGGTATGATTTCATGAGTCCTTTCATGCTTTTCTTGTCTTGGTGCTGTTCGAGGAGCAGGTCTTTTCACCACAGATGGCCCTTCCGTGTACTCATTACTGCCTCTGATGGCCTTGATCTGGTCTAAAGACAAAATAGCAGCAGGCTGAATTTCTCTCTCATAGTCTAACCTCTGATGGCTATCCAATGTAGGCTGCTGGATCACAACTAATGAACTGCCGCTGCCATGTTGATTTTGGGGATCCATGTGTAGTGATCTCGAATTCTGGCAATCAGTAGAAACCTGGCATGCATCTGAAATCCTAAAAGGAAACCAAAAATGAAAAAAAAGAAAAAAACAGAGAAAGAAAATAAATGACAGGAAGCATTTTTTTTGGGGGGGGGGGGGAGAATCCTGTCAAGTCACAAATTGCCTAAACCACCTGGTAATGATCTCCTTCATCAGCGGATTACAATGATGCTGGGGTCCTGGCCAGGGTCCAATTCCAAGAGGCTGAGGACCACATCATAGAAAAAGAATGCAAGCAAGAGACCCCATGCCATAAAAATTAAAAGTTTTTTTCAACTTCCAAAAGGCAGAATCCAGAAGTATTATCTTCCTGTTTGTGAATCTAACAAATAATTAAAATGGGGTATGCCCTTCTAGGGAATATTGAGTATAGGCCCTGGAATAGCTTTCATCTAGAGAAAGCTCAGCCATTAGCTCACTGGTATTTTCCATAAAAGAAAATATCCACTTCTTAAAAAATTAAGAATGGCTTTGATGCTTCTGCCTTTCTGCTGTTTGCTGTTACAAGCATTAGATTGATAATAAGGAAACTAGTCGAGGTATACCGCACGCGTTAAAAAAAAAAAAAAAATCCAGGAGACTGCAAATAAAATGGGATCTCAAAATAAGAGGGCATTTTCCACAGAAACCAGGATTTTAAAGCTTGCTCATTACTCATCTACAAGATGCAAAAGTGAATATAGAAAGCAGCTCTGAAGCACGCACACAAAACTCGGCGTACAACGCTGTGATGTTAAAAAGCATTCAAATCTGAAATCACGGAAGGATTTTTTTTTTTTTAAAGTTTAAAGGAAGGGCTCACTCACATAACAAGATAACTTTCGTGCACAAGTATTAGGCCTTTAAAGCAGTCTGGGGAAACCCTGGCCATTTTAATTGCCTGCATTTCCTCTCATTTTAAAATCTGTCTTTACGGGACAGACCTGGATTTCCCAAAGCACTGCCAGATCTGAGCCGACGGACTTGTTGTCACGAGGACAGTAAAATCCTGATTAAAATGAGCGTCTCCGAGGTGCCCGCACCGGGAGCAAGTCCCTTCTCTAACCTGCGGGGATGCGCCCTTCACACGCACACGCCGCCAAACACCGAATTTCCGTTGTCAGTTAGCAGCGGGCCAGGGCAGCCCTCACGCAAATTCCTCCTGACGCCCACAGATCCTTCCCAATTCAAGAATGAGAAGAAGAAAGAAAGAAAGAAAGAAAGAAAAAAAAAATGTCCATTCTCAACTACCACTCTTGAGGCAGCAACACCAGCTTCAGGGATGAGGCTGCGAGAAGCCCGCTCCAGCCACTGCCTGGGCCGAAAGGCGGCAGACCCAGCCTGACACGCGGCCTCCCGAGTCCCGACCCTCGTCCTCGCAGCCGAGACCCCCCGCCCCGGCCCCCGCCCCGCCCCGGCCCGGCCCCACTTCACCTTCTGTGCACCGGAGGGGGAGCGCCCTGCTGACCTGCCGGGTCTAGCGCCGCAGTCCGGGGCGGCGAGCACAGCGCGAGCCTCCGCGCACAGCGACCTCATCCCTCCCGGCAAGGCGCTCGGAGCCGGGGCTCGCAGGGCAGGGCCTCCCGCGGCGCGCGGGCACATCCCACACGCTCGGGGAAAGCCGCGGCGCTACGAGCAGCGGGGCAAGGGCACCGGCCGCATCTTTCGCGCGGTCGTCGCCCCCGAGGCCGTGAAGATCCCCGCGACCGAGACGGCGCGGCCCGTGCCCCGAGGCGCCGGCGCGTCCCCACAGGCGCCCGCGCGCCCCCGGCAACCTGCGCCGCCCGCGGGGACGGGCCTCGGCGGCCGGGACCTTCGCGGGCGGCGCCTCCCGGGAGCCCCGGGCGCTTCCAGCCCGCCCCGGCCCACGGAGCGCGGGAGCGGTCCCGGGGAGAGGCGGGCGGGCCCCCAGTCCTGCGGCGCCGCCGGTGGCCGCGGCCGAGCTGCGCCCTCTGCAACCCGAGCGCGGGGAGCGGCGGATAAACAGTTGACGGAGAGGAAGGAAAGGGAAAAAGTTATGAATGAAAACAAGTTCTCGCTCGCTCCCTCTCCCCGGGCAGGAGGGGAGGAGGCTGAGGTTACCATTACCTCAGGGGGGCGGACTTCCCGTTTTTAAAGCGGCAGCGCCCTCTCCCCTCCCCTCGCCCCGCCAAACGCGAAGGAAGCCGCCGCCGGTCGGGCGCAGCCCGGTTCTGTCCAGGGGTCAGCGCGGATCGGGGGGGGGGGGGCTCCCCTCCTGCCCACGCGCGCCCCCGCCCCGCCCCCGCCGCGTCTGCGCCCACAGCCCGCCAGGGAGCCAACACCCCCCCGAGCGCCCTTCCAGGGGACGGGCCGCGAGCCCCGGGGCCCGCACCTGCCGCGCGGCGCCGCCCCCCCCCCCCCCCCCCCGGCGCCCGGAGGCCGCGGGACACTCACCTCGGCCCGAGCGGCGCGACCCGGCCCAGGTCCCGCGGCGGGCGGCAGCGTGCACGCGCCGCATCAGGCGCGGCGGGGAGGGCGCGGGCCCGGGCCTCCCCCGCCCCCCGCGGGCAGCGGCGCCCCCCGCGGCCGCCTTCCGGCTGCGGGGGACGCTTCTCCGGAGACTCGCGCCGCGCGGCTCGGGCACAGCCACCCCGGGGGCTCCTCTCCCGCAGCCCCCTTCCCGCGAGCCGGGGAGGGGAGAAAAAGAAAAGAAAAAAAAAAAAAAAAGTCCCCTGCGAGAGGGCTCTCGAGTCTCAGAAAACGGCAGGAAAACCCCGGACGGGCACGCGGTGCTCGGCGACGGTCCTGTCTCGGGCTCCGAGCGCTCCCCGCGGGCGAGGAGGGGGAGGCGGCCCCCGACGACTGAAAAACCCACGTCACGGGCGTTCGAGACTCCGCGGCGCCGGGCACGGGGCTCGAACCGGCGTCTCCGGGCGGCTCGCGGAACCGCGCAGGCCCCGGCGCGGCCCGGGAGCGCACGCCCGCGAGGCAGGGGCTGCGGCTCCCCCGGGGGCGGGCGCGGGCGCGGGGGAGGGGGGGGTGGGATATTCTGGGGGTTTTTTGTTTTGTTTTGTGTTTTAACCCCGCTGTTTTAGGGGTGGCGGTGACGGGAGCGAGGTTGGGGGGATTCCTCCCAAGGGAAGAGGCGGGGCGTCGTCTTTCGTGCCCCCCCCCCCCCGCGCAGGTCGAGGCACTTTCCCGATCCCGCGCGCCGGGCAAGTGGGGGGCACCGCGGCCCCCGGAGCTCTGGTCCTGGGTCCGCCTCTCCCGGGCGGCCGCGCTCCCAGTCCTCCGACCCTCCGGGTCCGCGGCCGCGACGCCTGCTCCCGAGGATCGGCGATCGGAAAACAAAACACAACAGCACATTAGTTGCCCTTTCTCCGCAGGCAGCGGGACGCGCCGCGCGCTCGGCCGCCCGGGCGCACAGGGGAGCGGGGAGCGGGGAGCGGGGTGGGCTGCCCGCCAGCTCGCCCGCCCGCTCGCCCGCCCGCCGCCCGCCCGCCGCCCGCAGCCCCGCTGCCATGTGCTGCCTGTTGCTGCTCGCGGTGATTGACAGGCCGGCGCACGGTCGGCGTGTCAGCAGCGAACCAAAGTAACATGCCGTCTTGCACGTTTTGCCCAAGTGCTCTTGCCCCTCGGAATGCCAGGAGTTCAAACAACGTTCAAGCAACGCCTCTGCGCATTGGAAATCAATACACAGGGGACGGGAAATTCAGGTTTTAGACAATCGCTCGGCTCGGGATTCGGTCGCCAACAATGCCTAAACCAACATGCACCGGTCCACACACCGAGTGCCAGCCCCTCTTCGGCAAAAACCACCCTGTTTTTCACACAACCGACCGTTTCAGGCTTCAGACTTGTTCGGATAAGGAAAAAAGAAAAAAGAAAAAGAAAAAAAGAAAAGAAAAGGACCCTACTTTTTCCTCTTAGCAGTAGCGTTTACTTTTTTTCAAGAGCATTCGTCTTAGCACTGGGAATGCTACTGGTAATTTGAAATGCAACCAGTAATCTTAGATCTAAAGCGAGTTCAAAGAAATGTGCAGTTCCTTGCAAAAGCCAACATTTCTCACCTAAGCTTTCCTAAAATACCTACGGAATGAAAGGAAGGAAACAGTTCTTACCTAACGCAAAGATTGGAAATTGCTTTTCAGGCACATTTACAGCGACTGTAGCTGTTCCTTATCCAGGGTAAGGAGCTCTGTCTGCTGCTATCACTCTGCAAACCACTGCGTGCCTTACAGAGCAATCCCACTCCAGCTCCGCAGAATTTCAGCTCGCCTCCACCTCCACCTCCACTCCAGGACACGCCTCCAGTGATATCATGTGTCAATCATTCGGGCTGCCTGAAAACCTGGAACAGGATTTCTCCAACTGTCGTTTCCCTCTCTCGTGCGTGTGCACCAACTTGGAAATGTTGCCCTGTACACTCGTGGGTGACAAACATCCTCTAAAAATTGGAGATGGCCTCTAAAGACCCTACAAGTGCAGTTTGTCACAGAAGAACCCTATAAATTTAGTCATCAGTCTCAAAGGATTGGCGGACACTGTCTTTAAGGTTGAATTAGAAAATAGTTTTGAGGAATAAAAGAAGATTTAAAAAAAAGGTCGTATGCCAAGCCATCACTTCTGATCAGCTAGAGAGAAAATGTATATTGATATTAAAAAGATGACGATGTAACATTACAGTTACTATTTAAAGCCAAATTCAGAATGTGTGAAATCTGAAAGTTCAAAAGGTGACACTCCTTACTGCAAATGTATATAACGTTACCTCATAAAGGTGAAATTTCCTGCTGTAGATTTTATAGTAAGTGCTCTACCTTGTCTTGTGATATAATTTCCTAAAAATCGAATTTAAAAATCCCAACTTCCTTCAATTTTGTAATTGATTTCCATAATTTTGAAAAAAAAAAAAACCTGCAACCAACTCATTTATTTTTAAAAATCAGCCAACTGGAAATCAATTAAAATAGAAATAATTTACCAAGAAGTTTTATAATTCTTAATGATATATGTTGTGTTACTGGGGGGGGGGAGGAAGTATTTTAATCAGTAGGAAACTCACCTTTTGTTTTCTTACAAATTATGGGATTTTAGACATTTATTATAAAAATTGTGTACTTTATGCTGCAGTGAGGATAACTGTATGTGAAAGTTAAGGTTCCACAGAGCACATCTTTTATAAAGATACCTAAAAACCAAAAATATATATAGTAAGTAGAGAAGTATTTTTTCCAGGTACTAGATATAAGTAGCTTAGTCTTTGACAAAATAAGGCAAACAAAACAAAACTCCAGAATCTAAACCATGTATAAATTTAGGTATGGGAATTTTCAATGCTTAAGCTCCTTCTTTACTATAACAAATGATTCTGTTGAAACTAGTGTTTTCTAGACTTTCAATGTTTGAGCACTTTAAAACATTAAAGTTGTATTTGGAATTAACCTCTTTTGGAAGCTAGGGCATTGCTAAGACCATCAACAAGAAGAAAGCATCCCTAGAAAATAACACAAAACAAGAATGAAGAAAAAAAAAAAAAAAAGAATGAGGCCAAAAGGCTACATATTCACTCTTACTATAAAACCAAAATAGGGTAAAAGGATAAAATCAATTTTGTAGATATTTTCTTTTTTCTTGGATCTCATATTTTGGGATGCAATGAAGTTTAACCACTTATGGATAGGTTTCTTGGCCATTATGAATGGATTTGGAATAGTCAAATCAGAGATAGAATATCATATCAGAGTATTCTGTTTGGTTCTTCAAAGTTGTCTTCTCAGCTATCACCACAATTTTAGGATGAGAGGTCAGTTCACCAATATGATAAAACCAGGAGAGGGAGCACTGAACACTAGTTCCATAATCCTACTAAAATATAGTTGAAAGATTTCTGTTACAAATAAGCTTCAAACTGTTTCAACCACAGATGTATTGAATTACAATCTGTGTGATTAAGTATTTTTGAATTACAATAATAAATTAAATCTGTGAAGTTTTATCTACAACACCATCATCATGGGTCATGTTCTATTTAAAATCAAGAAACCACATTGACCAATGACCCTTTACATCATTTAGCAATAAAATACATCAATATGTTTTCAATATTAGGTTACAAATAAATATAGATATTGTCTTGCCACCTTGATCTAGAAGACATTTAATAAAATCTTTTGATTGCCTACAACTCAGAAGACTTGGTAAAAATTCTAAACTTTTAGCTTAAAATAAACCTTGTTCTTTATTTAGTAGGTTTAATTTCAGTTTGCCTTAGCTAGAAATGGATAAGTGGAGCATGACATTTTCCTGGAAAGGAAAAACAATGTAAATATGCATGGGAAAATCTTACAATAATTTTCAGTTCAAAATTAAGATATGAAAAAAAATTAAGATATGTCTAAAAGAATAAAATCAATTTTGTGAAGAATAAGGTGGAATGAAGAGTGAGCCCTGATGTGTTGTTCACTTTCGTGTAAAAACAAGAATAGCCATCTCTTCTGCTGATTTGATTTTTGAAAAGAGAATAAATAAAATGAAAAGACAATCTGGTAACTCCTCACAACTGCTAGTGATTAAAAAAAAAAAAGAAAGAGTATAGTACTGAAAAGCTTAACTTACTCATTTATCTACTTTATTTGCCAAAGTAGCAGAAACATAATGTGTTCCAAGCTCTTGAAAAAAAATACCTTATTAATTCTCCCTGTGTTTCTGTGAATTCATGGTAAAAAGTATAATCTTTTATCTTGTTGAGAAACAAAATAATCACATAAGTTGGTAAAATAGCTTATAAGTATCTAATAAATTAATGAAGAATCAAGAATGGAAGTAAGTCTCTACTTTCCTTTTAGGGCAATAGTCATTATATTACTATACTTCCCAAGAAAAGCTGGCAAGGATAGGCCATTTTATTTTCAGTTTCCTTTTGTAAACAGTCTTTGTAGTTGACAGAAATAGACCAACCTATTCTGTAAATTTTCCATAAACATTCTCTTTATTTTCATAAGCTTAATTCTCATCCTTCTGCCCTATTTGAAACACAAATGTTCCGTATTGGTTTCAAATTCTGGAAGTGGGCAAATCAAACAATACATTGAGTAAATTGCACTGAATGATTTGTAGAGTTTCTGTCCACTCTATAATTCTACAACTAATCATTTATGTACTTTGTCACAAGTGATTCTATTTTTCTTCAAGTTGTAAGAAAAAAAAAAAAGAAATGTACATGGAAGGGCTCTGAATTGCCCTCTATTCCTTAAGTGTCATATGCCTTTACAGAGAATCAAAGTGACAAGAGTTCAGACAAACTGCATCACTACTATATATCAAAGATTTTACTAACTAAATCCACATGGTAAGGTTGTATAAGGAAACATCTTGCCCTAGTACAAAACAGTCTTCATTTCTTATCTAGCCAATTGAAGAATAAATCCTCTCTTCTCTCCTCCTCCTTAATATTAATTGTTCCTTCTGAGCCTTAACTTGTTCTTCTTTTTCACAAGAAAACAAAATTAGCCATCCCTTCTACTGATTTGACTTCTGAATGCCCTCATTATAAATAGATCACATAGTATAATCTTTGATTTAGCAAAAGTTAGCAATCTCTCATTTCCATAACGATTTACTGCTATCTTCATCTTCAGAGACAAATGTGTAAGAATGTAGGTTAATTTAAACCTGTAACTGCCCCCAAAGATAGAACAGCGAGGAAACAAAATCATGTTTTCATTAAAACAAAAACAACGTAAAACATCTCCAGGGGCTTACCTACTATAATCTTTATTTCCTATACTGAAAGAAGAAAAAACTTTCAAGATTTTTTTAAAAGACTTTATACTTAGAGTTTTCTTTGATTTGCAATTCTCTTGGAGCATTTTAAATAATTCCACGTAAAAAAAAAAAAACATTTCATGTGTTAATAATAATTGATAGGCCACACGTATTGAAAATCTGAGTTTTTACTCTATCATTCTTCTATATTATGGTCTATAACTTTAGCTAATCTGCCATATTTGTCCATAATGTCCCTATGTCAAATACTACAAGTATGAAGACGGCATGGTATTGAGAAAAGAGTAACTGATGCAGGGGTCAGATGATAGGAAGTTCAGGTCCCAGCTTTGCCACCTTCTAGCTTGGTGATCTACACTTAATTTTTCTTAGTCTACTTTTTCATCAATAACCTGAAGTTAATAACAATCCTTCACTTTCCCAAATTGTAGCGCTACTGTGGACTCAAGGTATATGCAGTGCTCTAAGCTTTATAGCTCTGCATAAATTCTGTGAGTTAGCATTGCCTTAAACACACTGTATGATGAAGAAATGTTTCAAGTCCTCTTTCTAGGTGCTTCATCCCTAAATAATGAATTTATTTATAATTGTTTCAAGTTAATTCAGTTTTACTTTTGTTTTCCTAAGGCTCACCTCAGGTTTAAATAATTGTATTTCTCTGTGTGTGTGTGTGCACGCGCGCGCAGGCGCACATGTGTGTTAACTGGGATTTTGGAGCAGCTGTTAATAATTTCAGATTAAGAAACTAAATGAACCTTGATCACTTTAATATTTATCTGGAGTTTTTAATTATTTATATTTTACTTCTAGTTAAGATAAAGTTCATTGCAAATAAAATCTCTTCTATGAAATTTGTAAACTCGGTGATCATTCAGATTAAATAAAGCAAATATATATATATTTTTAAATAGCTGGATAACATTTAAACATTGAAAATAGAAGGGTAAAAAAGCAGATATCCTTCTACATATTTTCATACTCTTGCTTCTTTTTGATAATGTTAATTTTGATACTATGTATGGCAGATATGGTAACAGATAATTTCTGTCAATTACCAAAGTACTATATGAATCTAATGTTTGTACTAATTTTTAAAATTGATAGCAAAGAGGTATGTCATCCAGCCTGTGCATTTCGATGAACATTAACAACAAAAAACCTGTGAAGCGCCACCTATTGTTGGAAAGAAGTCATTTCAAATTTCAATTAAAACTAGAAAATGCGTTAGTCTAGAAATTGGATTCATCAATTTATATTGATCAGTCTTTTGTAGTCTTTTTTTTCCCCTTAAGTTACAACATTGTGTTATGATTTAGGGTACCAGTTTTCGATAAAACTGCAAAAAATGCATTATATACATTGGGTGCTTTTTTGAAGAATCTAATAAAAGAAAAAAAAAGACACTGCACCTATCTGAAGTTACAATATCAACGGAGAAGATAATAAAGTAATGATATTGACTTTTAATCAACATATACACCCCAAAATGTTTTCCCACTCATAGTGGTTACTTAGAAATGGTATATCTTCTTACAGCAATGCCACAATTGGATAAATCTTTCTTTAAGATCCTTAATTACAAATAGCATCTGGGCCTACACATCACATTCTTTTAAATACGCTCAATCTTGTATATCAATACTGTATATGGTATAGTGTATATATTATAAATAATATCAATATTAGAAAAATATTTCCCTTCTGAAGATGGATTTGGACTTTGTTAACCCATAAATCAATAGGAGCCAGTGTATTAAGATGAGTGCGCAAGCTGACTAAAAGTCTAAGAAGAAAAACAACCTACCTAAATAAAAATAACAAAACTGTTCAAAAATCTTAGAGGATCACTTGCTGCCATGGGGAGAATCAAGAGTGAAAGGAAGTAGTTATTTATGTTAACACATAACATAAATTTGTATTGTTATAAAATATAAGGTATTACTAATTATAGGAAGGAGAACTTGAATCTCTCTCTTTTAAAGATTTGATTTATTTATTTGACACAAAGAGCACAAACAAGGGGAGCAGGAGAGGGAGAAGCAGGCTCCCTGCTCCCTGTTCAACAGGGAGCTGGATATGAGACTCGATCTCAGGATCCCAGGACCTGAGCCAAAGGCAGATGCTTAACCAACTAAGTCACCCAGGCTCCCCTTAAATCTCATTCTAGAATAAGTAGTATTCATAGGAGAGGAAGAGAAAAAGATAATCTATCTTTAGGGCACGGCAGAAGGAAACACCAGAAGGAGAAAATAGGCAATAGGCAAATGATCACAACGTTTTACAAAACTGGCATGACTGAAAGGAAGGCTTCTTTTATAAAAGCATAACTGTCCAAATTGGAAAAGTAAGGTAAGGACCAATTACAGAGGGATTTTAATGCCACAGTGACGATTTGGATTTGATCTCGAGGAAATCAAGAGCAAAGGAGTTACATCTTCCTAAAATATTTGTCTATGTGGATTGCTGCAAGAAAAGGCTGGTGTCAGATAACTGCCTTAGAGATGAGTACAGTAATCTAATGAGTGGTAACCAGAACTTGGATCAGGGTGGCAGTGGGAAAAGAGGAGAAAGGGCCAGATCTAACTTCAAATGAAGATTCATTACATGCCTAATTGTTAAATGATATGATAGCAAAAGACTAAAGATTTGCCCACAGGGTTTAACAAAACCTTAAAGAATGCTAAAATACACCCAATTTGGTCACTTATACTAAAGACACTTACTTTGAAAATAAACCAGTCACGGGGCACCTACTTGGCTCAGTTAGTGATGTGACTCTTCATTTCGGGGTCATGAGTTCAAGCTCCACACTGGATATAGACCTTACTTAATACATAGAGTAGAATAAACCAGTCTTACAAGGATACTTGAGCACATAAAGTTTATAGAATTTCCCCAATGTTGTGAACCTTCAAAGTGAAGGTTCATAAGGTTCTCCTGTTTCAGTGCCTGCAGAACATGGCAATAGACTCAGCACTTGATGCAATACTGCCTTCTTTTTCTTGCTGCTTATTTCATGGGTTCTCATCCCCCTTCGATCAGGTTTTGGCTCTAACCTTCAGACACCTGTAGTTCCTACAAGTGTTTCATTGAAAAAAAAAAAAAAGTGTTTCATTGAGTAGTTAACAAACAACTTAAACTGCCCCCTTTATTTCCAGTCTTTGTCATGATTCATACCAAAAAATGCATAGGTTAAAAACCTAAAAAAAAAAAAAAATGATAAAAGAAAAAAAGTGAAGGAATTCAGAGTGAAGGAATTCAGAATTCATAAAAAAAAGTTAGAGATGTATTATGCACTCATATCTTACATTTTCTTCTGTTCAATTTTGAAAGAAATAGGAAGAAAAAGACTTTCAGGGAGAAATGTATTCATAAGAGATCACTAATGTTTATAACTATAATTGACCAACCCAAGGAGTAAGATGTTGAATGTATTATCCTGCTATTTCAGAGACACCAATCAGTATGCTTGCTGCATTATAGAATTAATCAATTAGGGCACAGGAGAGATTACTGAAAAATTCTCCCAAGTCAGGAACTTGTGTAAATGCTGGAGAAACAATCCATGAAAGATCTCAAATTTATATTTATAGAATGATCTCAAATTTTATTTATAAAAAATTGAGATCAAATACTAATAATAGCCAGTTAGAGATGCTATTGTGATTTTTTAAAAACACTGAAAACTTTATAACTCACTGTCAAACTGTATGCAATAAATAAGTCATGAACTTCCCTTTCCTGCAAGACCATTTTAGTTTATGCATTCATTCAGCAACTATGTATTAGCGCTGTGCTAAGTGCTGGTGATGCAAAGATGACAACAAATACCTAGAGAAGCCCTAGCAGTCCCAGTCTCTACTATATGACTGCGCCCCACAGTTGATTGGATTATGGTGGGCTCAGGACCTAAACACAGTTGGAAAAAAAAAAAAAAAAGGAAGAAGAAGAAAGAATGCGCTGGACCAGTCTGATAATTATGGAGAGAGTAAGGCAGTTATTTTATGACATAAAGCTACAAAGTCATGAAGAAAAAGGCAACAAAGGACCATGGGTAAATAAAACTTACGAGCAAATGCATGTTATTAGGTAACAATAACCAAAATACCACACATCTAATCAAATCTAAGATATCATGACTTGTATGATATGCTTTTATTTTACGGACCACTATGAAAGAAAAAATGCTGCAGGTTAATCTAAGGCATAATGCGTTCTTATCATTAGAATTTTCTTTTATATTTATTGAAAGGGCTTTAATTTAATTTAATTTAATTTAATTTTATTTTATTTTATTTCAAGGCATCCTTACATTTTTTTTTATTTTTTAAATTTTCTATTGGTGTTCAATTTGCCAACATATAGAATAACACCCAGTGCTCATCCCATCAAGTGCCCCCCTCAGTACCCGTCACCCAGTCACCCCCACCCCCCGCCACCTCCCTTTCTAACACCCCTTGTTCCTTTCCCAGAATTAGGAGTCTCTCATGTTCTGTCTCCCTTTCTGATATTTCTGAAAGGGCTTTTAATGTTGATTTATACATAGATTTTTATCATATATCATTCTTGTGCACACGTGGAAACGAAATATATGCAAAATAAGTAGATTAGGGTTGCTAAAACTTCCTCGCAAATTCTTCTGAATCACTTTTGACTCGGTCATTAGTGCTAGTGTTTTTTATACAACATAATGTTCTGGCCATCAAGAACATTGGCAGCAGTTCTTAAAAGATGCAACAATTCTTAAAAGGGCACCCCACCATTATTGTGAGGATGTCTTCTAAGCCACTAACACTTACTCTGCAAGTTTGGATACCGGAGCATTTTTTTAGTCTTATCACAAATGCCAGTAGAAGGTTTTCAGACAATAGCCAGAACTCATAGCCTTGCCTCAAATGGTCCTTAAATAGTTTCCCCATCAAACACGGAGAGGTTGCAGTTGTCGAGTCATGCAGCCAGGAATAACAACCAAGTTTACACCTGGGTGGGTAGGCAATAACTACTTCATGACTTAATTCCTGTCTGATAGACGGTAATTATAAGATGCAAGCAAATTTCAGAAGTATTAAAATGTGGATGAAAATGTGCCTCCCGGAATTGATGAAATGCAGTGCCTAGCATTTTATCTTTACAGTAATCTCGTGCTTTTCTTATCTAACCTTTGTACCTATGATGCACAAAGAGGTTTAGTATTTTCCCCAAGATTACATAGTTGACAAGGAGCGGGACAAGGATTTGAACCCACTTATATAGAGGGTGAGGAAGTTAGTTGGTAGACAGAAAAGGAGACAGAAAAGGATAGCTGAATTGTAATAACAGGGCACTTCGTCAAAGATCTGCCATCCACCTACTATTGATGTTTTCAAAACTCCTTGGCTCTTAAAGCAGTGCAGTTATACTGGGGGTTCTTTTCCTGGATTCCCATGAGATCTCATGATTGGGGCAGCCTGACTCGGTATCTGCTTTTTACAACCAATAATTCTAATAAATATAAGCATGGATATATATACCTGGGAGAATTGGGAATGTTGCACAAAGGCACACTGAGCTTAGATTTGTTGGAGAGGAGACAAAACTGAGGTGGGAGGGAGGGGAGGAAACAGAGAGAAGACATTCTAGAAGAGCTAAATGTGTGTGCAAAAGTACAAAGGGCAAGATAACCAGGGAATATCCTAAGGAATTCAACGTTGTTAAAGCAGAAAGTAAAGAGGTGGAAAAGGTTAAGAGAAGTCTGAGTAGCCAAGAAAGGGTCAGAAAACATGGGGACACTGTGCCATGTAAAGTAACTGCATGCTATCCTATAAAAGAGTGGGTCTCAAACTCATTTTAGATGTGACCTATTTTTTCAAAAATAATGCTATATGAAACTCCAAAATACGTAAGGGATACGGGGTGCTGCACTAAAGAAGGAAGGACAGAGTGGGGGAAGAGGACTCTCCAAAGGCAGCTCCACACAACACAGCTTTAAATCCATTTCTCAAGCTAAAAATGCATGACCAGAGTAGTTACATGAGAAAGATCATCTTGTCCGTAGTAAAGAGGATGGAGGGGCAGAGTAGATCATTGCTCTTGGTCACTAGGAATCCATCACAACCATCTGGGGAAGAAACTGAGAAGTGGGGAATGCCACATCTTCCTCAGGGTTAGACTGCAAGAGAAGTTTAGGTAAAGAGGGCTTTCTCATACAAGGACAGCAGATGAGGACAGAAAACAAAGTACAATTAGCTAAACACAAAGTGGAATTGGAAGGGCATCTGGGTGGCTCAGAGGCTGAGCATCTGCCTTTGGCTCACGTCGT
Source organism: Vulpes vulpes (assembly GCF_048418805.1). Classification (NCBI taxonomy): domain Eukaryota; kingdom Metazoa; phylum Chordata; class Mammalia; order Carnivora; family Canidae; genus Vulpes; species Vulpes vulpes. The sequence continues at coordinate 17,214,620 of NC_132783.1, forward strand.
AGTCCCAGGGTCCTGGGATCCAGTCCCGCATCAGGCTTCCTGCAGGGATCCTGCTTCTCCCTCTGCCTGTGTCTCTCTGCCTCTCTGTGTGTCTCATGAAAAGATAAAGAAAATCTTAAAAAAAAAAAAAAAAGTGGAAGTGGAAGAACACAGATGATGGAAGATGTCTTTTTCTTTTTCTGTGAATGTTTTCTAATGTGTTTAAATAATGAGAAGAAATGCATTTATGTTTGTTTTCTGCTGTATTGTTATAAAATTATGATAATCCATAATATTTTACAGATTACACCTATAAGTTTATTGTGTGACAGTACTTTTCTATGAATTTGATATGCATCATCTCTTTTGATCCATACAGAAATCATATTAGTTAAGTATTATGATTTATAGAGGAAGACGCTAATGCTCTAAGAGATTAAATAATGTACCCAAAACAAGTACCCAACTTGCAAGTGGCAAGGCTGAGATTTGTAGATAGATTTGTTTGACTGTGGAACACCAGCTCTTTAGTTTATTATTTAAAAACCTTCCAAAAACTTTAAATACTGATATTCCACTGATACTATATTACAATTTACTTAAGTATTCCAGTTCCAAATTATAAAAAGAAAAGCACAAATTTCCATAGTGCTGAATCTCCACCCTGATAATCAAGATATCATAAAGCTGATTTTCACTGTCTTGCCCGATGCCACTCCCACAATCCTGCTTGCTAACCATAGGAGTGGAAACAATCACGTCTTTGGCAATAGCAAATTTCTCACAACAAATGGCACCTATCAGAGGCTTTGGCTCCTCTGGTTTTCCCTATATATCTATTTCTTTTGCCTTGCCCATCATAGGGACTTTGTGCCTGTGAGGTAAATCATAAGCACAACTCACACATCTGAAGATATCTTATTCCTATTTAGGGCCCATTGTACACATGTGCATCTTAGTGGCTAAAATACTGTTCTTAAGGTCCCAAATTTAACATTGAATTCAATACTATTTTTGTGATACCTAATACAGGAAATAATCAGGTTTCTTTTTTTTTTTTAAGATTTTATTTATTTATTCATGAGAGACAGGGAGAGAGAGAGAGAGAGGCAGAGACACAGGCAGAGGAAGAAGCAGGCCCCATGCAGGGAGCCCAATGTGGGAGTTGATCCTGGAACTCCAGGATCACACCCTGGGCCTAAGACAGGCGCTAAACCACTGAGCCACCCAAGGATTCCCAACAATCAGGTTTCAATCAAGAGATATATAGAAGTGAAAAAGAAAAGGGTTCGTTCTTTCCTTTATTAACCTATACTCCCGACACACACATACACACACGTTAGGTGTAAGAAACAGGACAACACTGATAATCAGGTACAGGATACACGGTTCCTAGGTAGTTGATATGAAACCAAAATCAGAAATAAGTGAAAAATACCTGAGTATGGGATACAATTCCTGAAGTGATTTCTTCCCTCAGACCATTAATTTGCTAGCCCTCTTACCATTTAATAGATATAACCAAGACAGCATTATATATATATAAAAACATGATAATTATGAACTGCTTTAAAAAAATCTTTTCCACATGGCACTAAAATATATGAGAAATTTGTGTTTTTTCTGACCAAGAGATGCATTATATATAAGCCCTTTCTCTTGTGCCATGCCACTATTGGTGTCTTTATGAAGATCACTATGAAGATAGTGATCAAAGAAATGAAGTATTCAGCATCCTCCATAAATTAGATCTCTCCTCTCCCATCTTTCATTGCCTACATTCTGACCAAAGCAAAATCATTAAGCATTCAGAACCATGGCACTAGCCTTGAAATGTTTTATATGGTTTGTCAAAAGCAAGAAGTATTTCCTACCTCTAAGGGATTTATGTTGAATAAAAAGACTGTACCAAGTAAAATGTTTATTAAAATGAAGAAAAAGCAAATGTCAGGAGATGTTTTTTAAGAGTGTGTGGTTTTACTTTTTAAACCAAAGCATTTACATCTTATTCAAGTTTACCTTTAATTTTATACAGAAAATGTCACTGATACAGTGTGGACTAGCATTCCTGCCACATTTCTTTCCTTCTGATACATGTGAATCTGTGTGGTCACATGCACTCTGGGGTTTTAGGTTTGCAGATGAAGAAAGCGAGGGAAGGAAAGAAGAGAGAAAAAGAAATGCAGGAAGGAGAGAGGTATCTTAACTAGCAAAAAGGCTAAACAGTAAATTATCATTAAGAATAAATTTATGCAGGACACCTGGGTGGCTTAGTGGTTAAGCGTCTGCCTTCAGTTCAGGTCGTGATCCTGGAGTCTTGGGATGGAGTCCCACATCGGCCTCCCTGCATGGAGCCTGCTTCTCCCTCTGCCTGTGTCTCTGCCTCTCTCTCTGGGCCTCTCATGAATAAATAAAATCTTAAAAAAAAGAATAAATTTATACTTATGTCTTGTACATTCCATATTAAAAACGAAAGATCCAAAAAGAGTAATTCACAGTAGTTTCTTGTCCCATAATTATTTAATGCAGTCATTCTGAATTCCACCTTCTATTTTTAACTGTGACCTTTCTACTGAACAAGAATCACATATACCAGGTCTGAATTATTGCAAAGTGGTTCTGAATTAATGAGATTAATGAGAGTTTTTTATGCTACACAGGGAATTTGATCCTGGAGTAAGAGTGTTATTAATGAGTGGCCCTGCACTCCATGACAATGTGCCATTTGATGAGTGTATTTTTATAAGGCCCTGTGCAAACATCACCATTCGGCCTCCTCTCAGGTCATTGTGACAGTAAAGATCATGAGCATACATCACGGTAGCAATCCTTACTCATTACAGGAGACTATGGGTTGAAACTGTTCATTATGCAGCAGTGCCATAGAAAGGTTACGCATTTACGTTGGTTTAAAAGTTGTTAGTTTCATCTACATTGGAGTCCAAGAGAGATACCCAAGCACAAAACCAGGGTTTGGGTTGACATTTATGGACAGTCTGTAATTTAAGCAACTTCTATACAATTCACAACTTATCATCACTACCTGATAAAGATTTATAACATAATTCGGTGTTTTAGGAAAGCTTTATGACCATTTTATATGCTCATTCCAATGCTATGGAGTAAGCAGATTATAACATCACATTTTACCTAAAAACTCAGACATAAAAATCAAGGTGAACTTAGTGAGTGAGTCTTAACTAATACAAAGGTTTAGAAAAAAACACAGTAATTGAGTTTCTAGTCTGTTGCTTATCTGCCCAGGCCTGTTAGTATTTTTTTCAAAATGGATAAATTTTACTTTAAGAGTATAAAGCCCACACAATATTCAAAATGATGACCAGAGTCTCTTTATAAGAGAATGGCATATTTTTTTTATAAGGTCAACCAAATGGAGTGTGACTTCATCACACTTTTTGAATTATTAAAAATGTCTCCAATTCCAATTTTATCAAGATGAGTCATAGACCTAAGTATGAAAGCTAACACTATAAAGCTTCTAGAAGAAAGCTTAGAATATCTTCATGATCTTGAGAAAAAGCAATATTTTCATAGAAAGGACACAAAAAGTACTATACATTAAAAAGGTAGGTTGGGCTTCATCAAAATTTAAAAATTCTTTTCATCAAAGGGCACTAGTAAGCAAATAAAAAGGCAATACGCAGAGTAGGAGAAAGTATTTGAAATCCATATACCTGATTTGTATTCAGAATAAAGAACTATAAATTTATAACAAAAAGACAAATGACCACATTTTCAAATAGTCAAAAGATTTAAAGACATCATAAAAGAATATATATGAATACCAACAAGCTCACAAAAAGCTGCTCAACATCATTTACTACTCATCAGGAAAATAGAGATAAAACCACAAAGAAATACCATCTTATTTGCTAGAGTGGCTAAAGTTATAAAAGACTGACAATACCAAATGGTGGTAATGAAGTGGAGCAACCAGAATGCTTGTGCATTGCTGGCAGAAACACAAAGATGGTACAATCACTTTGGGAAAAGTTTGGCAGTTTTTTTATACAGCACACACACACACACACAAACACACACACATAGACACAGAGCCTATGACTCTATAAGTCAGCAAGTCTCCTAGATATTTTCCTAAAAAGAATAAATCATATGTGCATAAAAAGATTTCCTCGTGATTATTCATAACAATGTATTATGATTATTCATAAAAACTTTATTCATAATAGCCCCAAACTGGAAGCCACCCAAATGTCCATCAACAAGAGAATGTATAAACAAATTGTGGTATATTCATACAGTGAAATATTACTCAACATTAAAATGGAAAGGGCTACTGATACACACATCAAAACGGACTGATTTCACAAAAATCATAAGGCTAAATGAAATAAGCCAGACACAAAAGTGTGTATACCATATGATTCCATTTTTATAAACTTCTAATACAGGCAAAAACTAATCTATAAGAATAGAAATTAGAACAGTGATCACCTATCATGAGTAGGGATTGACTGAAAAGTGGCACAAGGAAACCTAGGATGATGGGAATGTTCTAGGTCTATTTATTAGGATAGCAGTCATATTGAATTACATTTATGAAAATTCAATAATTGTGCATTTATATCCACCTTGCCTCAATAAAAAGAAAATGATTCTTCTCTCCTACATTTTTCTTTAATTCAACATTTATTGAGTTTCTACTGCATAAAAACTCTCTGTAGTGGCCAAGGATACAAAAATAAATAAGACACCGTCCCTGACTTTAAGGAATTTAGTCTAAGAATGAGAATTTACAATCTGGTAAAGAAGAGAGACAAATTTCACTGTAAAATAGCCGAAACCTAAACAGAGCTGTGGGGCCAGAGCTGGGCCAGAGGAGGGAACCCAGCTGCAGAGGAATGCCTAGGTAAGAAGATCCCTGGAGCACTAGAACCTTATCTTGAAAGTTAAGAAGATGGAGGGAAAAGGATTTCCAGCCTGGATAAAAATCACAACAAAATCATGCAGATTTTGAAATGGCATGGCTTGAGTGAGCAACTAGAAGCAGTTACGTATTATTCCAGTCAACTGATATTAACATTCTGAACGGCCTCCCCAATGTATTTGCCAAGATGAGAAAATTATTTTGTATTTGTAATGTCTAAGCTCTACACATTTTTTTTTCAGTACCAAAGATACTGGAGGCCTTGCCGTTGTCAAGTTGTTTTTCCCTCTAGTAAAGCATTAACATTAAGATAGTTGGGCATTTCCTTCTGGAAGTTAGGTTATTGATAAGAACGCTTTTTTCTTGTAAATCACTAAGACATTTTGTAAACTGAGGGAGACTTTTGTCTATAGGGCTATAACCTCTATCTCTATAAATTAACTATTTGCTTTTCCTTTCCCTTAGCTTTAGGGCAGCGAGGAGTGCCTGAGGAATGAATGTCACACATATCCCTTTTGGGGGATGGGGGTTGATTGTGGGGATGTCAGCTTGTGCTTTGTCCTTAGCTGGCCTTCTGCTCCCTCATCAACTCCATCATTATGGAATCCAAGAGAAAACCCTATGCAATTCCATATGCAAAAATTTTTGAGACGTTGTCTTCCCTTGGCTTCAACAGCATCATTTTGCCCTTGTTTACTTCCTTTTGGCTTCTCGTTTTCTTTCTTTCTTTTATTTCACTCAAGCTCTAAATATTGGCATTCCTCTGGTTCTGCCTGAAATAGAGGGACTATATATTTGTTCTCCAAAAGGGGTCAACTTTTGAGAATAAAAGGGTTGCAATTAACAATTATCTTGGGGCAATGGGTGTTAACCGGGACCACCCCAGGGTTTCTAGACATCCTATTCCTGGGCCCATCTTCTCTTCTCTCTCCACACATTCTCCCTAAGTGATCCCAACCACTCCAGTGGCTTCTTTATCATATTTGACCAAATGATGCCAAATATCTCTGGTCTGGACTTCACTTTTGAGCACTAGACCCATTAAGAAAAAGTTTTATTCCACTAGGATGTCTTACGGGCACTTGTAACTCTTTAACTCCAAAAAGGAACATACAATATCCTCTCTTCATATTCACACTCAAATTCATTCCTCTTCTTGCATTTCCTATCTCTGTAAAAAGGCAGCTCTATCCATCTACTTGCCCAAATCAAGACTTTTCTGCTCCTTCACAGCCAATTAATCACCAAGTTCTGACAGTTCTGTTTCCTATACTTGCCTTGAGCCCTCCAAGTCCCTCCAGCAACAGCACTGTCACCCCAGAACAAGATGTATCAACTCTTATCTGGACTAGCTTCTATGCTGCAGCCAGTGTGATCTTCATACTGATGTGGGGAACAAAGGCAGAAAGGAAGGTAGATACAGTTAAATGTCCTTATAGCCTGCAGCCCATTGACAGAGGCAGGCAGCGTATAACATTCCTCCAGGAAGCTCCCAACTGTCCTTTTTTTTTTTTTTTTAAGATTTTATTTATTTGTTCATGAGAGACACAGAGAGAGAAGCAGAGACACTGGCAGAAGGAGAAGCAGGCTCCTCGCCAGTGGGCCCGATGTGGGACTCGATCCCAGGACCCCAGGATCAGGCCCTGAGCCAAAGCAGATGCTCAATCACTGAGCCACCCAGGTGCCCCAAGGTCCTAACCGTCTTAATGTTAATACCTTGCTAGAGGGAGAAAAACCTTGGTTTGACAATAGTAAGGCCTCAGGTTTCCAGGGGCTTCTTTTAGCATTTTGGAACTTCCCTTATCTTTACTTCCCCCAACCTCAAGGTATGTAGTCAGTTGCTGCTCACAATCCCGGAGCAGCATCTCTTCCTGCCCACAGCTCCTGTCTTCCTGCTTTAATAAAAGCACCATTTTGTACAGAACATGTCTCAAGAATTCATTCTTGGCTGTCGGCTCCAGACATCACCCCACCAAACCTCACCTATAACCAAAAACTACACCAATAAAACACAAATCTGATTACTTTGTTTTCACATAAAAGTGTTTCGATTGCTTCTCATTGTCCACAGCCTCCAAGTCTCAACTTGTAACACAGCCTGAGGTGGCTCTGTGCCCTGGCCCCTGCCTCTCTCTGCAGTCTTATCTTTGTCCTCTATGCTGCAGTCTCATTGGAATTCTTAAAAGTTCCTTGAATGTGCCAGGGCTTTTCTAACCTCAGAAGCTTTGCACATTGTTTCTCCTGCAGTTATATGATGTTCCAACACACTAGACTTCTTTGCATAATTTGGCACAATTTTAATTATTTTTTGTTTGAATAATTTGTCTAAAATCTCTCTTACTTTCTAGACTGTGAGGCTGCCGGATGTGTCTCTTGTGTTCACCATTACATCCCCAGCATCTGTATGATGCCTGAGGCTCAATCTACATATTTGTGCAATTAAACAAGGGATCTCTCTCTCACCAGAAAGATCTTTTTTTTTTTTTTTTTAGATTTTATTGATCTATTCATGAGACACACCGAGAGAGAGAGGCAGAGACATAGGCAGAGGGAGAAGCAGGCTCCCTAAGGCGGCCCAGTGAGGGACTCCATCCCAGCATCCCAAGATCATGACCTGAGCCAAAGGCTCAACCTCTGAGCCACCGAGGTGCCCTCACAGGAAAGATCTAATTCATTGACTAAGGGGGAAATTTACAACTACGTCTGTTTTTTATAACAATGAAATCAAATTATTAACAAGAATTATTTGTATATCTCTCTATTCAAATACATTTTGCATCTTTTGTAGGGGGTGGAACTCACTATCCCATCATCAAAATAGGGAGTATATCTCCTATATCCCCTTCTCACATTATTTGCTCATTTGTATAACGTTAAAGACATAAAGGTAGAAAATGAGACAAACCACAATCTAAATTCCAGATTTGGGGTTTTCCCAAGTAGGAAGAACAAAATGTAACATGGTGATTTAATAAATCTGCTGTTTCCTTTCAGATTAGAGACAAATCACAAGGGTAAATGCTTAAGACAATTTTCCAATCAAACATTGCTAATCCTGTTGATTTCTACCATTCAAGAAACCCAGGAGAAATCTAACAGTGGTGTGCTTTGTGTTTCTTATTTAATGAGTATTTGGCAAAAACAATGAGGTGGGGGAAATGTTCTTGAGGCCCAGAATCCAGTGTCACTTGCTTACAAAGCAACCATTGGGACATGAGGTGATGGACCATCTGTTTTCAATCTTGGGTCAAAATTTCTTTTAATCCAGGATGTAATTAAATCCCTGGTATGTGTAGAGATATCTATTTCATATATATAATTCCCTAGATGTTTAATTATAAAGTAGTCGCAATAATTTGCACAAATCAGTTCATATTATGTTATTTTGACATCAGGTTTACATGTTTTGGAAGGGGCTGTGTGGGGCTCTGATGGGAAAAAGCCAGTATAATACATAGCAGTTTGTCCCATCTCCTTCATGTCCATCTATCATCAAGGCTGGTTCCCCATCTTGCCTCTTCTTCCAATATTAAGATAAGGAGAGGTCATTTTGTTAAATCTATGTGTGGTGTATTTGTAGTTACCCTAGCTGAGTCTGAGTTAGAAGAGAACTTTATTTCTTAAATTCTTTGTTAAAATATGAAAATCATTTTTCTTTGAACTGTCAATTATGCAGAAAGAAATATTTACATTAAAAACAAAAATACTTTAAGAAGAAAATAATACATTGTATTCTTCATGTTATAACAACTATGCCTTGGTTGATATTTTAGGGTAATTTGACATGAAGTAAAAATCTGAGACTGTTCTTGCTGATTTCATTTTCTCTAAATCTAAAGTCACATAAAGAGATATATATCCTCTTTTCCTACTTATGTATTCCACAGCTCTATCTCTATTCTACACAAAGGTATAGAATCAAACAATGTAACCATGATTGTATTCAAACTAATAAGCTGACATCTTCCTATTTGTGTTTGAAGTAATAGGAAGAAGAAATGGGAATTGCATCAATTACTTTTTTTTTTTTTTAATCCAAGACATTATCATTGTTAGGAGTTAGTTGAACACTTAGGTAGTCAGAGCTAGGGTCCTCAACAAGAAAATACGGAGTCAAGATAGTAAAACAACACTAACATCCTGTTTTGCAGCTGAGACAGGTCCACACTAACATTTTGCTTTGCAGCCCTTGCAGAAATAACTTCTGCAAAATATCCCAAGAAGACAATTAAACACAAAGTATTTGTCACACTCATGGGCAAAGGGCAGTCAAGACAGCAGCTCCAAGATGTCAGCAAAATAAAACCATCAGCACAGAGCCATTAACTTAATAGGTAGACAGATACGTGACCAAAGCCCTGACTGGCACAACTCAGCACACCCTGATTGCCTCAGATAGTTCTACAGAAGAGCTCATAAAAAACCCCTAAACCTAGAAACTCTGGGGGCAACCCACTGAGGCCCTTCTGCTTCTCTTGGAGCTTTATACTCAATACTCAATAAACTTTGTTTTGCCGCCCACCACTCTTCATCTGGTCTCCCTCTTCATTCTTTGAAGCGGCGTGACCAAGAACCATGGCCACTAAGGAGACAAAAATCCTGTAACAACATCTGAAAGTCTTATTATACATTATGTGCATTACTCTCTTATATCTTGGTAGGAGATTTAGAATATTAAATTAGCTGTGTATTCAAGAATACACATTTCTAATTCTTGTCTCTATTGTACACACTGGATAATGTTTATTCCAAGAATCAATTTCTATTTTAATAGTTTACAATGATGTTACTTCACACTACTTAGCTATAGTAACTTCATAAAAACACACACACACAAAAGAGACTGACTGGTGTTGGTCTAGGAATGAGGAAACAAAATCTTTAGACTCTAAGCTAAATCCAAAAGCCAGAATGAAAAACTATTAATTAAAGCATTCGGTTTCTAAGAACCATGGAAAAGAGACCTAAATTTCATTATTTTTCCTTAGAAAGTTCTTAATCCCTTTTTAGTTTATAAATGCTTTTTAGATTTTTCTCTCTTGGGACACCTGGATGGCTCAGCGGTTGAGTATCTGCCTCCAGCTTGGGTCCTGATCCCAGAATCTGGGATCGAGTCCTGGGCTCCATGAGGGGAGCCTGCTTCTCCCTCTGCCTGTGTCTCTGTCTCTTTCTCTCTCTCCGTGTCTCTCATGAATAAATAAATAAAATCTTTAAATAAATAATTTTCCTCTCTTCAATATCTCACTGGCAAAGTTCATATTTTCTTAGTACCTGGGAAATAGCTCTGTAGGCAGGCCATTTATATTTTTTGTTTGCTTAATACTTTCCCTTACATCTTCTCAATCAATAATTAATTTTAAAAGAATTTATTGAGTGTCTACTATGTCCTAGGTAGTAAGCATTAGTCCTTCCATTATTAACAAAGAGGTTTTTTTATACCCCTTTGATCTGACTGCTTCTCGTGCAGGCCCTGGAATATCTAATTAAGTAGTTTGCATCTTCAAAGCAAGGAAGCCAATGAAGGATTCCAATCAGGGGATATGGAATAAAGAATTTCTCTGACCTTTGCTGCCAGTTTGCGGAGGTAGTGCTAAAACCTTGGGCCTCCTGAGTGATAGGAGGAACTTTGTTATTCATGGTGGGCCCCTCTGACCACATCTGATAGTTTACTCTAAGGAGGTACCTCAAGAGTGGGCATTTGATAGTTTATGCTAAGTAGATGATTCAGCCTAGGGCGAGCCACACCCATAGTCTTAGGGTAGAGGGTGGCCATGCCAGAAAGACCAATCATATAATGGAGCTTTGAGAGGTCTGCTTAACCTTAGAAGAGCGGAGGAAGGCTGGAAATTGAGCTCAACCACAGAGGCAATGATCCAATCAATCACACCTACTGAATGAAGCCTCAATGAAAACAGGTGAGCTTCTTGGGTCAGACAGTAGTGCTCAACGAATATATCACCATACATGGATGCCAGGAGGGTAATGTGTCCCTGAGGACCGGAAAGCTTCACATTTGGAATCTCCTCAGTCTCAGATTCCACCTTATGCATCTTTTTCTTTTTCTTTTTTTTTTTTAAGGTTTTATTTATTTATTCATTAGAGACACACAGAGAGAGGCAGAGACATAGGCATGAGGGAGATGTAGGCTCCCTGTGGAGAGCTCCATGCAGGACTCAATCCCTGGACCCTGGGATCACGACCTGAGCCAAAGGCAGATGCCTAACCACTGAGCCACCCAGGTTCTCCTATGTATCCTTTTCTTTGGTTCTGAATCGTAAATTTTTCTATAATAAAACTGTAATCATTAAGCATAGGACTTTCATGAGTTTTGTGAATCATTCTAGCGAATCATTGAGCCTAAGGGCTGGGCGGGGAGGGGGTGACTATGGAGACCCTTGAATTTGTAGTCAGCTGGTCTGAAGTGAGAGTGGCTCTGGTATAAGAAGTCTTGAGCAGACCTGGCAGTTTGGAAGCACGTGCCCTGAACCTCAAATTTGGCTGACTATGAGTGGGGTGAGAACTTAGATCTACATCTTCAACAGTAGTGCGAAGGCTGGGGAGGAGGTAACTAATTGGAGGTTATTGTAGTCGGCATGGTAAACAGAAATGTGTCCCTGAATGATATGGCTCCAGATCAGGTTCCAGGAAGGTTTCAGAGAAGCAGCAGCAGCATTTGGGATGAATAGATGGATAGACTTGAGGTGGATATACTCAGCAAATTTAAACAATGAAAAAGAAGCATGCTAATGAGTAACCTGAACTGTATCACAGAATAAGAAAAACAAGTAAATAGTTGTATCAGTTTCTCATTGCTGCTGTAACAATTTACCACAAATTTAGTGGCTTAAAACAATACATATTTATTATCTTACAGTGTTGGAGGTCAGAAGTCTGAAATAGGTCAGCAGGGTGACCTTGAGGCCCCTCGGCATTCCTTGCCTTTTCCAGTTTCTAGAAGTTGCCTGCATTCCTTGATTCATGTCCCCATATGACCTCGACTTCTGCTTTTATCATAACATCTCTTTCTCTGACTCGAATTCTTTTGCTTCCTTCTTAAAAGGACCCTGGTGATTATACTGGACCTGCTTGGAATATCTGGGATAATCTCCCCATCTCAAATTCCTTAATCACATGTGCAATGTTCCTTTTGCCATGTAAGTTAGCATACTTAGGGTTCCAGGGATTAGCTCATGGCATTTTGAGAGAAGGGAGTCATGATTCTGCCTACACAGTAATCTTGGTTAGATGGAGGGCCGGGACATGTAAATAGAGCGGGAAGATAGATAGATAAGGGTTATATTTTATGGAGAACCTACATCTATGTGCCAGAAGACAATGGGAGGCATCCAAAATTTATCAGCAGGATAATGGTATGATTGTTGATAATATTTTGGAAGCATGTCCTGTAGTGTAGGCTGGATAAGAAGACAGAAAAACCAGAGATTTGTTAGGTGGCTATTGGAGTTGCCGTCTGTGAGGTGCTGCGGCAAAAAATCTCCAGAAGAAATAAAAGAGAGGGGATTTGGGAAAGAGGCAATTCATGACAATTGGCAACAGACTGGACATGTGATTTGAGAGAAAGGCAGCATGAAAGTTTTGAGCTAGTAAGAGGTAGATATGGTATTAAACTAAATTTTAAATAGTTAATTTGGCAGGAAAATGATCATAATTTAAACATGGTGAGCTTGAAATTATATGGAGAATTCTATGAGGGTAGAGCTTCATCTAACTTGGGAGAGTAAATATTTCAATGAATTTAGATATTTGAATCTTATGCACAGAGAAGATAGTTGAATATATGAAAAGAACCCCTAAAGGAGAGAACAAAGAACAGAAAAAGTTAAACAATGAACTTTAGGATTTAGGGGTTGTTCACACATTTAGCAAAAAATTATTATTATAGTGCCCATTATAGGCACTGTGCCAGGCACTGGCAAAATAGAAAAAATAAAAAACTCAGTCCCTGCTGAGATTTCGCATATCTTAGAGGTCTGTGCAGATGTTGGGCAATAAAACAAGGATTATGGCAGAGTGGAAATGTTATCAGTGTTCAAAGAGGATTAAGGGTGATACAGGCATCTGCAATCAGAACCATGAGATCAGGGGGTTGGAGGAGGGAAAGGGAGGCTCTCATGATTAAGCAGAAAGGGCCAAGAAGTGACATTCTAGGAAAAACAAACATGTTCTAAATCATGCAAGTTTGGAAATGCCTGGTAGATTTGGAGAACTCTAATATCCAGTACTCCTGGAGACAGGAAAAGCATGAGACTTACTGTCAAGAATGAGAAAGCTCATGGAGTGGAGGCAAATGCTTATTTGCTGCAGAGAAAACTCAGCTGAGGTCAGCATCTTGCATAGGATGTGGCATATAGTTGATGCTCAATAAATATTAAGTGAGTGCATTAAAATTTGCAAAACACTCTTACATATATCATTTTGGTAGGCAGATTAATGCCCTCCAACAATGTCCATGTCAATCCCTGGAACCTGTGAATATATTATGTTACATGACAAAGAGGCATTATGGTTGCAGACAGAATTAAGACATAATCAGTTGACCTTAGCATAGGAAGATTATCCTGGATTATTGGGGTGAACCCAATGTGATCAACACATCTTTAAATGTGGAATAGAGAAGCAAGCAGCAGAAGAGGTCAGAGTGATCCAAAAGGGGAAAGACTCAACCAGCCATTGCTGGCTTGGAGATGGAAAGAGCCATGAACCAGGGAATGTGGGAAGTCTCTAGAAGCTGGAAAGGGTAAGAAAACAGATCGTTCCTTGGAGCTGCCAGAAATGAATGCAGCCCTATTGACATTCAGTGAGTCATTTTAATGCAGTGAGATCTATTTTGGACTGCAAACTTCCAGGACTGTAAATTAATAAATTTGTGTTGTTTCAAGCCACTAAATTTATGCTAATTTGTTACTACAGCAAGTAGAAATATCTTGTTTTACAGGATATTTGTTTATTTAAAAATCTTTTTTTTTTATTTAAAAATCTTATTTGTTTATTTAAAAATCTTGTTTTACAGATGATGCAAATTAAAATTAAAAGGGGTATTCAACAACTGAAGAAAAAAAGAAAAGATGAAAATCATCAATATCAGAAGTTAAACAAAATATATCATTACAGGTCTTCAGCCATTAAAATAAAAATGAGGGATTACAATGAACAACTTTATGTTTATACATTAGGCAGCTTATAAGAAACAGATCTACTACTCAAAAAGTGAAACTAATGAAATTCAACCAAGATGAATAAATAATCTAAATTATTTTGTACCATCAAAATAATTTTTAAATTATAATTTAAAACTCCAGAAAAACAAACCTCTATACTCAGATATCCCCACTGTAAAATTCTATAAAATCTTTAAAGAAGAATCAACACCAATTTTATACCATCTCTTCCAGAAAATAGAAAAGGAGAGAACACTTTCTAACTCATTTTGTGAGACTAGTATTACTCTCAATCAAAAAAAAAAAAAAAAAGAAAAGAAAAGAAAAGAAAAGAAAAAGAAAGTTGCAGAGCAATATCTCTCATAAACTCAGATGCAGCAGTCCTTTAAAAGAATTAGCAAGGGATGCCTGGGTGGCTCGGTTGGTTAAGTGTCTGCCTTGGGCTCAGTCACAATGCCAGTGCCCTGTGATTGAGCCCTATATGGGGCTCCCTGCTCAGCAGGGAGCTGCTTCTCCCACTTTCTCTGCCTCTTCCCCAGTTGGTGCTTTTTCTCTCACTCTCTCTTTCAAATAAATAAATACAATCTTTAAAAAAAGAAGAAAAATCACATTATCATATCAACTGATGCAGAAAAAGCATTTGACAAAATCTAACACTCATTTATGATTACAACAAAGCAGAACAAACAAACAAACCTCTCAGCAAGTTAGGAATGAGAACTAACCCTACTTGATAAAGAGCATCTACAAAAACCCTACAATTAACACCAAACATAGTGGTAAAAACTGAATGCTTTTCCTCTAAGATTGGTAAGAATGTTCACTCTCACTACTCTTATGCAACAAAGTGCTGAAGTTTCTAGCCACTTGAAAAAAGGTCAGAAAAAGAAATAAAAGTCATACAAATTGTAAAGGAATAAATAAAACTCTCCCTATTTGAGATGATGTGATCGTACACATAGAAAATCCTGGGATGCCTGGGTGGCTTAGCGGTTGCATGTCTGCCTTTGGCACAAGGTGTGATCCCAGGATCCAGGATTGAGTCCTGCATTGGGCTCCTTGTGGGGAGACTGCTTCTCCCTCTGCCTATGTCTCTCTCTCTCTCTCTGTGTGTGTCTTTCATGAATAAATAAACAAAATCTAAAAAAGAATTCCAAGAGATCTATAAATAAATTCCTAGAACTAATAGATGAGTTCAGCAGGGTTGCAGGACAGGACACAAGGTCAATACACAAAATCCACTGTGCTTGTATATATTTACAATAACATGTACAAAGCAAAATTAAAAACAATAACATTTGGGATCCCTGGGTGGCTCAGCGGTTTGGCACCTTCTTCGGCCTGGGGCCTGATCCCAGAGTCCTGGGATCGAGTCCCACATTGGGTTCCCTGCATGGAGACTGCTTCTCCCTCTGCCTGTGTCTCTGCCCCTTTCTCTGTGTCTCTCATGAATAAATAAATTTAAAAAGTCTTTAAAAAATAACATTTATGATAACTCCAAAGAAAAGGAAAAATTTAGATATAAATTTAAAATATGTATTGAATTGATATGTTTAAAATTACAAAATACTGATGAAAGACGTCATCTAACACCTAAATAAATGAAGACACATACCATGTTCATGGATTGAAAGATTCAACCTAGAAGAGATGAAAATCCCCCCAGGTTGATCTGTAGTTTCAATACAATTCCTATCAAATTCTCAATAAGTTGGGACACTTATTGGCTCAGTCGTTGAACATTTGCCTTCGGCTCAGGGCCTGATCCTGGAGTTCCAGGATCAAGTCCCATATTGGGGTCCCTGCAGGGAGCCTGCTTCTCCCTCTGCCTATGTCTCTGCCTCTATCTCTGTATCTCTCATGAATTAGCAAATAAAATCTTTAAAAAAATTCTCAACAAGCTGTTTTCTAGACATAAACAAACTTATTCTAAAATACATATGGAAAGGCACAAGTCCTAAAATAGATTAAACAATCTTGTAGAAGAATAACAATGTTGGAGGAATCTCTCTAGCTGATATTAAAATTTACATATAGCAGCAGTAATCAATGACAATGTGATATTGGTGAAAGGTTAGAGATATAGATCAATGGAAAAGAATGAAGATTCCAGAAATAGACTCATACATATACGACTGACTTGACAAGACTGTGAAAGCAATTCAATGGGGTAAAGAATAACCTTTTATTTATTTTTTTTGAAAGATTTATTTATTTATGATAGACATAGAGAGGTAAAGACACAGGAAGAGAGAGAAGCAGGCTCCACACGAGGAGCCCGATGTGGGACTTGATCCCAGGACTCCAGGATTGCACCCTGGGCCAAAGGCAGGCATTAAACCACTGAGCCACCCAGGGATCCCCCAAGAATAACCTTTTATACAAATGGTGTTGAAGCAACTGGACATTCATAGACAAAAAAATAGCCTCAGGGTGGCTCACTTGATGCATCAGACTCTTGATCTCAACTCAGGTATTGATCTCAGGATCATGAGTTCAAGCTCCATATGGCTCCATGATGGATGTGGAGCCTACTTAAGAAACAAAACAAAACAAAAAACCCCAAAACACCTAACCCTCACACCAGATATAAAAATTAGCCCAACATGGATAATGGACTTAAATGTAATACATAAAACTATAAAACTTTTAGAAAAGGACAAAGGAAAAAAATCTTTGGGCTATATAGTTAGGTAAAGAGTTCTTAAATTTAACACTAAAAGCATGACTCAAAAGAAAAAGTTGTTAATTATACCTCATCAAAATTGAAAACTTACTTTGTGATAGTTTCTGATAGAAGATGATGGAAAAAGTATTTGCAAAACACATTATCTGACAAAGAACTAGTATCTAGAATATATAAAGAACTCTAGAATACCAATAACAAAAAGCCAAACAATCCAAATAGAAAAATGGGCAAAAGACATGAACAATCATTTCTTTAAAAAAGATACACAGTGTCACTATCAGGAATACGCAAATTAAAACCACATAAGGTAATCACTACACACTTATCAGAATGGCTGAAATGAAAAATGGCAATAACACATGCTGGCAAGGACATAAGGAAACTGGGTCATTCGTACACTGCTGGTGAGAATGTGAAATGATACAGACATTCTTAAAAATCCATTTGCAGGGGCACTTGGGTGACTCGGGTGGGTTAAGCACCCCACTCTTGATTTCAGATTTCAGCTCAGGTCATGATCTCAGGGTTGTGGGATCAAGCCCTGTGTTGGGCTCTGTGCTCAGCAGAGTCTGCTTAAGATTCTCCTTTTCCCTCTGTCCCTGCCCTGACTCATTCTCTAAACAAACAAAACAAAACAAAACCATTTGCAGTCTTTCATCAAATGAAATACTCAAATACTATACTACCTAGGAATTGTCCTCTTGGGCATTTATCCCAAAGAAATGAAGATGTGTTCACACACAAAAAAATCCGTACAAAAGCGTTCAGAGAAATCTTATTTCTAGTAAACAGGAAACAATCCAGATGTCCTTCAATAGGTGAATGGTTAAACAAACTGCAGTACCCACTTAGCATGGAATACTACTTGGCAAGAAAAAAGAAACAAACTATCAATACTCACAATGACCTGAGAAGGGAATCATACTGAGAAAAAGGGGAGTAGGGTTTGTATCCAAGATCAGGGTTGACAGGAAATTCAAGCTCATCAATCCTTTGGTTTTTACAGATAAGTACACATAATACCTGAGAGTCCACATGGGATACTTTAGAATCAGACAGATCAAAGCAGGATTTTAAACCAGTTCTGGCATCCCCTACCTGAGTAACCTTGACAAGTGACTTATCTCTCTTAGCTTCTGTGGCTTTGTTTATAAAATGGAAAGAATAACATATCACTGGCTTATTCTCAGAATTAAATGGGGTATATATGTGAATTATCTGAAATATTATAGATGTTCAATCAATTCCCTTCTCTCCTCAGCAGAAACAAGCAAACATAACCTTTCCCAAACTCATTTAGCTTTCGTACCAAAGCTACAATGGGATTGCAAGCTGCTGACTCTTGGTGCAGTGTTCTTTCCAGTCTTCCAAACCAGAATTCTTAAATTGAGGCAGAAAACCAAAAAGTTACAGCAGAAATCATAATACATAAAAAACATTAATGTGTGCTGCCTTGCTAATTCATGAGACATAATTACTTGGTGATTTTTCCATATTCACTAACTACATTAATAATTTCAGGTATTATATTTAGAAATCAGAAGACTAAATTGTTGGCGTAATGATACTTTTTTTTCTTTAAATTTAAACAGAAAGTTCCCTCTCTACTTCTTAAATATCAAAAAAAGTTTTCTGTGATGAATAAAGTGATAGATGAAATAAGTCTTTGCCTATTGGAATGGAATAGCTCATTCTACCCAACAGGAGCAAAAAAAAAGATTTGTTAAAAGCTTCTCATTCCTTTTGTTCATTTGATTCAAGGACAAAGGATACTTTCATATTCCATTTCCCAGCCTTAATAAACTATCTTTCACAGATCTTCATTTTGCAGTGAGTTTAATGCATTTTTAAAAATAATGTCACAATTACAAACATCATTATTTCTGGCATTGCACCTCACTTTTGTCAAGAGTGTTTTGACAGTTAAGACATGTACTTTACTAACTTACTTTACATTAATATACTTAACTAAAGTTAAACTAGGTTACCCAAGGCTGCATATACGTTTTTGTTTCCATTGTTCAATAACATGGAAATACTTAAATTTAGTTGGTCATTGCCTCCTTTAAAAAAAATTATTTATTTATTTTTGTTTTAAAGAGAGAAAGAGAGAGAGAGCAAGACATGGAAGGGGAGGGGCAAAGGGAGAGGGAGGGAGAGAATCCCAAGCAGACTCCACTTAATGCAACACTAGGCTTGATCACGACCCCAGGGTCATGACCTGAACTGAAACCAAAAGCCAGTCCTTTGATCTACTGAGCCACCCAGGCACCTCTGCCAATGCCTCCTTTCAAATGTAAGTTTCAGTGCTAAAGAAATGTATTTATTTATCTAAAACTCTTTCTTGGGGATCCCTGGGTGGCGCAGCGGTTTGGCGCCTGCCTTTGGCCCAGGGCGCGGTCCTGGAGACCCGGGATCGAATCCCACGTCAGGCTCTTGGTGCATGGAGCCTGCTTCTCCCTCTGCCTGTGTCTCTGCTTCTCTCTCTCTCTGTGTGTGTGACTATCATGAATAAAAAAAAATAAAAAAATAAAAAAAGAATTTGTTTAAAAAAAAAAAACTCTTTCTGGAAAATTTCACATGTTTATGACGACAATGCCCAGAATAAACTGGACTCTCATAAACTGAGTTTTCACTGGGAGCCATTATTATTACTCCTAAAAAAGGTTAGGATTAAATTCCTTTTTTCTAGCTCCCATAAGGTAGAGGTGATCAGATTCACAGATCCCAGGTCTACTTCCTGAGAGCTGGTCTTTTCCCACCTTCTTATGCTGTGGGGCCAGGCATAGTCGATTGGGCATCTTTGTTTTTTGTTTGTTTGTTTGTTTTATTGTTTTTGTTTTTTAAATTGGGTATCTTTGTTACGGAAACTTCCCACTCTCTGGTTTCTAGCTACAAAGGGTCAAAACACAACTCATTTAATAGTGCCCAAACCCTATTCACCTTTAATTTGACACTCATTCTATTGACTTATTTGATCTACTGCAGGCCCTGGTGCTGACCATCTGTTTTATATATATATTTTATGTATTTACATACCTATGAAGAAACCATGAGGATGGTTTGTTTATAACAAAACAACTTATTAAAATGTAGATGAATACAGGTGTGCATAATGGATTTCATATTATATTTATTCATTTATTCAAAATTATCTTATTTTAAGACAAGCTTTAATCTTCACATTCCACCAACAGGCCCATATATATAGTTAAACTTCTAGTTATTTAAATTATTACTAAGAAAGAGTATCTGAGTAATAGAGACTCTTTATCATGGAAGAAATAAACTGCAAAATGATGTGCTTGGAGGTTTCCTTTGCCATAAAAAATATTGTTAATTTGTATTTCAATCTAGCAGCACATATCAAATTTTAAAACTTTACAGTTTTTGAGAAATTATCTCTTAAAATATTTGACTAAAACGTATAAAACTGTTCACATTCCCCACCTATGTTGCTCCTACCCCTCTGAACAAGTAACCACAGCTATTATGCTCTTGGGTATCCTTTTTAGAACTTTTTAATGCTCACACAGAGAATTATGAATATATATATTTTCTCCTTTTAAGATAAATGACGGAATATTCTACACATTTTTCTTGACCTTGCCCCTTTCACTTCACATTCTATTTTGGAGATCTTTTTCTTATTTTTTTTTAAAGATTTTATTTATTTATTCATGATATACATAGAGAGGGAGAGAGAGAGAGGCAGAGACACATGCGGAGGCAGAAGCAGGCTCCATGCCGGGAGCCCGACCTGGGACTTGATCCCAGAACTCCAGGATCACACAATGGGCCAAAGGCAGGCGCCGAACTGCCAAGCCACCCAGGGATCCCCATTGGAGATCTTTTCATATCAATGTATAAATGACTTTTTCTCTCTTGTTTGCAGCTGCATAGTATACTTTCACATAGATGATTGTAGTTTATTAAATCATGAGCATTTGGATTTTTGCTTTGACAAGCAATGCTTCAATGAGTAAACTTGTTCATCCTTGCATGAACATATCTGCAGGATGAAATCCTGGAAGTGGATTGTTGAGGTTTATGGAGCTGTTGTTTTGCTAGGTATATCCAAATTCCCATCTACAAAGATGGTACAATTTTTCACACCCATTAGAACTATTAAAGAGAGTTTATTTCCTCAAGGCCTTTCCAAAAAAGTGTGTCATCAAGTGTTTGACTGTTTGCCAATCAGATAAGTAAAAAATGGTACCTAGGTGTGGTTTCATTTTATATTTCTCTTATAGTAGCAGTAGTGTTGAACATCTTTTTAGACTATATTAAAGGCTGTCAATATTTCCTGTGAACTCATTATTCAGCTATCAATTTGTCTATTTTATTGTATTTTCCAAAGACTTATTTTGAATACATTTACATTTGCTGTTTTTCCATTTTTCTTATTTATTAATTTCTGTTTTTGTTTTTGTATGCCTTCCTTTTGCATAGATGTTGTTCTTAAGATGCTTGTTTTCACCCTTGCTTATCGATACGAGCACATAAGGTTATGAAGTGTCCCTCTAAAAATTGCATTAGCTCTATCTTATATGTTCTGATGTGTATGTTTTCTATTCCTTGCATTTTCTATGTTTTCTCCATGTATTTCAGTTTGTATTCGTTCTTTGAGCCAATATGTGAAGACTTTATGGATTTGTTTGTTTTGTATTTTCATTTTTAGGCCATAGGGGCCTAAAATTGTTTTATTGTTATTAATTTCTGGGTGTTTTTTGTTGCAACCAGAGAATTTTGAATATGCTACTTAACTTTTGGAAGTTTGCTGAGGTTTCCTTTGGGAGCTAATATAAGGTATTCATTCTAGGATACTTGTGAATACATTCCCCATTATTAAGAAAGTTTTTTTATTATTATTAAGAAATTTTGAAATGCATTATAGAACTATTTGCTTATTAATGATATTATTTATTTCTTCTATGCCCTTTCATATTTTTTGAACCCTTGATCTCTTTGGAACTTAGAAGAAACAAATCTACTACTAATATTTTTCTGTCAACTTCTCCTTTCTTTTTGTATTTCTGCTTTATGAATGCCACTATGTTGTTATATAAAAGTCATTATTATTATGGCTTTACTTTGAGTTGTACTTTTCACATTTCTCTTTGCCTTCAATAATGTTTTTGTTTCGAATTCTACCTTGTCTTGTGGTTGCAGTCTGTGTTTACCTTTTGTGTGCCTTTGCCCAACGTACCTTTCCTTATCCTTTATTTTCAATATTTTTGAATAATTTTCTTTTAGATATAACTCTTGTATCAGCATAGCATTAAACTTTGCTTTGTGATTATACTAAATTTTTATTGTTGTATCACAAATTACAGCTTAAAACAATATGAAAAATGGGCAACTATTGTTTTACCATTTATGTGGGTCAAGAGTTCCGGCACGCTTTAGCTGGGTCCTGTGCTTAGTGTCTAACGAAGCTTCAACCAAGGTGTCTGCAGGGCTGAAAGCTTCACTGGGGAGGAATAGTCTTCCTTTTTCACTTAGGTTGTTGGCAGAATTTATTTCCTTATGATTGTAGGACTAAGGGTTCCAGCTTCTCGTTGGCTGGAGTCTGAAGGCCATCTTCGGCTGTTAGAGGCCAACCACAGTTATTAGAGGCTGCCCACAGTTCTTAGGGGCCCCCCATGGTTCCTTGCTACATGGACTTCCCAATGTGGCTGCTTAATTCATCGAGCCAGCAAAGAAAATCTCTAGAGGGAGTTGGGCTAGCAAGATGGAATTTTATATAACCTAACATAATTATAGGAGTTATGTTCCATCATGTTTACTATATTATATTGGTTAGAAGCAAGACACAGCTCTCCATTCCTTCCCACACTCAAGTGGTGGCACTACACAAGGGCATGAACCCCAGGAAGCAGAGATCATAAAATGGGCCACCTTAGAGTCTGCCAACACAATAATCAAATCTGAAAGTCTTTTTCTTTCATTTGTGAGTTTAGCCTATCTGTGCGTATATTTGGGTTTCATTCTCTAGAACTTGGTGTTTTTTATTTTCATAGTGTTTTAAGAAGCCTTCCATTATGTGGATTTTTGGAGGGGGGAGAGGGCATGTTCTTCTAATATTTCAGAAGGTTTTTACTTTTGTTCTATTTTGCTCTTCATAATTATAACTTGATTTACAAACTTTTGGTAACGTTAGTCTTCTATTTCTTTAGACAATATCTGCTAGTGCCCAGCTATGAGAATGATAAAATCAGTAGATTTCCTCATAGTATCCCATGCTAGCTGCTTTTTTTTTGCTGCTGCAGAGACACTTCTTCCTGTATATGGCCTTTTGTGTGACTCTTGGAGTAGACTTCTCCTTCTGCTCTAAACCAACCCAAATCCAGGGAGGTTTCTGCTCTAAACCTAGTTCATCACAACTGTTGGACCTCCCGTTGAAAACATTTATATGAGTTAGCTTAGGCTAAGTTATGTTGTAGCAAATGGCCCCCAAATCCTACTGCTTCAACAAAGGTTTGTTTCTCATTCATTTTACAGCTGGACATCATGGGTTGGCTGTGATTCTGAAATACATCCTCTTTAATCCAAGTACCCCTATCAGGGACATTGCTGGTCTATAACTGAGGAGAAAGAAGAGGGGCAGAGCCATATGATGGCTCTTTAAAGCTTCTGCTCCAAAGTGGTACCTGTCACTCCACTCACATTTCATTAGCTAAAGCACACTTCATGGTCAACCCCGTGCGAGGAGAGTGGGATATATCAATCTTTAGCAGGGATAGCCCTGCTTAAGACGGGGCTAGAAAGTTCCAGGTGGTAGGAGAGACTGCTAGGAGGGGTCGGTTAGTATTTTGAACAATTAACACAATCTATCATGGGGAAATCTTTACCTCTCAGGATGAGGCTCTCACCTTTAATAGTGCATTTTTGCTGGTTCCTGCCTAGATAGATTTCCACCCTGGGTTCCCTTACCCTGTAAGCCCATTCTCTGCATTTTCCCCTTTCTCCTACGAACTCAGTGGCATTTGGTGGCCTTTTACATATTTTGGAGTCTGGAGAATCTACCTGTCTCCTAATCTCACTAAAAATGGGGTATGCATTTTTTTTTCATTCTCCTTGTTGCTTTTGGATGATTTCCAGGAGGCAAAGGGGGGAAATGCTGATGTATGCAGCTATATTCGCACAGAAATCGCCAAACCTTCTTGAGCTGCATTACTTTGTCATGGCAGGCTGTAGTGAAACATGAAATGCCCACAAATTGTAACTTGACTAGTTTTGTCAAAGTGCTTGAAATTTTTTCTGGTTTTACATTTGGAGAATCATGCTGGGCCTTTTCTCTTTAAGTGAGTAGGACTGATCATTACTTTCTCTTATTTTTTTTTTTCCTTCCTTGTACAGTTGGGATATTTGTGATAGAACACTACCACTATTGTTCTATGATTGTTGTATAGCAATTCTGCAAAATATCCAGGAAAAATGATCACCAGCACAAAGTCAGTCATTTGTCCCCCATTTCTCTCAGTTTTTTTTCTGTCTTCCCAGTCCCCCCAAACCAGCTTTGATCAGTAACTGATGCCACCAGGTTGTCATAGTTCACCTGGGCCATCATAACACCTGCATGCTTTCATAACACCATCCTCTGCCTCTCCATTTTGATCGCCAATAAGCTCCAGGCTACAAATCAACCTTCTAGATACTACCTCTGATGTTCACTCATTCATTCAATTAGCAAATATGTATCTTGTACCTAATTTCCCCCGTGACTACCTTTCTCCTACTACAACCACAAATAGATAAGGATTCAAAGAAAAAAACTTTTAAAAAATGTGAGTGGAAATGAAAGTAACATCTTTTTATCTCCAGCTCATCATCAAAGATAAACTTTGGAGCCCAGTAAAGCCACAGATGGATTCAGATTTCTTTCTTGGTTTTAATCACTTTGCACCTATAAGCTCAACAAAAAAGAGCCTCAGGACATGAATACATGGAATATGGTGACTAGCAAATCATGAACATGAATATTATGCCACAGATGCAGCACACAAGATGATTAGAGGCATTGGCCACTCTTTCCTGTTCCCAGACCACACCATGAGCAATCTTTACTTTTGCTAAATCAGCTAAGCTAAGTAAGCTAAAGGTGCCAAACTTTGATAATTCAAATATACTTCCTACTCTCAGATTTACCAAGTGGGAGAAAAGATTCTGTCCCACTCTTGATATGGAGGAACCACAGAATGTATGAGTTGATAAACAATGACAATTAGACATTCTTCCCGGGTGGAGGAGGCAGGTGTGAAGAAAAAGAAACCAGAGGTGGCTGGCACTGATAGTAAAAATTTTGAAGGGGAACAATGTTAAGAGGACATCTCAGGCCCAAGCAGGTAGATGCATGGGTGAAGAGGGTCTGGTGTAAGAACATAGGACTTTCTCTGTCTACCTTCACTCCTCTTTTTTCATAGTAATATGGGTATCAAGAACTTTTTCTACTCTAAGAGAACCAACAAAACACTCTGATAGCTAACAATACCATTCGGCCCTGTGGTCAGTTACCTAATCCACAGAGGTAGCTGCTACACAACTGCAGCCAAATGCCTCCCCTTGGGAATATGGACCCAGTGTGGGCAGCTTTTCCAAATTTAGCAAAAAAAAAAAGTATTAATCAAGGTTATTAACATGAAGTCCTTTGATTTTTAAGTGTTCATTTCATTTTTCAAACTACTCTTCTGCATATCAAACCACAGTTTGACCTGTGGGCCACCTACATGTGACCTAGATACATAGAGAAACAGATAGGGTTTACGCCAGTTTAGCCAATCATGCTGGCAATTTCAGAGACTTTGATCCTACTACTAGGAGTATTGCATAAACATGCCTTCGTGGATCCAGGCCCCGTTACAAGGATAGGGCAATTCACTGGCTCTGGCTCTTGGTGGACAAACTGTAACTATCTCCCTAAAGATGACACACAGTAGTCCCCCCCTTTATCTTCAGGGGATATGTTCTAAGACCACCAGTGGATACCTGTGTTCTAGCTCAGACTCTTTGCTGAAGGAGTTTACTCATTTAACCACTCAATCTTTAAATATTTACTAAGTGTTTACTATGTTCTAAACACTGTACTAGGTGTAAGAAATACAAAGATGAATAAGACACATGTCTTGCTTTTAAGATTATGATAAAGACTTTTATGATAGTTGGAAGGTTTGTTTAAAAAATTTTGTAGTAAGCTTCAACTATAATTGAAGCATTTATATTAAATAAAAATGCATAATTTAAAATAAAATCAGACTGATAGTTTCTAACTAATTTTATAGAAGTTTCAAATGTAACAGGTGAGTTTTATAGAGTAAGGTGAAGATATACTTATGTGTCAAGTTGGTCAGTATGGATCCCGCTCACAACCACGTAGGGATAATGGACAAGGGAGCCGGTGCATCTGGGTCTGTGTGAGGAATGCCTGACCTGACAGAAGAACTCCTGGAGCCACAGACACAGTGGGAAGGAGGAGAGGAACTTTGGGAGTTTTGCATTCTGTTCTCTCCCAAGTTCTGGAATTCAAGAGGTTTGGAGAAAAGAGCTAGTATCAGCCTTGGGCATACTCAAAATAGATACTCAAGTTTGTTACCTAATGTGAGTTAGGTTAAGGGTTGAGGAATTCCGTGGAATTTGGAGGAAGGGGGTGAGTTACGCTCAAGGAGAGTTTGGGATTCTTTGTCCTCCTTTGGGTTTTGGTCAGCTGTATTCTAACACATCAATGGCATCTAGGACATATCTCATCCTCTTTTACATGAAAGAACATGCAGGTTATAGAAGTAGAATATCATGAAATGGAAGGCAAAGAAGGCATCTTTGCAATAGTCCTGGGGACCATGTTGACTCTAATTTATATTTACTGGCCAAGACAAAGCATATTTAATTGTATTTGCCTTAAAATTTTTCCAAAATACAGCTTTATTGGTCAATTAGTGAATCAATAGACATTTAGGGAGTACCTAATATACACCAGGTAGTGAACTAGACACAAGATGCAATTGTGAATGGGTCAAAATTTTATTTATTAAAAGCTTAGGTAAGAAAAACAATATTCTGAGGGCACATACCTTCTGTTCTCTAAACAGTAAAATTTTAAACATTATTGTGCATACAAATTACTTGGGAACCATGCTAAAATGCAGATTCTTTTTTTTTTTTAATGCAGATTCTAATTCAATATTTCTAGAGTGGAGCCTGAGATTCAACACTTTCAACAGGCTCCCAGGTAGCGCTGCTGCTGCTGGTCTGAGGACCTAACAAGGCTCCTCATGTTGACTAACAAGGCTCTAGAGAACATACTTAAAAATCAGCCCAGGGGCTCCTGGGTGGCTCAGTCAGTTAAATGTCTGCATTCAGTTCAGGTCATGATTTCAAGGTCTTGGGATCCCTGCTCAGTGAGGGGGTCTGCTTCTCCCTCTCCCTCTGGCCCACCTCCCTGCTTGAGTTCTCTTTCTCTCTCTCTCAAATGAATAAATAAAATCTTAAAAAACAAACAAACCCATCCCAGGTAAGCTAGGTGTGTAGAATGCTTGTGTTCCTTGAACACTGTCTTCCTCACCTCTCCACTCTGCCCACCTCAACATCTGCACACCTATAGAGCTAAATGCTTCCTGAATGTTTTGTGGGATACCCTTGACCTATATTAAGAGAGGGCAATGTAAGAAATGAGTCCATAAAACTCACTTTTGTCTACTCTAAATAATGTCTTCTAAAAAGTATTGCTCATTACGTCACTTGCTGCCTTCTTTAGCAACAACCATAGAAGAAATTCCTCTTTGCTCTCTTAAGTTTCACTTCTTCTAAGTACTTGGTAGATTTTCGGCTTGTGCACCTGTGAACTGCAGAGCTGCCTGGATTTCCCTTTTGCATAATAACTGATGGAAAGCTTAGGTTCAAATTTGTTACCTGTCCATAGCATCATTAAATGTACATGTTTGCTTTCATTTAATTCCTGGTTCTAATTTTAAACCTCTTACTTTTCTTCTTTCACTCTAAATGTATGTGCTTCAGATATTTTATGCAACATTATAAGTTACTTATATTGTTCTGGGGGTAAATATGTCTAGATACATATTAATACAAATAATAATCCTATATAAGAATTTTCTATAGCTTTGAGTATCTTTCTGCCACCATCCCTCGCTGGCCACCTTGACTTATTTCTAGGAGGAAATACATCAGATTACCTTATAGAGAGGAATTCATTCCTGTTCCAAGCTAGCTTCTTACCATTTCATAAAATATGGAGTTTTCACATAATATCCACTTATTTAACTACACCGAAAACTCCACGAAGAAGAGGATGACTTAAACATTTTGTATGTTAGATCATCTAA
This sequence comes from Vulpes vulpes, assembly GCF_048418805.1. NCBI lineage: Eukaryota > Metazoa > Chordata > Mammalia > Carnivora > Canidae > Vulpes > Vulpes vulpes. The sequence continues at coordinate 17,242,712 of NC_132783.1, forward strand.
CAGAATGTAGGAAATACAGTTAGCAGTCAAGAGATTTTAGGGATACTGCTTATTAGAGGAGTAATAAGTTATAATTCTGATCTTTCAAAGTAGTATAGGATTGCAAAACGTTAATGGAGACTTTCATAAATAGATATTTCATTAATTAAAAACTAGCTTATTGAGACAGGGGTAGATTTTAAGATATCCAAGTGTTCTTTTATCTCTATTCTATCTCGGATTGACGTGGTTGTTTGAAGTCATACACATTGACAATTTGAAAAAATAAAACCTTCAAATTTGTTTTCTGGATATCCTTCATTTTTCCTTTCTGGGTAATTCCTTTTTAGTTTCACACAATTTCCTGACTTTGGTACAGGATGATTAAGATAATATGTGTTTGGTATTTGTTTACCATGAGTCATGTACCATTATCTTCCTGTCTAATTCATTTTATTTTTTTTTTCAAGTAGAAAATGTTCAGGCAGTTGGAACATATAAGTCCTTTTTTTTTTTCTTGTAGTCCAAGGAAACTCACACACTGAGGCAGTTTTTAGAACTACTACAAATTTTCCCAAGTTAAGGATAAAGCTGGTAACTCACATTACTTGGCCAGGTTTGGGAAATCATGTGTGGAATTTGGGGAGATTAGATGTCTCCATGAGAAATTGCCAACTTCACGTTAAAGACATCTTGTGGGGTCACCTGGCCTGTAGGTATTGTTGCTGCCATGTTCTTTCATCAGGTCCATGAGGTGGTTTTTAAACCCTAGGTGCTTTAACATAGTCTAGCTAGCTGCCTACTTTCACATTTTTCTGGAGTTCGTTCTTGGAAAGTGGCCAACTCTGGCAGAGATTTCAATAAGAAAAAAAAGAGGTCAAAAAGCCCCTAGGCCATTATAGAAATTAGAAAGTCATCAGTGCCTCAGAGACTCACCCCAAAGAGCCAAATGTCTAAGAAATGGAGACACTTCTTGCCCAGAGAGCACAAAGCCTTAGACACCATTGGTGGTGTTTAGAAAGGGGGAATTTGGGACACCTGGGTGGCTGAGTGGTTGAGCGTCTGCCTTTGGCCCAGGGCCTGATCCTGGAGACCCGGGATCGAGTCCCATGTCCGGCTCCCTGCATGGAGCCTGCTTCTCCCTCTGCCTGTGTCTCTGCCTCTCTCTCTATCTCTCTCTCTCTCTCTCTCTCTCTGTGTCTCTCATGAATAAATAAATAAAATCTTAGAAAAAAATAAAAAGATAAATAAAGCTAATGTCCACTGTAGTCAGTTTGAATCATCTTGTATAATTTGTTCTTAATAGAATTACATTTTAATATCAGAGCTACAGACATTCCAGCCTGTGTCTGAGCTTCCTAAGTAAGGAAGAAAACGAACAGTATGTAACATCTTCCAGCACCAGCCACCATAGTAGGCATAGTCACTATTTTGGGGCTAGAAAAGCAAGTTCTCCAGAGTTGCTTAGCCATGGCTTTCTGTTCCTAACCCAGAGGGCCTGGCACCAGCCACATTCTTATGGGTTGGAGGAAACATTTTGATCTTGGTAGGAGATCAAAATGCTGCCTTTTTGACAGGATCATGTTGTCATGGCTCCTCGGCTTAATTGGGTGGGCCTCACACTATATGAACCTCTCCATTTCCTGCTCTGGGACTTCTTATTGCCACTGAGATGTGAAATTCTGGGAGACCTCTTGGTGCCCATACTTTTTCAATAGCTCATTTAGCTGTCCCATCAGTCTGCAGACTGAGGATAAGCAAGTAGGAGTCCTGATAACTTTTTGTGGCTCACACTTTGAGGTCTCCTGTATCAGTTGCCAGAGAAGGTAGGTCATACACCCTGGAAGTGCAGGGAACTGACGCTCTGTGGGAAAATGTTGGCCAATTGGAGTAGAAGCCAGCCCACGATTTCTTCTCCCTTCTTCTACCCAGATAGACTGTACCAGGAGTTGCAGACTATTTGGAGGCAGAACCATGAGGATTACCAAACTCTGGCAGGTTTGCTTACTTCTTTCCTGGCCCCTCTGCTCTTTAACCTTCACATATGCTTCCCTGGGATTATATCCCCCATAGAAATGTTAGCGTATAAGCTTTTGCCTCAAGTTCTGTTTCCTTGGGAAACTAAGCTAAATCATTTACACATATTACCTCAAAAAAGAATCCTCAAACAATCCTGAGAAATAGGTGCCTGTCATCTTTTTTTATGCACTAATGATAAAAATGAAAATATTGGTGGTAAATAACCTAGTCAGGCTATTGAAAACTGAATCAGAATTCATCCCGGTCCATCACTACTAAAGAATTCAGAAAGCTGCAGGGCCCCTGGGTGGCTCAGTGTGTTGGGCAGTCGTCTCTTGCTTTCAGCTCAGGTCATGATCTTGGGGTCCTGGGATCAAGCCCCACATCAGGATCCATGTTTAGCTGGGAGTCTGCCTGAGATTCTCTCTCCCTTTCCCTCAGTTCCTTCTTTGTTCATACATGTTCTCTCTAAGAAAGAAAGAAAGAAAGAAAGAAAGAAAGAAAGAAAGAAAGAACTCTGCAACTATAAAACCAGACCTTATATTTGCTTTCTTTGAGTTCAAATTCCTCCATCTGGAAAGTGGAACTATAACAAGTATAGTATATGGTACACTTAAAAGTTGCCTTCTGTGGGATGCCTGGGTGGTTCAGTGGTTGAGCATCTGTCTTTGCCTCAGGGTGTGATCCTGGGGTCCTGGAATCAAGTCCTGCATGGGCTCCCTGTGGGGAGCCTGCTTCTCCTTCTGCCTATGTCTCTGCCTCTCTCTCTCTGTGTCTCTCATGAATAAGTAAGTAAAATGTTAAAAAAATTAAAAATAAACTTAAAAAAAGTTGCCTTCTGTATTTTTCCCCCATCACTATTGCCATTACTGTTCTCTTATGTTTGTCATACAGATTCACCTGGATCACAGGTTAATAGTGTAGTAGATACACTTTTCTTTTTCTTTTTTTTAAGATTTTATTTATTTATTCATGAGAGACAGAGAAAGAGAGAGAGAAGCAGAGACACAGGCAGAGGGAGAAGCAGGCTCCATGCAGGGAGCCTGATGTGGGACTTGATCCCGGGTCTCCAGGATCAGGCCCTGGGCTGAAGGTGGCACCAAACCACTGAGCCACCCAGGCTGCCCTATGCTTTTTCATTGTAGTAATTCACTACTTTCATAACAAAGTAGGGGGTACATTGTACTGAACTACCTGTCATTTAAAATATAGAAGTCTATATACAACCAAATGCATGTATTTGGTCTGCAAGCTGAAAAAGATAAGGAAAATACAAGACACAGATTTCAAGTTGCACATGGCAGAAAGGTAACTCAAGCCAACTTAAGCAAAAGGGGATTTATTAGAAGGGTAGCTTGTGGCATCGAAGGAAAAGCTATAGGAACCTCAATAATGAAGTCATGAGAAGGCCTCCAACTGTCCTTGCATGAGTCTTACGCCCATCCCTTGACCATTGTCTGTGGCCAGAGGAATGACTGACCCAGCTTAGGGTCCGCCTCTGTGGAGTTAGGCGAAGTGGGGTGGCAAGTATATTTCTAGAACAAGAAGGGAAGAAAGGAGGTTGGACATCCATAAACATACACAAGTAGTTCTACAGATCAGAGAAACAAAATAGAATTCATAAAACAAAGCCTGACTGGGTGCTAGAGAGACCAAATGTTTAGGTATTTGCAAAAAGAAAGATAGCAGTGTGAGGGAGAATTTCATAGAGCAAGTAGAATTTAATTTATTAATTGAAATACACATTAATTGCTTCCTCTGTGTCAGGCATTATTCTAGACTCTGAGACAACAGCAGTGAATAGAATAGTAAAAATCCCCCTGCCATCATGGAGCTTACATTCCATGGGGAGAAGAAAGACAGTAAACAGGATGAATAGGTGAACATACAATGTAGGTCATGATAAGTGCTGAGGGGAAAATATGAAGCTCAAGATGTTCTTTGAAGTTGTTTTTTAAGGACTCATAATAGGAAGAAGGAAGGGTATTAGGGGAGAGGAGGCACTAGCCTACCTTTGAAAAAGGCAAGTGGGGAGACATATGTCACAGCAGAGCGTAAGAGAGCTCTTGGTGATGGTGCCCACGTGTGCTGGGCAGAATGGGGAATAAATGTGGGTGGGTGTGTAAGCTGGGGCCAGTTTCAGGAGGATTTGACAACAAGGCAGAGGAGTTTGAATTTGATTTAGAAAACTCTAGGTATAGGTAGCCTTTTGTGATTCTTGATCAAGGAGGGGGCAGGAGGAAAGTGAGGTTGTAGGAAGATGAGTCTTAACATGGTTTGAAGAAAGAACTGGAAGGAATGCAGAAGACCAACTGGAAGGCTCCAGCAGTAAGGAGGTGTGAAGTGGGCCAGCCCGAGTGGGAAAGAGGCAGAGGGACCACACGTGATCACAGAAGAATCACCAGTGTTCCGTGAGGAAGAGGCAGGAACAGAAAGAGCTGCAATTCGTGCTGCCCCTGCCTTAATGAGCCATGTGGCTTCAGGTATGTCACTCAGTCTCGGGAATCCCAGTTCATTTCAGCTTGTAAAATGCCCAGGTGAGTGGTCTCCAAGTGAACTCAAAAGAGTATTTTCTCTGACAGAAACATTGGCTGAGCAAGCAGGGTAATTCGTTCTGAAGGTAGACACAGTAAGTTCAAGTCAGATGTCCTGGTTCATTTGACCAAGAAATATTATTAATCCTGGAGTTTAGAAATATTTTAAAAATGAATCCTGGTATAATTTTTTTAAGTGTGTCTGTAGCAGTATTCATTGTAACAGAATTAACCTATACTGTTTTAAAGCTAATAAATATTTGATCTTCTCCAGTAGCGAGGGGACTGTGTTCATTATGGTTATATGTACTAATTACATTTAGTAATTCTTAGAATTTTAAAAAATGTATGTTATCGATTGCAACATAGCAAATTGCCACAAAATTAGCACCATGAAATAACACATTTATTTTCTCTCAGTTTCTTACAGACTTGCACAGCTGGATCTTCTACTTGAGGGTTCCTCACATGGCTGCCATCTAAGTGTCCCCCAGGGCTGGGATCACATCAGATTTACCTAGGGAAAACTTCACTTCCCATATTACATGGCTATTGCTAGGATTCAGTTTCTGAAAGGTGGACTTTAAGCAGTCAATTAAGGTTGACTGTCCTTAATTCCTTGCCACATATGCCTCTCCACCATGGCTGCTTGCTTCATTAGAACCAAAAGGAAGATAGTCCATTAGGAAGATTAAAGTTTTAATCTTATAGAGTCTAACTGATGGAAGTGACACGCTGTTTCCTTTCCATATTCTTCATTAGGAGCAAGCCAGTAAGCCAAGCCTACCCCATGAGGGAGGGGGTAGACAAAGAAGGTGGGGATCCTTGGAGACCACTTTAGAGGCTGCCTTCCACACCTTATTTGAAAACCCTGTTCCCCTAGGCTCCTTCTTACTTGGGTGCCAGAGACTCAGGGCTAGTCAAGGCTGTGCCCAGCATGGCCTCACTCATTCACTTCTTTTTAGGAACTTGGGTCATGTGAGTATGTATCCCTTATCAAGACTGATGGGTTTAAAAATATATTTTAGTTAGAAAAATAGGTAAAATATTATTTTTATTCTACTTCAAGGCAAGTATGACACATAGGTTAGTGCTTGGGGCAGGCCAGAATCAGGGTCTCAAAGTCAAGGAACTCTCCAAGAAGAGTAAAGAAGGGACCATGGTATCCTTTACTGGACTCAGGACATAGATTTCAAATAGTATAATTGGCATAAATTCTAAAATTATGATTCAAAGGAGAGTGAATTGAAAGAACTCAGCTGGACAATTAGTACATGTAAACATTAAAAAAACACAAGCCTATATTTGGATAGTCCTTTCCAGTTTGCCAAACATTTTGCATTCACATTATCTCCTAATAATTCTGACAACGTCTTGTGTGTTTTATTGTGTATTATTTTATGTCCATTTTATAGATAAAGAAACCAGACGGTTAATAACATACCTGAAGATATGCATCTAGCAGGAATCCAAGACTGACCTTAAGGCATAGACAATTTCTGCAATGTCATACCTCCTCGCTAAAAAAAAAGAAAGAAAGAAAAAGCCATAAGCACACCCTTTTTTTCTCCCTTGGTACCATAGCAGATCTTTCAGGAAATAGGAAGTCTAGGGGAAGACTTTGGGAGTAAGAAAATCAATATAAAAGGCCCTGCTAAGGGCCTATTGATAAGATTAGTAATCTTATCAATATCAGTATCTTCCTTATACCTATGAAAGCCCAGCGCCTCTCCCAGACCACAAGCCTCAGGAGCCCCCACCCTTTGAAGTGCATTCTTTGAAAATATCTAAGTCTCCCTGTGGTGCCTAGAGCCACCCAGGGCCTGCAGATCCATTCAGAAACAGAGACCCATGCTCAGGCCTGTACCCTCACGTGCTTCATCCTTCCCTTTAGGTGTTCTCTGATCCTCTACCTTGCTCTTGGGATTGACCAGAGGCCCCAAGAAACTCTGGGGTCACATCTATGGCAATATTATGGGGCCCTGATACCATATACCAAATACCAAATACCATGTTATGGGATCATCCAGAAGGATGGTATGGACACACTGATTCTAGATGACTCTCACTCATGTCAGACATAAGAAAAGTTCAGGACTTCAGACTACTGGGGATCAGCAATGGGTTCTTGGACTTAAGCTGCACATTTGAGCCTGTGCACTGGTTCTTCCCATCTGTGTTCCAACTGTGGTATTGCCTCTGATCTAAATCACCTGAAGTCAATGGTGGTCATGGCAGGCATCCTTTACTTTGTGTACTGCTGGTGCTGAGGACTATCTATATGCCACACCCTACATGTTAGGCACTCCTCCAGAGGTGGCAGCACTTACCTCATCCAAGAGCTTTTAAGATCCTTGCAGAGCAAAGCCAATAGATCTTTCTGATCAATGTCTTCTCTTGCCTCCTAATGATGTGGTGACATTAATACTCGTTGGGCCCATCTTGACCTGTGCAAGATAAAGTGTGAACATGACCCTGAGAATGGAACCATTTATGCTCTCTCTGCTCATGGGTGCTTCACTCATCCTCCCTGCTGGTGGCCACGTAGAGAAAGCAGAAGGACAGTCAACATGGTAGTCACATCCTACAAATGTGATGACTATGGCCTTAAATAGTTCAAGAAAACATGATTGGAAGATGTATTGTTCTATGTGAATGTTGTAAAATTCCTAATGACAGATTTAACACGACCAAAAAAATGAATCATTATTCACAATTTCCTGCATGCTTTGGGTAATACTTGCATTCTTAAGCATCTCAACAAAGAACAATAACTTGGAGAGTGTCATTGGAAGCCAGTATCTAAGAATGGCATGGCAAGGGCAGCCCAGGTGGCTCAGCACTTTAGCACCGCCTTCAGCCCAGGGCATGATCCTGGAGACCCGGGATCGAGTCCTGCATCGGGTTCCCTATATGGAACCTGCTTCTCCTTCTGCCTGTGTCTCTGCCATTCTCTCTTTCTCTCTCTCTCTCATGAATAAATAAGATCTTTAATACAAAAAAAAAAAGAAAAAAAAAAGGAATGACATGGTAAACTATGCAGCATCACAAGTAATGATGTAGCCAGAATTAAATAAACAGAATTAGGAACAGGCAAGAAGAGTTATATTGTTTCATGATTCAGAAGAGCCAGGTAGTTTGTGAGTAATATCAGCATTGCTATCTTTTCTTGTGGTAAGAGATGTAAAATTAGCCAGAAGCAAGGCATTTGACAATAAAGGACAGGAAGAGCTATTTCTTGGATCTGAAGCAGAATAAATAGTGCCCGGACAGTACTAACTCTCCAGCTGCATCAATTGGACAATAAACAAAGACTTAAGTACTTGTCCTGTAACCACTATTATAAATCTTTATGATAAATCACTATCCCTCATATGGCTCTATGAATCTTGTAGTACACATTTTAGTTAAATTGTTTGTATAGACAGGACCCTTGCAAAAAATGTATGTTCAGTTTCCTACATGCCCTAGAGGTGGCCTTGACCTCTACTAGATTTCAACATCTGATTCAGTGATGCCCCCTAATGTGCTCCCCAATTTCTCAATCTCTAGTTCATAAACATGAAAAAGAGTTCTTTAAGACAATTATGGGGAAAAAATTAGAACTTTGATTTAGAATCAGAGAAGTAAAATGAAAACTTTTCCATAGAAGTGTGAGTGGTCACATTTGGGGGAAAGTGGGGAGGCAATACCTGGGGGAACACATGACAACTTTTGGTAGTGCTCTTTTTTTTTTCCTGTGGCCTTGGGAAGTGGTTACAGAGGTCTATTCACTTTGTGATAATTCATTGAGCTGCAGGTTTATGATTTGTGCACTTTTTCATAAGCATGTTACAGTTACACTTAAATAAAAAGTTTACCATACAAAAATGAAAAATCACCCACAGAAACAAGTGTATTCCACAGGAAATCTACTTTACAACATGGAGTCCAGTGGTTGGGAAGACAGACTGTGCCCCAGCATTGCCTAAGGATTAATGTGTGGGTTTCAGGATAAGATAAACTCTTCCTTTTACTTCTCCCATAACAAGTCAACCTCACAGTTAAATTCAGTTCTGTCTCACAGCATTTCCCCACCCTGCTTCACAAAATGGAAATTCTTATAGAGGTTATGTCCAGACATGCACAATGGAGACTGACACACAGGGCTTGGAGAACTTCCCAGAGGTGGTTTAAGAGTGATTATATAACATGTTAAGTCTGTGTTCCTTTTTCAGGCATAACTGAAACTTTGCCAAAATAACTAATTGCCAGTCTTTTCCCAATGACCCAAATAAAAAACATGGTAAATAAATTACAGTTTCGAAGCATGCTCAGAAGAAGAAGAAGAAGAAGAAGAAGAAGAAGAAGAAGAAGAAGAAGAAGAAGAAGAAAGGGGAAGGAGGAGAAGAAGGAGATGGAGAAGGAGGAGAAGAAGAAAAAGAAACACACCACTTGGTGTTCAAATGACATCACAGCCCTATGTGTTGGAAAACCACACACTCACTGAAGAGCCTGATGCTAAATTATGTCTTTTTAAGTTGTACCACCTGTTGGGAGAGTTAAGGAGAAAAAGAAATGAATGTAGTGAATAAAAGAAACCAAAACAGGTCACCTGTTTGGCTCAGTGGTTGAGCATCTGCCTTTGGCTCAGGTCGTGATCCTGGAGTCCTGGGATCAAGTTCTGAATCGGGCTTCCTGCAGGAAGCCTACATCTCCCTCTGCCTATGTCTCTGTGTCTCTCATGAATAAATAAAATCTTAAAAAAAAAAAAAAAGAAAGAAACCAAAACAACAACAAAAGAACTACTTCTCTCTTGCCCACTGATTTTGGTCAGAAAAAGGAAACAAAGAATTTTTAATAAGTTTATGGAGAAACTCAGAGTGTTTGCATAGACTGATGTGTGGGTTCTCTTATGTGATGTTTTTCAGTGACATGGGAGATTGTGGGTCTGTGTGGGAGTGGAGAAATGTGGGGGAGGGGCAGGAGCTAGGGGCACGGCAGTGGTGTTCTGGAGCCAGCTCTATGGCAGCAGCTCTCCCCAAATCTATGTCCAGTGATCTCATTTTGTATCTTGAAATCAGCCATGGTGGGAGTATCTACACCACTGAAATGGCAAGCTCTACAGATCATGGCTGCAGCGGGTGGGGAGTAGAGATAGCTTGTTATCAAATATTAACTAGTGAAAAGTAAATAAATATTAACTAGTGTACTACTGAGAAGGAGTCTAGGCAAAATCTGAGGTTACTGCATAGACAGGGCAGTTTTTTAACTCTTTCAACCACCTCCCCTAATAAAAGCTAATTCTTGGGCCCCAGCATGGATAGAAAGGGGAGAAGACCATCCCACTGTATTCTGTTCTAGTTCAATTACACCTGGAGAGTTGTACTTTAAGGATAACGTAGAAAAGTTGTTCTGTGCCAGAAGTAGCATGGCATATGAAGAACATTTGAAAGAACTGAGCACATTTTATCTGGGAGAAGAATGGACCCAATATGGATAACTTGATCTCTAGCCTCTGCACTCCCAGAGCTCAGGGGGTGGGGCTGAAGGCCATAACCCTCTAATCATACAGTTGGTTCCTCTGGCAACCAGCCCCCATTCTAAAGCTATCTAGGGGCCCATCAAAAGTCGACTTATTAGCATTCATTCATTCATTTATTCATTCACTCATTCACCAAATATTTGTGGAATGCTTTCTATGAGTGAAGTGGGGATTCAGTGGTATAAAAGATGGCAGTATCTGTCTTCTTGAGTTTGCATTTGGGTCGAGCAAAATGGTAAAAACAAGTAAGCAGATTTATTATTATTATTTTAACGTGAGCTTTAAAATCTTGGGAAGGAAATAAACATGAAAATGAGACAGAAAAGATCACAGGAGATAGAAAATCCATTGGAATATTTAGCTATTATGGCTAGAAAAGTCCGCTTTGAGGATATGATATTAATCAGAGACCTAAAAACGGAGAAGGAATAAACATATAAGGAGAGAGGTAAAGAGGATGCTAAGGAAGGGTGTAAGAATGTGAAGGCTCTGAGTGGCAAGGACCTTGGTATGTTTGGGATCCCTAGAAGAGGATAGTGTGGCTTCAGGGAAGCAAGTGACAAAGGGAGTGGCTCAGGTTGGGAGTAGAGAGATAGGCAGGGGGGATCCCTGGGTGGCGCAGCGGTTTGGCGCCTGCCTTTGGCCCAGGGCGCGATCCTGGAGACCCGGGATCGAATCCCACATCGGGCTCCCGGTGCATGGAGCCTGCTTTTCCCTCTGCCTGTGTCTCTGCCTCTCTCTCTCTCTCTGTGTGTGTGACTATCATAAAAAAATAAAAAATAAAAAAAAAAAGGAGAGAGATAGGCAGGGGAGGTCACGCAGGCCTTAGGAACAACCATGGGAGGAATTTGGCCTTTTGTTCAAGAGCCACTGAAGGTTTTTAAGTCGGAAGTGGTTTGACCAATTTATGTTTTGAGGAGCTCAAGAATCAGTGAGCGGGGTATGTGTGTAGAGGAGCTGGGCATGGGAAAGGGAAGGGCTGATGGCATTCTGGAGGGTCTCGGCAGGCAAAGTCAGGGCCATTAGGTGGAAGTTACAAGGAGGTGGATGTCAAGGGGTCAGATCACTTTAAGGAGGAACTTCGGGGTTTAACTCCCATCTTTGTCATGGATTACCACGTGCCTACCCCAGGGGGTGGCACCCGATGATCCATCATGAGAGGAGCCATTATTCATGTCATAGTCCCTGCAAAATGCAGTGCGCTCCTTGTGCAGAATTCCTGGTAGCCCAGTACAGCACATAGTAGGTTTTCAATAAATGTCAGGTGCCATTAGTAACACTGCGTATTAAGTTTCCCATCATGAGGCAAAGTTGTTCTAAGAAAAGATGGCCACTCATCAGGGTGGTTGTAGAGGAGAGTAAAGGTAGAGGGTTGACTCTGATGTCTTTGAAGCATCCCTAGAATGATAAATTTTATAAATCTTTATTCCATCCCTGACACTACCCTTTCTATCATGTTCCTTATCTTTAATTCATTCTCCTTCCTCTCTTTCCTGTTAAAACCTTCCTGCCCTTGAGCAAAACACAGGCAAGTTCTCACTTGCCCTCCCACTCAGCTCCATGTCAATCAGGACCCACCTGTTCCTGCCAGTCCCTCACTTCCATGGCTGAGTTGGTTCCCCTGGTCTTGCGAGAACACGCACTTTGAGTGTGTCTCATTTGACAGAGCAGATAGCAACCCCTACTACCACCTGCTAGAAATGTTATCTTGTGGGAGTCACAGAATGTGCACTCCCTGTCTCTGTAGATAATCAGGTTCTGACTGAAGCTTTTAGGGATGGTGGTTACAAGTCTCACTGACTCAGTCACTCTTCCCTATAGTGTGTATTGATTAAACTCCTACTGCATACTAAGGCTGCTCTAGGGACTAGGGACTCAGGAGTATCACCATTTATAAGAGGCAATGAATGTCCTTACCTTCGTGGAGCTTACTTTTTCTGGATGAGAAAGACAGGGGCTACCAATTAACAAATGAGTAAAATAGTTTTTGATAATGAGTGCTTCAAAAGGCAAAGTGAGGATGGAGAGTGATGGACCATGACTTTAGACTGAGCGGTTATAGAAGTTAATGATAAAAGTTTGAGGCATCCAGGTCTGGTACTGGGAGAAAAACAAAACAAGGGTGAAGTGAGACAGTGTGACAGGACAGATGGGAGGAAGTATTTTCAATTGCTCAGTGCAGAATTTGTGCACACTCAGAGATGTTTTGACAACTATTTGCTAAGGTCAGTATGTGAGTGGAATCCTAGAACATGGGTCAGAATTCCTGACTCTCTGTTTCTAGCTCCTTGACAGCACTATTAGACATAATAGAAGCTTGGGATCTTAGTTCGGGTTGCTATAACAGAAGAGCATATACTGGGTGGCTTAAACAACAAAGATTTTTTTTCATATCAATTCTGGAGGCTGAGAAATCCAAGGCCAATGTGTCAGTAGGTTCAGTGTCTGGGGAGAATTCTCCTCTTGGTTTGCAGAGAGACTTTTTTTTCTTATATCCTCACATGGTAGAGAGCAGAGAGAGGGTTAGCTCTTTTCTTATGAGGACACTGCTCCCATCATGGGGGCTCTGCCCTTATGACCTAATTATTTTCCAAAGACCCACCTCCTAATAATATCCTATTGGAATTCAATCTACCAAAAAAAAAAAAAAAAAAGGAATTCAATCTACCAATTTTCTGGGGACATAGACATTCAGTCCATAACACTTGGCAAGCAAATATTTGTTATACTTGTTGACCTGAATTGCCTTGAATTAACCCAAGAAGCATAACAAACTGGGGGCAAAAGTTATTTGTTTGAGAAGTTCCTGAATGGCAAATATAAGGAGCACTATCTGTATGTTCTCCTGTCTCTGCTCAGGCCTCTACCAAAGGCAGACCAGTCCAGACCAGTTTTTTTTTTTAATATATTTAAATTAAATTTAATTAAAGACAAACATCACATATGTCTACCTTCCGCAAGATGGTCAATTCATCTGAATTAAGGAAATGGTCCAGACGGCTAGGCTGGACCATAAAGTAGTCAGGATACATGGGATGAAATGAGTAGCCCAAATATGAAAAAAAAAGTCTCTGAAAGTGGGAGTAGTTTTGGGGACCAGTCATCTGCAGATCAACTATTTGGAAATGTCAAGTAGAGATGTTCTAGAGAAAAATCAAGTACTACTCAGACAATTAGAATGTGGGTACTGAAAGGCCTGGAATCTAATTTGGAAACTTTCTGTCTCTTCTCCTGATAGGTGTGATCTTCAATGTAGAACAAGGGGATTTCTCATAGGAAGAATGTTTCAGTGCAACTCCAGGGGAGAGATATGTCTGGATCTGCCAGTGTAATTATCCTTCTATTTATCAAGTCTAACCCTGTATTGAACATTACTATCCAATGAAATTCCCTTGCTCAGATTTCTTCTTCACAAAGCCATGTTGTGATTGCAATTTCTGGCTTCTGTGCATTGTTCCCATAGTAAGAGAATGTACTGATCAGTTAATGTGACCATGTGGCAACCCTTGGCATTTCTGTTCTTACTGAACATCATCAGCATTCTGGTTTATATGTCGACCTTGTGTGAATTTTCTTTTTTTTTTTTCTGAGTTGCATTCTTTTTCATTAAGACAATTTTTTATTTTATTTTTATTTATTTATTTTTAAAGATTTTATTTATTTATTCATGAGAGACACAGAGAGGCAGAGGGAGAAACAGGCTCCATGCAGGGAGCCCGACGCGGGACTTGATCCCGGGTCCCCAGGATCACGCCCTGGGCTGAAGGCGGCGCTAAACTGCTGAGCCACCTGGGTTGCCCTAAGACAATTAAAAAAAAAAAAGATTTCATTTATTTATTTGAGAAATAGAGAGAGCGAGAGAGACAGAGAGAGAGAGAGAGCGCACACAAGCAGTGAAGAGGAGTGAAGGAAGAGGGAGAAGCTGGCTCCCCACTGAGCGGGGACTTGATCCCATGACCTCAGGATCATGATCTGAGCCACAGGCAGATGCTTAATGACTGAGCCACCCAGGCATCCCTATGACAATTTTTTAAAGCAATATTAAGTTTCATAGTAAAGTTGAGAGGGAGATAATAGATATTTCCCGTATACCCCCTGCCCCCATTCATGTAGAGCTTTCCCCATTGTCCACACCCCCAACCAGAATGGTATTTTTATTATGAGGAACCTACTTTGACATATCATCACCCAAAGGCCAAAATTTACCTTAGGGTTCACTCTTGGTGTTGTAAATTCTACGGAATTAGGCAAATGTATAATGACACATATCCAATATTACAATACCCTACAGAATAGTTTCACTGCCCTAAAACTAGGGCAACGCTATCTGTGTCCTGCCTATTCATCTTTCCAACCTGAACTCTGGCAACCACTCATCTTTTTACTGTCTCTATTGTTTTGCCTTTTCCAGAATGTCATAGAGTTGGAATAATACCATATATACACTTTTCAAATTGGCTTCTTTTAGTTAGTAATATGCATTTACATTTCTTCCATGTCTTATTATATAGCTTGATAGCTCATTTCTTTCTAGCTCTCTGTATTCCATTGTCTGGATCTACCACCATGTATCCCTGTACTTACTAAAGGACATCTGAGTTGCTTCTGAGTTTTGGCAGTTATGAATAAAGCTGTTATATACCTCTGCATGCAGGTTTTTGTGTGAATACAGGTTTTTAACTCTTTTGGGTCAATATCTAGGAGCATGATGACTGCATCACAGTGTAAGAGTATGTTTAGTTTTGTACAAAACTGACAAACTGTCTTCCAGGGTGGCTGCACCATTTTGGATTCCCATTAGTAATACATGAGAGTTTCTGTTACCCCACATCCTCGCCAACACTTGGTGTTGTGTGTGTGGTTTCTTAATGGGAGTCAGTTGTTTTGAGACCAATCACTCCTGAGGGCATTGACCAAATCAAGTTTCATTACGTGAATGCAATTGAGGACCAGAACTGGGTGTTGTTTCCTCAAGAGGCTGTTCTTGGATCAGGGGACCTTAGTCCACAACATCACGAGTTTGCCTATTTCTAATCTCACTGCTTAGATTTGGTCCAGTGTAGCAATTGCCTTTTCTCATGTGTATGGGCCTGATGGTCTCTACTTAATGGGGCTTGAAGATTAATAATCCACCTTGATTTCTAAGGGCCATCTATTTTAGGACAACAATGTAAAAGTTTAAATATAATTGAGATCACATGCAGTTCTCTGGAACCTGATTAAACAGTTCTGCTAAATTGCTATGGCTTCTTTGGGCCTCGCAGGTGGCTGGGATGCTTTAGGACAGCAATGCCAGAAGTCTTTTCTAGAAGCCACTGGTATGAAACATCCGAGTACAAATCATCTGGGAAATTCTGGGGTAGACAAAGTGAAATATCATTCATTTTTGTTGTTTGTTTGTTGGTTGGTTGGTTCATTATTTTTTAAGCACATGACTTCTCCCATGCTTATTTTAACCTTGACTAACAAGGCTGACTATCCAAAAGTGAGATCTGTTATGGGGCTTTTCTCAAAATGACCAGAAACCTTTTCTATCGAGAAGCATCTCCCAGAACTAACGTCCCAAGGTAGACACTCTAGAAAACATGACTCTTTAATTCTTTTCCAAAGTCTGTCATGAGGTTCGAGTCTCCTCCAAGGAGAGATGCAGGGTCTCGGGGAGAGCTGTGGTGGACGGGAAAGCCAAAGAGCAGGGAGGAAAGAACTACCCAGGGTATGACAGAAGAGCATCAGGAAGAAAAGAAATGGCGTGGTGGGCGAGAAAGGCAATCGCTCCCATGTACCAGTAAGTTCCCAGCAGTGGCTGTACAGCCCAGAGACACCTGGCATGTGGAACCCAGAGGGGACACTGCCCCTGCAGTTGACAATACAGTCACCTACAGGATGGACAAGCAAAGGCCAAGATAAACATTTGAGAAGAGGTGAAAATGTAAATCTTTAGCCAAGAAAAAAAAAAAAGTCCAGAAAAAGACTCTTCCACTAATTACCAAAGCAAATAGACCCTAACGGATTGGGGGGAGGGTGCCGTCCTCACCCCCCACGAGTCACCCCCATTGTGAGGAGCATTTGAGCTGCTTCTGCGCTTGACCTGAGCTACATGACTTAAGAAGCAGAAAATAGATCCATCCCCTTTTATTGGGAGAGTGGAGCTCATCGAGAAGTATATCTCAATTTCTATCAACACACAAAGAAAAGCAGCACAGCATTTGGCCGTGTCAATCAAGACAGAAACCAGAGAAGAAAACAAAAAGCCCCTGTAACCCTGAGAGAAGTTTCAATGTGTACAGTGGAGGTGGACAATGCTTGCTCTTTTTCAACATCCAATTAGTGAAATTTTGTAGAGTTTTTATAAAACAGTAGACATGCTGCAGAACTTTGTTCCACCTGAATGTTGCTTCTAACACCTTTCTATCAAAAAAAAAAAAAAAAAAAAAAGGCAGGTAATCCTGGAGGAAGATACAACTCAGCAATCTGTTCTTTCCAACTTTGAAATCTTTAAAAATGTTCTCAGAGCCAAGCCATCACTTTACTCATTTACAGAACAATAATTTAGAAACTTTCTCAATTTCAGGGGAAAAGATTATCTCCAGTTTGCAATTTAGCAGACTGACTTCCAGACTAGTTTTTATGTGTTCACTTGCTCCCTCTCTGTAGCTATATAAGTCTTGAAAGGGCTGGACATGGCAACCGCGTATGCAGCCCCAGGACACCATCCCCATGCTCTGTTCCCAACAATTAATGCTTTAACTCCACCTGTGCCTGGTCCCGACAGCTGCATGCTTAGCAAGGCCACTTCCTGAATGCATTAACTGTCTTATAAAGTCCCTTTAAGACATTTGCATCAGCAGGTCCTAATTGGGAGCAGGGTGTGGAAGCACGAGCACACACACCTGCCCTCACACCTAGGAGAACAGAATCCAGTTCTGCCGATCTCCCGTACTGGGCTCGCCTTAGAGCTGAAGCTCAGCACCGTGGCCCAGACAAATCAATTTTCCTTTTGACCTCTGGCTTCTCAGTCTCCTTTGCTTTAATGTTTCCTGATAAAAGGCAGGACTGGGAAAGGCTCTGTAGACACAGAGGCTGTCCTGGCTGCTATTTTCTCAAATCCCTCTGGGAAGCACCCAGGGGCCCACTCTGCTGGGAGGTGCAAAGACTCTGGAGGAAAATATACCCTGCCCACCTTGGGGCCATGGGGCCGTATATATATTTAAAGATTTTATTTATTTATTCATGACAGAGATGAGAGAGAGAGAGAGAGAGAGAGAGAGAGACAGGCAGAGGGAGAAGCAGGCCCCATGCAGGGTGCCCGAAATGGGTCTCAATCCCGGGCCTCCAGGATCACGCCCTGGGCCGAAGGCCACGCTAAACCGCTGGGCCACCCCGGCTGCCCATGGGAAGTATATTTTACTCTATACAACGCAGAGAGCTGAATTCCCTTTGACAAACATTCATGTGTTCTGCAACTATTTATTGAGGACTTAGAGTATGTAAGACTTGGTGATGGGTGTTGAGAGAACCCAGAAAAATTTAAGAAATGCCTCTTGCCCTTAAATTCTCAATAAACTAGCCAGACAAATAAAAGAAATACATGGAAATACTATATTTCTATGATTCAGAGATGCCATTTATAGAAAGACATACCATCAAGTAATAACTCTTTGGGGAGAAAAGCTAAATCTCATCAAATGCATACATTGGTTATAAGATAGAATCCGGCTTCAGAAATATGAACATGTGGGGGGCGCCTGGGTGGCTGAGTAGGTTAAGTGCTGACTCTTGATTTCGGGTCAGGTTATGGTCTCCGGATGGTGGGATAGGACCCTGTGACAGGCTCCCCCACTCAGGCCAGAGTCGGCCTGAGATTCTCTCTCTTCCTCTGCTCTTACGCCACTCGTGCACGGGCACACTCTCTCTCTGTCTCTCTCTCAGATAAAGAAACAAAAAACAAAACAGAAATATGAACGTGTGAATAAAGGAGCAGCTTGAGAGCAAGGCGAATCGCTGGTGGCAGGAGTAGGAGGGATGCTCGGAGTCCTGACAGCTGCTGCCCGTGTGCACCTGTTTTCTAGAGAAGCTTCCTGCTGCCCCAAATGTGATCTCATTTCATTCGTGTAACAGTCCCTGTGAAGTTGATACTGTTATTCTCATTCTCACAAACAAGGAAATTGAGAGACAGATATTAAACAACTTTCCAAAGTCACAAAGCTAGTGAGTGAAGGAGCCAGCGTTAGAGCCCAAGTGGGAGAAGCAATAGGGAACTGATGGTTCTAAGGCCCTGGGTTTAGAATCCTGACTGTCCTACAGTAGGTGCAACTACGGGCAAGTTACATAATCTCTTTGTGCTTCAGTTTCCATACCTGCAAAATGGGAACTAGTAACTGCATTTACCTTATACCGTTTCCCCCCCATCTTTGAGGTATAATTGACAAAATTGTTAGGTATCTAAAGCATATGACGTGATGATCTGATGTACATGCACATTTTGAAAGGCCCCCCCCCCATTGAGTTTATTTATTTATTTATTTATTTATTTATTTATTTATTTATGAGAGAGAGAGAGAGAGAGAGAGAGAGGCAGAGTCACAGGCAGAGGCAGGAGCAGGCTCCATGCAGGGAGCCCGATGCGGGACTCAATCCCTAGACTCCAGGATCACACCCTGGGCTGAAGGCAGGCGCTAAACCGCTGAGCCACCCAGGGATCCCCCCATTCCATTGAGTTTATTAACATATTCATCATCTTATGTATTTGCCTCTTTGTTTTTTTTTGGATGAGAGCATTTAAATTCTACTTTCTTAGCAAATTTCAATTATGCAATAGAGTGTTATCAACTATAGTCACCACATTATGCATTAGATTGGATCCTCAGAACTTAATCATCTTATAACAGAAAGTTTGTACCCTTTTACCAACCACTCCCTATTTCCTGTACCCCACAGCTCCTGGCAACCACTTTTCTACTCTCTGTTTATATGAATTTGAATTTTCATTTCGTTTTGTTTTTAAAATCTCATATATAAGTGATACTGTGCAGTGTCTTTCTCTGTTTGGCTTATTTTACTTTGTATAAAGTCCCCAAGTTCCATCTGTGTTGTTGTATATGGCAGGATTCCCTTCTTTTTTTTTTTTAAGATTTTATTTATTTATTTATTTATTATTTTTATTTATTTATGATAGTCACACAGAGAGAGAGAAAGAGGCAGAGACATAGGCAGAGGGAGAAGCAGGTTCCATGCACCAGGAGCTTGACGTGGGATTCGATCCCAGGTCTCCAGGATTGTGCCCTGGGCCAAAGGCAGGCACCAAACCACTGCACCACCCAGGGATCCCTTAAGATTTTATTTTTAAATAATCTCTACACCCAACATGGGCCTCAAATCCACAATCCCAAGATCCAAGAGTCAAGATGCTCTACCCACTGAGCCAGCTGGATGCCCCTAGGATTCCCTTCTTTTTAAATGCTATATGATATTCTACTGTGTGTGTGTGTGTGTGTGTGTGTGTATGTATTTATTGGGATTTTTTAAGATTTTATTTATTTATTTATTTCAGAGACAGAATAAAAGAGAGCACAAGTGAGGGGGAAGAGCAGAGGGAGAGGGAGAAGCAGGATCCCCACTGAGCAGGGCACCCAATTCAGGGACTCTATCCCAAGACCCTGGGATCATGACCTGAACCGAAGGCAGACACCGAACCGACTGAGCCACCCAAGCTCCTCGTTGGGTTGTTTTTAAGCTTAAAAATTATGATGTTCTTAAAGTGCTTAGCAAGTGCCTGGTACACACATTGAAAATGCACAATAAATGTAAGCCATCACTGTTTTATTATTGTGAAAGCTGTGTGGGAAAATGGTTTATTAATACTAGATAATAAACAGGCAAATTGGGTGGTGATGGGGACCAGTTTCAAAGGTTCAGATTTTACTAGAAGTCTTGTTCTGCTAGAAGTAAACCGTGTATTAAGCCCTTGCCAGTCTTCATAATACTCTCATCACCAGAAAGACAGAGGAAACAACAAGGGAACTACTATTCTTGACTTAATTCTGACGACAAAGAACTTGATGGCTATTGTGTAACTTCCAGGATCTTAGGGAAAAACTGACTGCGTCATTCTGGGTCAAAGAGAGGAAGAGGACCATCAGGCCGAGCTGACGTGAGTCCTGGATTTTGGAAAACAGGCTTTAGAAAGTTCAGAAAAATGATGGATATGCTGCCATTGGCCAGAAATATCATTCCCGAGAAAGAGGGGACTCTGCAGAAACAACAGCAACCACAAATAGAAGATCCACGTCAGGTCGAATACTCGTAAATAATTCCTGTGAAAAGGAACAGGTGATAGCTGCCGCAGAAGAACTTTTCTGAATTGTTCATATGTCCACAGGATGTGTATAAAGGGCAGAAGGATGTACACTCAGGGAGGCTGTGCCCTGTGCTCGGAGCCCCGGAGGGGAGGTGGGAAGGAGAGGCCAACGACCTCTCATTAAAGACAAACCTGGGTCACACCTTATGTACATGATTTTCTTTAGTCCTGCACAACCTTAAAAGGTAGATGTTATGAGTTTTGTGTTTCCAAGTGTAATATTGGGTATAATAAGAAATATATATTTGATTCCATCCCAGTTCCTGCCACCTCCTAAAAACCCTTGTAATTTCTGGATGGGGCTGGTTGCCTGAGGGGCCAACCATGTGATTAGAGAGAGCTTTCAGCCACACCCTCAGTCTCTGGGGAGTGGAGAGACCCTGCAGATTGAGTTAATCAACAATGGCCGATGGCTTAATGGTTTAATCAATCATCCCTATGTAATGGAACGCTCCCTTTTTCAAACAGAGGGGTTCAGAGAACTTCAGGGTTGGCCAACATATGAAGGTGTTGGGAGGGTGGTGGGCCTGGAGAGGGCATGGAAGCTCTGTTCCCTTTCCTCCATAACTTGCCCTATGCGTCTCTTCCATTTGGCTAACCCCGAGCTATATGCTTTTTTAATAAACTGGTGGTAGTCAGTAGATGCCTTCCTGAGTTTTGTGAGCTATTTTAGCACATGACTAAATCTAAGGAGATGGTCATGGGAATCTCTGATTTATAGCCAGTCATTCAGTCAGAAATACAAGTGACCCAGACTTGCAGTTGGTATCTGAAATGGGGGGCAACCTTATGGGATGAGCCCTTAGCTTGTAGGATTTGTGCTAAATTCAAGTAGTTAGTGTCTGAATCTAATGGACTGTAGGACACTCTCTTGGCACCCAGAGATAATTGCTTGGTCTAGAAAGCCCACACATCTGGTGTCCAAAATATTCTTGGTAAAAACAAGTCTTCCTAGGACAGGATAAGAAATTTGTATTGGTGAGGTTGGGGGATTTACTGGGTATCCCATAGGAAGTCAACAGAAGAGCTGGGATTAAATTCCAGAATGGTCTGAATGTGAAGTCTAAGCTCTTTACCACAGCTCTGGCTGCCTTCTCCTCAGCAGAATGACCTTGATCCTGAATGTTTAGAGTAGGGGGCCAGGAGTGCTTTGGGTGCCATATAGATATTTTGGTTCCTCCTACTTTATTTTTATTTTTTATTTTTTATTTTTTTTGGTTCCTCCTACTTTAATGAGAGTTTTCTACACATTCTTTCAACTTTCGAGGGTTGGATAGTGGAGGTGGCCAAGAGTCAAGGTCACCAAAGTGAGGGCTGCCCCAGTGAAATGCACCACCATCCTGGTGCTCAGGCTTGAAGCCAGGGCTTGGCATCTGCTCCCTTCTCAACATTGCTGTTCCTACCAGCCTGTACCCTGACCTAACTCTGATTATCTTCTCCCAGTGATCAAGCTAACCAGCCTTCCTTCATCAAGAAAAGATCTTATATAATCCCGAGTCTATTCACAGCAACATTTTGGAAATTGAGATTCTAATAATTCTCTGCTATGAATCCCATGAATCCCATACAAAATATTAATCAGGAGATAAATCCATATCAGAAAAGTATGCATGGAATTTAAGTGCCATTAACTAAAGGTTCAAACCTAGTCCAAAATCCAAGGAAATTTCCAGGTACAAGCTCTTGTAGATTTCCAGCCAGGCAGATTGGTGACATAGGAAATCTGCAGCTGAAATGGGGCCTTAGTCATGGAGAGGGCTCAGACCAGGGGTGTGAAAGTCAATCATTGAAGGATCAGGGTAGCAAGCAGGAAGTATGCCCGTTGGAAAAGAGGTAGAAAGAAACCCAGTCACAGGAGAAAGCTAGGATACCAAAGTCAACATATTAAACTGATTAGAGCTACTAACCCATCATCCTATCTGTTCCCTCTCCTCAAAGACTGGGGTGGGAACCTCAGATGAGGCATAAGGTTTAGAGGATTGCAGGAACAGAAGCACAGCAGACCATTACATCATAAACCTATGCCAGGTCAATTTACTCTGGGGCAAAGTTTATGCTTCATATCTTACCTTATGTAAACTATTCATTATTTTGTTTGTGGACAGTATCCATAAAGTTGCTATTTTTAAAAAAGATTTTATTTACTTATTTGACAGAGAGAGTGTGTGAGAGTACAAGCAGGGGGAGTAGCAGAGGGAAAGGGAGAAGCAGACTCCCCACCAAGCAGAGAGCCTGACGTGGGGCTCGATTCCAGGACTCTGAGGTCATGACCAGAGCCGAAGGCAGATGCTTAACCCACTGAGCCATGCAAGTGCCCCCATAAAGCTGCTAATCTAAATATAGTAACCTTAATTCATTGGCATTATTAAATATATGTTTCTTGGGCACCGCGTAGAGATACAGCACAGGGCTGAGTGGTACAGAGTTTTCAAAAAGGAAAATAAGTGCTATCTGCCTTCCTGAGCTACTATCCAACAAGGAAAAAAAGCACAAATGAAACAGTAAAATGACAATACAAGAGCATCAAAGTGAAGTGCCAAAATGAATCGTGCAGATGACACGAGAGCTCATGGAAAGGAGACGATGCTGAAGGCTGACAGAGCAAGGGGCACTTTTCATGGAGTGGGAGGTCTTGCGCTGTGTGCTGAAGGCCTCAGCTCAGCGGAGAAGGGATAAAAGGGCCTGGTGGCTGAGGGGGCAAACTATGTAAGGACCCCCTGGTGTTAGAAACATGGATGGGGAGGGGCGGGAAGAAGACGAGGCTTCTTGTAGCAGCTCTGATGACGCCTAACATTGTTAGGCAGTGGCTAGGTAGTTCCAGCCTGAAGAGTTGGACTTCCTTAGAAGGCAAGAGGTGATCCAAGGCTCATGCAGGATGTTTAGAGGAAAGCAGAGATCAGGAGGCTGGTGTGTACACTAAGCATGGGATGATGAAACCTGGATCTAAGTGGGAGCAATGGGAACAGACAGGAAGGAAGGAATGGGTCTGAGAGACACGAATTTGGATTTTTTTTTAAAGATTTTATTTGTTTATTCGAGACAGCTCGAGAGAGAGCATGAGAGGGGAAAGGGCAGAGGGAGAGGGAGAAGCAGACTCCCTGCTGGGCAGGGAGCCCAACTCGGGGCTCCATCCCAGGACTCTGGAATCGTGACCTGAGCCGAAGGCAGATGCTTAACCGACTGAGCCACCCAGGCTCCCCAGATTTGGATTTTTAAGAAAGAAAAGGAAATTTGACCATAACCTCGTCTGATTTAGAGTGATGACCGCTGTTCACACTTTGGTACACATTTTCCAAAGGTTTTTTTTTTTCTTTTTTTTTTTTTTCTCATTTATATTCTTCTTTGGTTTGAGTCCTGCTCTGCTAGGTTACTAGCTATGTGATCTTGGGCAAGTTACTTGGCCTCTCAAGTCTCTTAGTTCCCACTTTCCTCAATGGTTCATGGGGCAAATAAGCCACGTGGTCGCGAATAAACAGGACAAACTCTATAAGTTCACTTAGCACAGAGCTTGGACGTAGGGAATGCTCAATCATCACTGGGCTCTTATTATTTATTCTGTTGTGTTCATTTTTACGCTTGCACAGAATGGATGTACCATAACTTATTAACCATTCCCTTACTGGTACACTTTTAGGATAGTATTTCTTTCCTAGTTGTTGTTGTTAGTACAATGTTGCCATAAGCAACCTTGTACATCTAACTCGTTATAAACTGGTTCCAGAAAGAGAGGGGCTGGCACATTTGAAATGTTGATAGAGATTGCATATTAGAAAGGACACCCAGGGGGGCGCCTGGGTGGCTCAGTCATCTGCCTGCATTCGAGCTCCCTGCTTAGGAAGAGCCTCGTTCTCCCTCTCCCTCTGCTGCTCCCCCTGCTTGTGCTCTCTCTCTCTGTCTCAAATAGATAAATGAAATCTTTAAAAAAAATTTTTTTTAAAGAGAGAATAGTTGGATTTAGCAGCTGTTTAAGAGAATGAATCAAAGTGGGCTTAAAGATTTGTAATCTACACAGACCTACCTCGTGTTGCACTTCCCTTTATTGTGCTTCACAGATACTGTGTTTTTTTTGTTGTTGTTGTTGTTTTTTAATTAACTGAAGGTTGTGGCAACCCAGTGTCAAGTCTATTGGTACCATTTTCTCAACAGCACTGCCTCACTTCGTGTCTCTGTATCACATTTTGGTAATTCTCACAATATTTCAAACATTGTCGTTTTTATTAGATCTGTATGATCTGAGATTAGTGATGATGACTCACTGGAAGCTTGGATGATGGTTAGCAAGAAAGTAATTTTTTTTTTTTTTTTTAGCAATAAAGTGTTTTTTAATTAAGGCAGTACATTGTGTTTTTTTAAGACAGACTACTATTGCACATTTAATTAGCCACAGTATAGTATAAACCTAACTTTTATTTTCTCTGGGAAACCAAAATACTCATTTGACTCGGTTTATTGCGGTGTTCACTTTTCTGTGATGTTTGTTTTATTGGGGTAGTCTGGACCCAAAGCTACAATATCTTTGAGGTGTGCATGAATTTGTAATCAATTCAAAAGACTTTCAAGGAAAGAGATTTCCCTCTCCCCTTCCCTCCCTCTCTCTCTGCCTGCCTCTCTCTGTCTCTGTCTCTTGCTAATTCTTAGAGTCTTCCAGTGATCTTTCTATGCTTTCTTCCATTAACAACGTTTCAGCCAGCAGTGCCAAAGTAGAAAAAAAAACACCCCAAAACAAAAAAACCAACTTTAAAAACGACCTTGTTAATACACAGTTACAGTAACTCTCTTCTTTCCTTCCCAATGCCATGGATCCTAATAAGTCAAGTATTGCACATTGTTGTTACAGGTTGAGTTGTGTCCTCCCAAAAATGATATGTTGAATCCCAACCCCAGTAACCACAGAATGTGACTCATTTGGACAAAGGATCTTGAGAGAGGTGATCACGTTCAGATGAAGGCAGTAGAAGGATTCTTAATCTAAAATGACCAGTGTCTTAAAAGAGGTGGAAAGTTGGACACAGAAACAGCACAGAGAGAAGATGATGTGAAGACACAGGGAGAAGACAGTGTCTGCAAACCATGGAGAGAGGCCTGGATAGCATTTCTCCTCAGAGCCCTGGGAAGGAACCAACACTTCATTTTGGACTTCCAGAGCCTCCAGGGATGAAAGACACTGAGTTTCTGTTGTTAAACCACTCAGTTTGTTGCGGCAGTCTTAAGAAACTAATATAATGGTCATAAAAATGACATACAAGTAAAAATGTTTTAATTTGGCGTGTGTCAATCGGATCAATCAAGATCCTTGATTCATGAAACATTGCTGTCATCGGACGTGAATGTTTGGTCTAAATTTATTTTAGGTATTTTTAATAATGTAATAAACATCTATGAGCCCATCTCTCAAAACAAAAATAGGACCAGAAAATAACTCATACCTAATCATACCTTCCCCCACAGATGTGATCCCTGACTTCCCCACCCATCATCCTGAATTCTGAACTCACTTCCTTGTTTTTCTTTCTACATAGTTTTATTGTATTCCTAAACTGCACATATTTAAACTTTTTCTTTAAACTATATAAAAGATATCATGTGGTATATAGTCTTTTTTATTTAATATCACATTGCTAATTTAATATCACATTTTGTTGTGTGTTGCTGTTCTTCATTTGTTATTCTATTTTGGTGTTTTGAAATAAAATGTCCTGATGTCATGACCGTTCTTTAGAAACATGCTTACATTCTCATTCTTCCTTACCCCATTGTTCCTACTATTTTAACCGGGAGGACTGATGGAGACCTTGTACTTCAGGAAAGAGGAGTCTCTCTGGCTCACGTGCCATGAGGACTTTTGGGACCCACAGCTGCAGAGATCTTCCTGCTTCATTATTCGTCATTCTTTGTTCATTGTGACTCTCAGAAATTTATCCATAACAGCTATGAGGACCTACTTCTTAAAATGAAGCATTTCCCTTTGGTCATCAACCAAGAGGATAGAATAGTTCAGTGACTCATGTTGCTCAGATTTCAAAGGGTGAGTAAAGGGAAATGTTAATATGAGTCAGAATTTACCCAATGGTTTTGAGTAAATACCCCCAAAATAGTCTTTTTCCCCTTGGGTTCCTGAGTAAGAGCGGCATGGTAGTCCTTTCCTTAGGGAAGCAGTATGGTGTGGTAAGGACAGGATGGCTCTGGCAGGAAGAAGGTGTAGCTGTGATCCACCAAACTGTCCCTACCTCTTACTGAGTGACCTTGGGCAAGTCACTGAATTAAATAATTGGTTTTTTAAAAGATTTTATTTATTTATTCATGAGAGACACACAGAAAGAGAGAGGCAGAGACATAGGCAGAGGGAGAAGCAGGCTCCATGCAGGAAGCCCCATGTGGGACTCCATCCCAGGTCTCCAGGATCACGCCCTGGGTCAAAGGCAGGCGCTAAACCACTGAGGGATCCCCTGAATTAAATAATTGTTAAAAATATCTTTTAGTTCTAAGGTCAGAGGCCATTCTGCTTGCTTGCCTTCTCTACTTGTAGAAAACTCAACCCATTTCTAATTCTTAAAATGTCCAAATAGGGTTTATGGAACCAGCCCAGGGTTTCCACATTATTATAGCACAATTTTTGAGAAACAAAGACTCATGGCTATATAGTCCTCGTGCTTGGCCATGATGTTTGGTCCCCACACCCAGAGTTCCACAGCCAAAGCCAGAATGAAGGTGCCTCGGGAGGTTGCGGAGATGGCTCCTCTGGGCTGGAGGAAGGTGGTTCGTGTTCCACATTCTTTCACTCTCTGCCTTCTCTGAGAACCCCAGGGTATAGTGTGTGTTCTTTGATGCTTTTCTAAATGCAGTTTCAAAGGTAGAAAACAGAGAGTTGGAGATGGAATGGGAAGGAAGAATGGAGAAAGAAAGTCTAAGCAGTGCAAACATGAAAATAAAATGACCCTTGTGCCATAAATTAGGGGATTGGCAGAAATGGCTTATTATGCAGCTGAGGTATTTGAAATGTAGAATTTGCTGGGTTGGCAGATTAATCCCATTTATGCTGGGGAAAGTATTCCATGACATTAAAGGATTTATTTGTTTGCTAATCTGCTTCAGACCTCAGAGGGCTTGTTACAAAATAAGCAGGTGGAGGAGAAGGAAATGGTCAGAAAGAAGAGGTTGAGGAAAAGGAGACAGTTGTCATTCTCGTTTCTGCTCTGAGTTTTGCTAACCCAACGCCTACCGGGGACTGCTAAAGCTCTGTAGAAGCCACCCATAAATCTGGCATGTAGTACTTACGATATGGGCAAAGTAGAGGGGCTTTGTTTGCTTGTTTTGTTTTGTTTTTACACAGTTAGTGTGATCATTCTCTGTGAATACACGAGCAAGGATATATTACTTTTGTAATTTCAAACTTAGGATTTTGAGCAGCTGTCTACGAGAGAAGCAAATGCAAAAATGCATCTAGGTTTCTAACAAGCTTTATTATCACTAGGTTCATTGGGAGCAATCAGTAATAGTCATTTCATTTTTTTTTTTTTTTTGTCATTTCAATTTGAAACACTCTCCTTTCTTTACTTTTCACATCTCCCCTCCCTTCAAGTGCAAACACACATTCGCTTCACTGTTGCCTTGTTCCTCCTGGATGGACTGCACGGTGCAATAGCCCAACATCCTCTTAATCTCTTTTTCAAAGACTATAACCCTCTTTTGGGTAAAGCAGTCATTTTGTTTTGTTCCACCCCACCTTGACAATGCCGAGAAAACATAATCCTTTACTTAGAATAGAATCTCAGATTTGCTGTTCCATTACCCGGTGGCCTAAGCATTTGTATTAAAAGACAGTTAAGCTTTTTTCAGTGAGGCATTTCCTTCCTTACCTTCCTCACAGAAAGTTCTGCTTTATTTTTAGTAATATCCTGGCTCCTGGTATTGTATTTGTGCACATAATCCCTTCACAATAATGCTTAGCACTCTGGTGGCACCTTCCCTCCCAGGGAACTCAAAGGCCTTTACAAACATTAATTAGTTCTCCCAGCACCCCCGTGAAATGGTTGAGTCTTCCATTCCAGTCGGCATATTATTATCCACATTTTGTGATTTCGCCAAAAGTTCTTTTACTTTCTTTCCCAGTGTGCTTCCTAATGGAATTCACCTTTCATCCACAGGAGCCGGCCAGTTAGTTGCATGGTAAAGGAACGAAGCACAACCAAAGGAAGCACAAAAGAAAGGCATGAAGTGTGGTATCCAGACTCAGTGGGAAGTGGAAAGACCCTCCTCATTCTCCACCCTGGCTGGTACACCAGGGAAGGCAGAGGAGATAAGCACATGGGGACCTTCTCTTCGTGAGACCTGAGGAGAAACCTGACATGTGGTGGCGATGACAGGCAACTTCCGCCCAGAGTGATGGGCGAATTCCTGTGATTCTGAGCTCTTGGGCCATTTCCAGGGCTGGTGGGCTCTGTGGGGACGAACCTTAACCCACCCCAAGAGGTGAAAAGGACAACTTAGCTCAGAAGCCAATGGAAAAATCCTCACTGTTCTTCAGGCTCTGTGCTAAAACTTCACTGTGATATTTTTTCACCAGCTTTTTGTAAGAAAACTTACCAAATGTCTCAACATTTTACAAAAGTTTGGGTCTTTATGACTTACAAAATGTTTGAAGATGTATGTTAGCATTTCTGTATCTACTCAGATGTTTCCAAGTCCTAGTTTTTACTAAACATTTTATTTACTAAAATGGGAGCTCTGTAGAGTAATAAAGTGGCCATTTGTTAAAGGTGAACCCAGAAGACATAGGACCGGATTTCCCTTTTGACCGAAGGCAAGAGGGCTGAGTAGGAGCCCTTGAAGTGGCTAATCATTATCCTCTAACAATCAGCCAATAGACTCGTTTGCACTCAAGTGATCACCCTCATCAAGCTTTCTGAGGAATTCCTACTGAGAA
This sequence comes from Vulpes vulpes, assembly GCF_048418805.1. Taxonomy (NCBI): domain Eukaryota; kingdom Metazoa; phylum Chordata; class Mammalia; order Carnivora; family Canidae; genus Vulpes; species Vulpes vulpes. The sequence continues at coordinate 17,272,048 of NC_132783.1, forward strand.
GTTATTTGGAAGGGGCAAGCCCATAGAAATTTTTTGTGGAAATATGCAAATAAAAAAGGATTTTTAAAAATTTTTATTTGGCACAGAAGCCAAGTGATTTTCCTTCACTTACAATGGAAATTGGGGTTTAAATTTGGACTGGTTTTAGGCTGTTACATGCTAAAATAAGATGGAGGGGGGGAAATGTGGAAGAAAGCTATAAAAATAGTATGAATTTAAGGTAAAATATAAGAATCTGACCAATGACAGGAAATTCTTTGTGCTCTAATTTCCTGACCACTGACCTCTGTGGGAGCTTAGTGCTGCCCCGCCGTCTTACTACACTTTTATGGGCCATTTACTCTCTTCCCAAAACTCCAACACTTCCTCCTCCATCCCCATACTCAGCTGAGAACAGGGCTTCCTATTTCATTATGAAAAATAGTCCCAAGTTTCCATCAAATCTCTCCACTTAACAGCCCAGTACCATCTACTGCGCCTTTCTCTCTATAGCCAGAGAGCACCTTTGTGTGCTTCTATTAAAGGCCAAGCCTACCCCAGGGCCTGGGGCCTGTTATCTTTCCTGGCTCTGTCACTTATTAGGTCAGGATCTAGGGCTAAACTCCTTCATCTTTATTATGTCAGGAAAGCTCTGGTATCTTAATCTTATGAAATGTAGGCCACCACTGAGACCATTTCAGACAACCAACCAAGTACACTCCACAGTACTTATGATATTTCATGCAAATACCAAACTGTTGATGGGTATCAACAGTTGAGAGGAGAGAGAGAGAGAGAGAGAGAGAGAGAAAGAGAGAGAGAAAAGAGATACTTTTGGCTAAAAGGATTCCAAGAGATTAGAAATGAGAAAAGCTCTATAGACCATCAAACTCAGAACAGAACATGAGCTTCTCATTGCAAACCAAGTAAAAGCTAAACTCACAATTTTTAGCAAATATAGAAGGTATTGTTTGGGAGTGGTGGAAAACAAAGTTGTATAATTATGGTGAAATCGCCTTATATAACTTGCTTCCAAATCTAAATGTTGTTGAGTTTGTTTGTCATGAGAACCTGCAGAAAAGACTTTGACCATGTGCATTTTAAAGACAATTTTTGAACAACTAATAAAATTCAGGAAACAAAATACTTTCCTATAATAAAATAGTATATATCATTACTATATGAAGATCAGCATCAGTAATAATTATTGCGGCCACATAGTTAGTGTGGCATAAATTTTTTTGACACTCCTTTTCAGAAGTTTAGAAAAAAACAAATATGATTCTGACATCAATTCTGATGTGGGGGGTTTTCTTCCAATCATTGAGCTATTAACTCCATCCAATTCAATTCCAGGACTACCTGGTAATGGAGAGTCAGCTCCCACACAGTAAGAGCTTAGTCCTTTAAGACTACTTCCCCCTACAGCCACCACAATATCCCCCACCCACCCACCTTCAGATGACAATCATCAATCCAGTTTGTTACTTGTGCTTATGACTGTCCATAAATCAGAGGTTCCCATGACCCACTCTTTTGGGTTGATGAATTTGCTACAGCGGCTCACAGAACTCAGAGAAACATTTTACTCACTAAATCTCTGGTCTATTATAAAAGATAAAACTCAGGATCAGCCAGATGGAAAAGATGCATAGGGCAAGATGTGGGGAAAGGGCACGGAGCTTCCACGCTCTCTGAGCCACCCTCCCCAAATCTCCGTATGTTGACTAACCCATTGCTACATGGCACAATTGATTAAATCATTGGCCATTGGCATGGATCCTATGTCCAGCACCTTACCTCTGTCCCCTCCTCTGTGGACACTTAGTATGTGATAGGCTGGTCTTTGAACAGGGTGGTAGGAAGAGATAGAGCAAGATTGAGCACATGCCCATGGAGGAATATGCATATAGACATTAGGAACACTGATATCCAATATGAAATTAAAATGTTTTCTTTTCATCATTGTAATTGTTCTTTTTTTTTTAAGATTTTATTTTTTTTATCCATGAGAAACACACAGAGAGAGGAAGAGACATAGATGGAGGGAGAAGTAGGCTTCCTGCAGGGAGCCCAATGAGGGACTTAATCCCGGGACCCCAGGATCATGACCTGAGCCAAAGGCAGAAGCTCAACCACTAAGCCACCCAGATGTCCCTATAGCTTTTCCTTGTTAGTAGTAGATTTGTAAAAATCCATGGTCTGGCCTTAGCCTATGCACTGGGGACATTGAGGCGAGGTCCTTGCCCAAAGTCAGGACAGAGTGATAGGGGATTGCTGGTGACATGGAGAGGCTTGATAAGAGCTAGCACCTGAGGCCCAGGAGTGAGGAGTAGCTTACATAGGGAAGATTGTGGGATAGAGGAGGGCAGCAAAGATCGTGTTAAGCTACTGGCAATATGTACTTGACAAACACTGAAGTATTCATCAGTGGAATCCCAGTCAGTATTTGAAGGAGTAAAACCAGTAGAGTGAACTTTTGGTTAGAGGGGAATGAAAACTTAAAGACATAAACTGGGTGTGAAAGGAAATGTGCCTTTGTTTTGTTGTAAGAGCCAGTGAAGTCTGAGACTATACTAGTTACATAACAACCCCTCAGTTTGTCTTGGGGTTTTTACCTTCTTCCCTTGTATGACTTCATGCACTAGCACTCAAAGAACAATGATAAACGATTGCCCTAGTTTCTGATATTTAATCATGTTCCGGGCCATTGGTTTAGTATTACTATTTTGAGCATGTTAATGTTACCTTTGCCTTAAAAAAAAAAAAAAAAAAAGAAATGAATGTTGATTCCATACTGAATGCAGTTTTCTATTTTGATCTATTAATGTGCTAGATTATTTGCTTTTGAGTAGTAATTTTTTAAAGGTACTTCTTTTACAGATATGTAGCTGGTGAAAGGGGGTTGGCACTAGGTTAATCAGAGCAGGAATTGGGAGAACTTTTTCTTTATGCTCAGAAATAGTTTCAATAGCCTAACAATGATTGGATTGGAGACTTGAATTAATTTTAGCCTATAAAACCATCTGAGCTTAAGAATTTTTAAGAGGAAAAAAAAAGGATTTTTGAGAGGTAGCTATATGAAAATCAACAATTTCACCAGGGTTTTCACATTCATTGGCACGATTATACCGACTTCTTGATTTTTTATTTCATTCATAAATATGATTTTTTCCCCTCAATTTTATGTATTTGTGGCCTTGTTATCTTTCAAAAAGCAAGCCGAAAAGCATATTAGTTTATTCTTGCTGCTGTAATATATTATCACAGTGGCTTAAAACAACACAAACTTATTCTGTAACAGTTCTGCAGGTGAGAAGTCTGCAATAAGTCTATGAAATGGGACTAAAATCAAGGTATTGGTGGGGCTGTTCTGGAGGCTTGCGGAGAATCCTTTTCCTTGTTTTTTCTAGCTTCCAGAGGCTGCCTGCATTCCCTGGCTTGTGGTCCCTTCTTCCATCTTCAAAGCCAGCAGCGTAGCACCTTCAGATTTCTCTCTCTGACCTCTCCGTCTCTGATCCTGATTCTCTTGTCTCCTTCTTTTCCTCCTTATGAGGGACTTTAGGATTATGTTGGGCCTATACAGAAAATCCGGGGTACTCTCATCTCGAGATGTTTAACTTAATCATATCTGTAAAGTCTTTTTTGGCATTAAAGTTTACATATTATATTATTCACAGTCTCTGGGGACTAGAATGTGGATGTCTGTGTGTATATTTGTGTGTGGGGGGATCATTCTGTCTACCACAAAAAGATTAATTTGTTTTGAATTTTGTTCTTCAAAGAATAGGCTATTAGATCAATCATTTCTGTTGTTTTTTGTTAATTTCAGCTTTTACCTTTATATTTTCCTAAGGTTACTTTTGAAGTTATTTATGATAACTTTTTGAGATTTCTTAATTAGGTTAATCTTATTCTACTAATGAAAGTGTTTAGGTCTATAAATTATTTTCTGTGTAGTGTTAATTGAATTCCATAGATTTTGATATATAGTATTTTCATTATTTTCCAGATATTCTACTATTTTGATTTCCTCTTTGATTAAGGAATCATTTCAAGATGAATTCTGAACTTTCAAATAGTTGGGTTTTTGTTATTTCTACATGTCTCAGTTTTAGTTGCCTTTAAAAAAGAAGATTTTATTTATTTATTTATTTTTTAAAATTTTTTAAAATTTATTTATGATAGTCAGAGAGAGAGAGGCAGAGACACAGGCAGAGGGAGAAGCAGGCTCCATGCACCGGGAGCCTGATGTGGGATTCGATTCTGGGTCTCCAGGATCGCGCCCTGGGCCAAAGGCAGGCTGCAAACCGCTGCGCCACCCAGGGATCCCTATTTATTTATTTGAGAGATAGAAATCACAGAGGGAGAGAAAGAGGGAGAAGCAGATTCGTCACTGTGCAGGGAGCCCAACACAGGGTTTTTTTTTTGTTTTTGTTTTTGTGAAGAGGTAATGTGTTTATTAAAAATTATTTTTCCACCCAGAGGCAGCTAAAATTTATAATTTAAAACCCAGCCCATTACAAAAAGGGGAGGGAGTAAAAACTGTGCAACATTGACAAAAGAATCAACAGAGACAAGGCCCAGGAGGGGCAGCCCCGTGGCCCTGGGCCCCCGCCTCTCCCGAGGCCAAGAGCAGCAGCAGGAGGGTGGACATGGGGCTCCGCTCCAGCCCTGGGCACGTCCCGGTGTCAGGATCCTGAGATCATGACCTGAGCCAAAGGCAGACACTTAACCGACTGAGCCACCCAGACACCTCGTTGTTGTTGTTGTTGTTGTTTTAAATATTCTATTTATTTATTTGAGAGACAGAAAGAGCAGGAGCAGGGGGAGGGGCAGAGTGAGGAGAAGCAGATTCCCCACTGAGCAGGGAGACCGATTCAGGGGCTTGATCCCAGGACCCTGGGATCATGACCTGAGCCAAAGGAAGATGCTTAACCAGCTGAGCCACCCAGGCATCTCTTCTCAGTTTTAGTTTTATTACATGGTGATTAGAGGGCATATTCTGCACCATTTCTGTATTTGCAAATATTTTGTGTGTATGTATACACACTATTATGTAATTTATATAGATTATATAATGCGAGAATAAAATATTATGCATTCTCTGTTTGCAGAGTTTAAGCATATTTATCTGCTATAAGTTATTTAGATTCTCTGTATCTTGGAGATAATTATTAGGTCAATTTACAAAGAGCTTCTTTTTATTTTACAGCTCTATAATGTTCCATTGTATGGATATACTATAATTTATTTAAATAAACTCTATTGATAGATACTTGAATTGTTCTAATATTTTTCTATTATAACAAATAAGTCTATAATGAATACTTCACCATTAAATGGTAAATAATATGCCATTTTGTACCTGTGGGAGTATATTTGGGGAATAAATTATAAATAAATCTCATTGGCTCTGTTTTTTTTTGCATCATATTCAAATGTTTTATTATATCCGAAATCATATTGCCTATATTTTTACATTTTTGAGATTTCGAAGCAGTTGTATTCTAAACTTTTCCTTTTTCCTCAGAAAATGTCCCTCCTAATGTACTCTAGTTTTATCTTTCAGTGCTTTGTTTTTTCCCCACTGCCAACCTTTCCCCCCAGATTTTTGGAATAGTTCCCCTGTTGCTATTTCCCTCTGGGATATATTAATCTGTGAATATTCTTGGTCCCAGATAATCTGTGCTCCATGTCCTTGGCACTCCTTTTACCTGTCAAAATTTTTATTATTGTTTATGATTATGTTGGCACAATTAGTATTTAAATTGCTGTGGGTTTATGACAAATATATCAACACATTATTACATGTCATTTCCCATCTCACTTAACTGTATTCAACTGATTTTAGTATGACTATATTTCACATTTTTTTAAAAAAAGACATTTATTTATTTGAGAGAGCGTGTGTGAATGGGGGTAGGGACAGAAGGAGAGGGAAAGAGAGAGAGAACCCTCATTCGATCCTACATTTGGTCCCTGGGCCCTGAGATCATAACCTGAGCTGAAACCAAAAGTTGGATGCTTAACTGATTGAGCCACATGGGCATCCCAAATATTTTTCACAGTTTGACGTTTTTGAAATCAGGATGTAATATCATTAATATTAAAATCACAGTATTTTTTTCCCCAAAAAGGATGTTTTTAAGTTAATAGTCTTACAATTGATGGTGTCTTAAAACCAATTATTTCCTATCACATAGTATGTGCTCTGAAGCAGAGGATGTGTTGAACTTCCTGGAGTTCATGGAATCAACCAACTTTTTAAGTTGGTTCACAATATGTTGTACTTGATGCATAACCTTTGAAATACTTTACCTGGGGTTTATCTGTTCCCTGATTTCAGCATAGATGAACTCTATTTTTCTTTCTTTTCATTTCCTTTGGTTTTGTTGTGTGTTGTGTGTTAAGTGCATCATCTTAACCATCTTTTCAGAAATGTTTACCACTAGGTCTTGAAAGAGGAGTCTACAAATTTCCCAGTAATTTCATAACCTATTTAAAACCTTGTAATATCTCTTTTGCCGAGATCTGCTAGCATGAATTCTTTTCCCCAAAAGTGAATCCTGAAAGATATAGGCTACTGGGATATATCTGACATAGACATTAGGTAAAAAGCCTAACCATGCACACAACTGTTAAAATGAAAACTGAAGGAAGGAAAGCAAATCAATTTGGAGCATTAGAATTTCTATGTGGACTATACTTGAAAAAATACGGCTAATTCAACCCATATATAATTTCAAAGGGTGCTTTGGTGTGTGCTCAGGTTTAATGGAAGGACTCAGGGAAACATGACAAAACGAACTCTAACATTCAGAAATTTAAGTAACAACAGGCCAGGGAAATAACTTCATTCTCTCTTTATAGCAACTTTTCTGTAGCCGTCTCTTGATTAAGATAAATTAAACATACATTCAAGTTTGGTTTTTCTATAAATTCAGTACTTATTTTTCCAAAGTGGAAAACCCATACATTATTTTAAAAACCTGTCTTATACATTAGAAATAACTTAGAACTAAACATTTTTCAAGCAAGGGAGGGCAGAAGTCAGAGTTAACCTTATAAATACACTTTCTTGGTCATAAGAGTAAAAAGTTGGAAGCCATTCTTCTAAATTTTGTTGTTAGACAGAAACACTAATTTCACTATTCAAACTAAAACCTCTTGGAGCACTGGGAAAAAAAAAAAAAGTGTCAATGTGAGTATCCTGAAACCCTGAAGAGAATCTGGACCAACGACAAACATTTGACCAGATGCCAATAAAGCAAATTGTTTTCTTAAGACGGGAAGCTGGACATTTTCTCTTCTTGCTGAACTTAAATTTTCCATGAACTATACTGTGTAATTCAATCACAAACAAACCCAAATAATAGGATCACACAGTATTTTAAATCCATACACATGGGACTCAGGAATCAGACGTAAAGTCCTCATGCAGATGAAGCTGTGGTACATTGTTATTATTGACACCTGACCTGTTCTTTTCTATGACTCAGATTTAACCAATATTGTTATAAAAAGGGCACAAATTACAAATAAAGAAAGATCATTTGCCTTTTTATGGTAATAATTAGTATCTAAAGATATAAAAATAGTTGGTTTGTAATAGATTAAAGATGTAATGCTCTAAAATCTTTTTAAATTCTTAGCTTCCTGCCCCTTGCACGATCCCAGTGCCATGGAAACAGATGTCTGACTCCAGATTTAATTTCTCCCACCCCCGCCAAAAGACCTGTATCACCTAACCACTAACTCTCACCAACAAATTTCTCTCATTTCCTGGGTCCCGAAAGCCTGATATTTATTTATTTATTTATTTATTTATTTATTTATTTATTTAGCCTTCTTGCATTTTTTTTTTCCCATACTAGTGGTACTTCTGATTTTCAGACACACAGGCAGTGGTAGGTATTGTGCATTGCATCGGAGGTCCAGGAATTGGATGGAATGATAGGACTGTGATGCTGGTTAGAATGCGGAATAGGGCTAGAGATGCATTTTGCCCTTTGCACATAACTTGTCAGTTTAAGGCTGATCTAAACATTATTATGAAATACTTAGGCATAAAAACATGTAGACTGTATTACAATCAACACCTGCATTTGCATCACCCACCCCGTTTAAGATATGACATTTCAACTTTTCTCCCCTGAGAAAATTCTCCCCAGTATTTGATGCTTTTTCTACTACACGTGTTCCCATAAACAACATAATTATCTTGCATGCCCTAAACTCTAAATGGCATAAGTATTCTTCTGAAATGTTCGTTTTTGAAATTCATGTTTTCCCTTAGCTCTAATTACTTTTTTGTTGCCATAAGTATTGCACTGTATGTGTATGAGTATCCTATAGAAATCCATTCTCTCATGGGTAGGTTGTTTCCAGTTTCTTACTATTTACAAATAATGGTGCTATGATTTTCTTAAACATTACCTCATTGAAAACAACTTGCTCTGAGATACACACCGACAACTCTGAGATTATAGGGTCTTCAACATAACAAGATATGCTAGTTGCTTTCTGAAGTAGCTGAAATTTATGCTCTAGCAACAGAGTGTGAAGCTCCACTGCTCCACATCCTTTGGGATTATAAACTCTGTGAGCAGGGTTTTAGCTGCTGGAATCATTGGAATCGTCTGTGGCCTGGGTGAGGATATATTTCTCCAACTATTGGAACTGCTAGTCATCCCAAGGATATTTCTAGTGTGGATCCATATTTTCATGTTAATTTTCAGGTTTCAAGCTTCTGTATCAGAAAGGTGGTGTGAATTCAAACCCAGAGGTAAGGTAAGCTCATAGAATTCTCAGAGGAGCTGGCTCTTTTCTTTTCTTTTTTTGAAACATTTTTTTTTTTGTTCTTTTCTTTTCAAACCACAGCACAGGCCAAGTCAAGAAAGGCTCCTTATGATCTCTCCGGTCAGCAGGAGGAATTCTTTAATTTGGCCTTACACCGAAGGTGCTGATCTTTTAAATGATCTGGGCATGATATATGAGGCTCAGTTAGAACTTCTATGTCATGTGGGTCGAAGGGTCTGAGTGGTCATTAACATCCGAACTCCTCCTGATTGAGTTTGCCCCCTTCCTCCCCACCACCCAGCCTCCAGCCTGAAAGCCTGTGTCAGTTCAAGCTTACTGTTCTGGTTGTTATTTTATTGGCAGTGAGAATTTAAATGTTTTTCTGTTCACGCGTTTGGGGATAAGGTTTTTCTCTTATTTTCTGTGCCCTTAGCACTTAGAGGGAAGAAGGTATGGTCCTCTAATAACTAAAGGGAAAATGGGAAGCATATGAGTAATTTTGAGGTCCTATTTATTTCATTATGTAAGCCTTATATTCTAAATCAGCAGAAAACGTTCCACAACCTATTCTGTCCACATGGCCAGACACTTGTCACATGTGGCTACTGATCACTTGAAATGTAGCTAACATGTCTGGTGAACTAAATGTTTAATATTATTTAATTTTAACTCATTAAAATTTAAACTTAAATAGCCATATGTGACTAGTGTCTATTATATTTGACAGCAGAGCTCTAAGTAGTGGTAATACTCTCTGTCCCCTGAGTGGTTTTATGTATATACTCATAAACCAATGTAGTCTGGGAAAAAAATGCCTTGCAAATCTTTTTTTGATAGTCAAAGGATATCTGAGACGTGACTTCAGAATATCTACCACCACAAAACTGTATAGTCCCATTATTGTGATAATCAGGTATTTCTCGCCTGACTTGTCTTTCTGGAAATTTTCAAAGATCTACAGTGAGCATGTCTCAGTGCACATTCCTTCCACTGCCACCTTCTCAACTGGAAGTCAGAGAATCAATTTCTGAGAGTTTTTCAAAGATATTTATGGAATATTAAAGTGTCAAGAAATCCTAAAGATAAATAATTAAGAGCACAAGTATACATATTTTGAATACAGCATAAGACATTATTAAGAGTACAATTTGGTTTATCTTTGAACCGAGAGTTTATTGGTAACCTGAAAACATGTGCAAAGGAAAACATGAACATACAATTTATTTATAATATTTTATGAAACAAAATTAAGCAAGTCTACTGCTCTAGGCCTGGACTGGGATTATATTTCCAATTTTTTAAATTTGCAAAGAGCATTACCTGAAATAACTCTTAATTCTTTTTTTTACTGCCATAAGTATAGATTAAGAAGGCCAAAGCAAAAATATAGGTGTGAATTATAATGAGAATAAATACATATCTGGAAACAATGCCATATAAACCTGGCTGGCCTTTAAAAATAAAGATCCATAAATATTTCTCACTATGAGGACTAATAATACACATGCATTTTTTATAAATGTATAAAACTGATGCTTACAGGCTGTGCATTTAGGAATGCAGTGAAACAGATTCTGGAGTAAGGAAAGCATTTCATGGGATGAATAAACTAGGTCAAAAATGAAAAAGCTAAAGTTTGCTTTTTAAAACTCAGCACACATTTCCAGATAAAACTGATTTAAACTCATGTTCAAAGATTTTCATGGATATTTTCATTGTATCCATATGATTTAAAATGTCTTTAAACACTGAAGCCTCTCAGTTCCAGTCAACATATTTCAGACCTTTTGCTTCTGAAGGATTTTTTTTTTTTTGGACACTCTCAAGACAGAATTTTTAAAAAAAGAAACAAATTTTCTTCAGAAAGCATTTTAGCATCCTGAATAGGTATTCTTTCTCAGAGTGTATGTAGCCCGCTCTTTTCTTGATACTCTTCATAGAAACGTCTGAGTGATTTAGAAATTCTGGGTGTCACAGTGCTCAAGGCTCGAGTGAAATGTCTTCTCGTGATGGAGTTGGCTTGAATGTCTTCTTCTAGGGCCAGAAGGGCTGCCTCTCTACAGACAGCTATAATCTGAGGCAAAACAAACAAATAAAAACAAACATACCAAACAAGGGAGAGAAAAAACAATGAATGCTGGCTTTTTTTTAGAAATGTGATATTTCAAATATTCATCTGTGGCAACTTCTCTACAACTATAAGCACTCTGCTAACATCCATCTCCACGGTTATTCCGGTTCAGCTTTCAAAAGGATAAAAAGTGGGGATCCCTGGGTGGCTCAGCAGTTTGGCGCCTGCCTTTGGCCCAGGGTGTGATCTTGGAGTCCTGGGATCGAGTCCCATGTCGGGCTCCCTGCATGGAGCCTGCTTCTCCCTCTGCCTGTGTCTCTGCCTCTCTCTCTCTCATTGTGTCTCTAATGAATAAATGAATACAGTCTTTAAAAAAAAAAAAAGGATAAAAAGTAATCACCTTCATTCCAAAACACTGTATTAAGTATTCAGAATCAGGAGCAGCAGAAAGATATATAAGATACGGCATTTGTTCTCAGGAAGCTCACAACTGGAAAGGCGGAGCACACGTGCAGGCACATTCTTCTAATAGGAGACGACAAAAGAGGAGTGTGTTTGTGCGGTGGGGACAGGTAAGAACTGAGTGGTAAGGGGGTGAGGGCAGAGGAAGGAGCTACTCTGATATACAGTGAGGTCCTGCTCATCGCACACCTTGTCACGGCCGAGGATTTCCACATTCCTCTCAACCTTTGATGTATTACCGACTTGTAAAAGCATTTCTTTAGGTGCATCTCTTGAATGAGTTCTTAAATCTTGGGAATAGCAGATAGAGGTTTTCTCCGCTTACTTTGGAGAGCTGCATTAGAACAGAGAAGTGAATTTTGTTTACTCAGTGAGGAAAGCTGGAAGAGTTGAGAAGAATCTGGGGGGGGGGGTGCAGTGGCTGTAGGGGGGTGGGGTGGGGAGACAGAGTGGGCGGTAGGAAAACGGAAGGGGAGGAAGGTTCAAGTCTTGAATCCTGAAATGTGTTTTTAAGCTCTCTGGACTTCAGACAGCGGAAGCAGGCTGATGCCAGTGTCATTCTAAAGACACATTACTGTGGTGAAAAGAGCTTGTGGGATGAAAAGAGATATTGTGATTTTCAGGGCAACAGGGAAAACAGTGATTGATACTGACTGCACCTTTATATCGGTAAATGAAAGGGCCAGCTGAAACACATTTGTCCGGCCATTCAGCATATTTTCTCTGTTTGTTCACTTACTGAAAAGAGTTCCTCTGCTTATGCTGGGCTAATGGCTGCCAAAGCAGTTTAGTAGCTTTTTAGGGGATTTAGCAGCATGTTTAGGGAGCTTTCAAAAAACATGCATAGATTTAGATGGCTTTGTCAAATTACGACAATGTAGCTATTAGTTCTGGGCTTCATTAATGAGCACTGAAGTTGACTACAGTAGTTACGCATGTTAATGCTTTTCCAAAAAGAGTGGTTACCAACTTGGGGAAGGAAAGAACAAAACTTTCAGGGATTTGTGAAAACGACTTTATCACGTATTCTGGTGTAAAAAGAGTTATTTTGAAAACAGGATGTAATAATTAATAAGCATAGTAAAAGCACATGAAATGCCCAGAACGGTAAGCTGGCTATCCAATGGTTCCACTCTGTTCCAAAGGGAGCTTGAGGACCTCCACGAAGGGAGGTAAAGGGACCAAGCCTCAACCCTCTCCTTTCCTCCATCTGAGCAGCACTTCTGTCATCTGAAAGAATTTTTTTAAAAAAAGATTTTATCTAGTTATTTGAGAGAGAGAGAGATAGAGGGAGAGCCCACACAAGTGGGGGAGAGGCAGAGGGAGAAGCAGACTCCCCACTGAGCAGGGAGCCCGACACCTGGGGCTCCATCGAGATCAGGGATCATGATGTGAGCTGAAGGCAGATGCTTAACCCACTGAGTCACCCAGGCGCCCCTGTTATCTGCAAGAATTTGAAGCAATGGTTGCAAGGCTGAGAAGTTTGAAGAAGAATCACTGAAGAGGCAAAAAGGACTGAGTTTTTTCCTGCTGGCTGGTGGACTTTTAGCTCTTCCTCTGAGATAGTATAGGGAATGTTTGCCTTATGTGGATCCTTCCCCAGGCTAAGTGGAGTAGAGAAGTCACCAGCCCTGGGCCAATGCCCTTCATAACTGAGACTTATCTCCGAGAACACCAGACCTAGCACACAATGGCTAGAAACATTTACTTAGTATCTACCACACATGCTAGATAATTACTAATGACTGTGCTAATTAATTGCTTTGTGAACACTGCCCCCTCCCCCCCAAATTTTGTACAATGCAGTGGTCCCACTAATAGTGGTCAGATAAGCACGTGTAAGGTGATGGTGGGGGGTGTGGGGAGGTTAGGTTGAGGAAAGGGGAGGTGACTGCAAGGCTGCCTGGACCCTTTCCAAATTCTTGGAATTGGTTCACATGGCCAGAGGGTGAGTAGCTCATACTGCTGGTACATCTGAGAAAGTGACCAACAGTCTTATGGGCTTCCTCTCTCAATACACAGTAATCAAACTGGGAGAAGAAATGGTTATACACCTCTAGTTCCTGGAATCTCAGGCAGCCTAATAAGGCAGGATAGAGAAACGTAGGTAGTAGGGAGTGACAGGTCACTGAGGTCCTGAAGGCTGTCCTTGGGGTCAGCAACCTTGCGCAATTCCTCTTTGCGCATCAACTTTCTTTCCTTCACATCTTTTGTCTACAGATTTTCCGAAGCTATACATTAATTTTTGCCTTTCTGTGGTAGCTTTCAGGGCAGTGCCAGAGGGGGCACTGGTGGTGAGATGCAGTCAGAGCAGTAACAGCCACTTGAAAGCTAGACATTTGTAACTTAGAGCCTCTGGCATATGTTAACATTCAAGAGTAATTGCCCTACTATAGTTAGTGCTGGCCTGACCCTTAATGAACAATTCCACCTAATTTGGAGAACTACAAAATTGTGAGGTATAGGAAACTTGGACAGGGTTTTGACGAGAGCACTGAGAAATGTTTGAGTTCGACAGAGATGACCCTTAGAATCTTTGAGAGACAATGACCAGGAGAACACTGAATACTGATGCTTTCAAGCACCTCGTATGGAGGTGTCTTCCTCTGCACAGAAGAAGGACAATAGTCGTTTCCACTTCCGGAGCAGCAGCAGGACTGTCTGAATTCAACACTTGCCCCAATAAATGTTTTCCTGTTTCATATTATTTTTAAGGGATGCCATGAAGAACCGGTCCATTAGGCAATACTTTGTGCCGCTATTTTCCCATCATATTTGCTTTAGCAATGCGCAACCAGGAGGTGAGAGAAGTAGGACGCTACAAATCACTAACCGTCAGTCAGCACCCACTGAATAGCTACTCTGTACAACCGCTGGAGGAGGCTAAGGAGAGGATCCAGAGATGTTCAAGACAGGGTTATCTGTCGTCTGGTGTTCCCCAGCCAGTGTGTGTGGGGGGAGTGGACATCAACTGACAGCCACGTGTGACATGGTGTTAGAGGTACTGCAAAGCATGGCTAACAGGAAAGTGCTTTGGTATGGAGAGCAAGAGAGAAATTACTGCTTCATGAACCACAGAGGGAAGGACAGAATTTCGGTATGTATACAGGACAGAAGAGGGCATGCTGGGCAGGAGGGATAAAGTGAGCAAAGAAACAGCCAGGTGGGGAGGGAGAGACCAGAGATGGTATTGATTTAGCCTCAGGAGCCAGGATGGGGAATTAAAAAAAGAAAGAGAGAAGAGTGGTTCTGTCATCAAAATGTCACTAAAAAGAACAATGATAGTTTTCAGAAGTCATGCAGGCCCTACTGACAGTGAAGCCTAGTCCATGACAGTCCTCTCTAAAGCTCTAACCCCGATTCACAAGCAGCTGATGCGTAAGCAGCTGACAGAGAATAATTCCTAAAGGTTCCTTTGTTTTTATTTTTTCCTCATGAAAGGGCTTCTTAGAAATCCCAAAAGGAAAAATCATTAATTGGATTACTGGATCTTCTCTCCTAACCCAAATAAGAAGATAGGCCTGATAATGGAAGTATTCTTAGGAGGTTCATTTCATGGCTGGTTTCTATTTGCTCTGGGGTCACTCATACTTCCCAAGAAAAGTGCAGCTTTCCTGCTTGCTCTCAGGGCCCATGCCAGCATCGCCCTTGACATATTAATATCTTTTCAGAGGAAGAAGTATTTCATGGGCAAATAAATTTTAGGTAACAGTGCACAGACTCTGCTGCCCACACTGCACAGTAGAGTTTTAAAGATTTTTGCGAAGGCTGGCAATGGTAATCTGCTTAATTGTCTTCAACCCTGGGGTTCCCACAGACCTCTCCTACTGCCCTGGTTTTGGCAGAACACCTAAAAATAGGTGGCTATTTTTCGAGGATCTTCAGCACACACTCTGGGAGGTATTAACCATACCAAACAATTTAATCAGGGCACAATATGGCTTTTGCCTACGGCATATCCTTTTTTTCTTTGGCTCTCTCCTATTCCAGAGTAGAGAAAAGAGGGGAAGGCAGAAAAAAGAGACTGGGGAAGGACCAGTCTGTCTAATATGGCCAAAGGGCAGCAACCACAGCACACACCTGTGCTCTGGAGATGCAAATGGTCAATGCATATTTGTAGAATCGAACCAAATAGTTCCTTAAACTATAAACGAGTTTCCAAAAAGTGCACATTATGTGCATGTTTTTCATATTTGGTCCATATCCTATAATATTTTTACTTATGCTTCATATAGCCTACACTTTTGTCAGTTATACTTAAGTTTCTGGGATGGTGACATCAGTAACAAACATTGTTTAACTCTATGATGTATGTTATCTGAAGCAATATTTCAGTCTGGGGCCTACTTTGAACCTAGTTCTTTCCTTCGAAGTAATATAAATTAGAAATGTTATCAAGAATACAAGTATGCCAGTATTATTTTGAGGGTTGCTTCCTCAGGCATCAACATTTGTTACATGTGGACAGGAACTTTTTTGCTGGGTTGTCATGGGGAAAACTGCACTGTCACTGAGAAATAGCCCTGAAAATTTACTGATAATGTAGTAATACATATCAGGTTAGAGGACTGAAATGGAAGCTTGGGGACAAAAAAAAAAAAAAAAGTACAAACAGTGATCTGTTGTCCCATTTGATGAAACTACCGTGGCATCCATGAACTGCTGAGGGATTTTCTTTTCTGTTATTAAACTTTGAAAAGGTGAGGGCTTTTTAGATAAATTTGCCAAGTTCTCTCTATTGAGGATTGTGTACTATAGAAACTGAGAAGGGCCTTTCTCATTACCAATTTAATGGCAATGGTAATCTGCTTTAATGGCCTTTCAATTTAAAGTAGGGCCTTTCTCATTACCATCTTATCTCTAAGGTTTGTGAGACAACCTAATGAGGTAAGTGTGTGTATGTATATGTGTGACCTCTCTATGGTGTATCCAGGGCCCACACAACTCATCACTCTACTAGCATCACATTCAAAACCACATGTGGTCTGGGACTGTTGAGCGATGGGGGAATTCAGTTGAATTTCTCCCATGAGACCACAGAAGAACCTCATGAGAAGATGTGTAGGATAGATGACTGAAACACAGACTGTCTGGAATGTTAAACCAACCTGTTTAGAAAGAAACCTCTTGGCACTTGAATGCCTTAACATCTTTGGCAAAAAGACTCTTGGAAGCTTTCCCCTAATCCGTTCACCATGTCCTCCTCTTTCCCCATAGGGCGGATCATTTAAATGAATTATCAGTCAACTACCAGTAAGGTTGCTTTCGCCATTAGGCTAGAAAAGCAACACCGTTTTGGCTGGCTCTGTAAAACTGAGTGTCTGTAGTCTGTGTTCTTTTTCAGTTTTGACTAAAAAATCAATACCCAAACTTTTAAGATATATGTATGCCTTGCTGCAAAAGTGACAATATTATTTGTTTGAGAAAATGAGACAAAAGACTAGCAGAGTGGGCCTAAGATTTCACTGTCAGAGATAAACTAAGACACATTCAGTGGCGATGAAACCCATTTATTTGGTACCAACATGTCACAAATTCTCTCCATTTATTCTGCAATAATAACAGAGCTATCAGAGTATCTGAAAAACAACATAAAATAAGCAGGAACTCCTATATGAAAGATTTAGGCATATTTGAAACGAGTTCCTCAAAGGTAGGAAAAGATTTTTAATGAAAATGTTTAGAAATCTTCAAAACTGAGGAAAATAGTAATTGTTTTCAATGCAGGAAAAAAAGTAACTCAGCAGTAAAAGAGGACATATAAATATGAATTTTCATGCTATGCTTGCCCTCTGAATAAGTAGTGCCTTTACAGCAACAATACAGCAATAACTGGATTACTGAGACAACTCCACTTGGTGGTGGTGGGGGGGGTGTGGGGAAGCAACTTCCCAGGATGAGAAGGCTCTTGACCATTGAACCTTGGGAAATCTAATTACCTCACTTTTAAATGCAAAAGGGCAAAAGAGGCAATTGTGCAGAATTCTGAATGCCATGAAGAATAAGAACAATGTCTTACTTCACTGTGGAAAAAAAAAAAAATGAACCTCTTACACATAGCCTACGGTTCTTTCCCCCAATCCACCAGACAAGAGGAGTTTAAACAGGTGGCTCAGCTTAGTAAAAGAGAAACAGGCGGATTGCAAAAATTAAAACCCACATGGTTTCTAAGTAGGCAGTAGGAATTTTAAAAAATAATGATGTGATAAATAGTCAAGGCAAAGACTTCACCAAAACTAATCAGTAGGAAGGAAAACCTGAAAGTGTTGGGCACTTCTTTGGGTATTCATCCTCCTGTGCTCTAACTCTGCCTTTGTTTTTTTCCAGTTTAGCAGTAGCACCATCTTCTTTTCTGGGGCACTGACAGATTAGGAACCCAC
The DNA here is from genome assembly GCF_048418805.1 of Vulpes vulpes. Classification (NCBI taxonomy): domain Eukaryota; kingdom Metazoa; phylum Chordata; class Mammalia; order Carnivora; family Canidae; genus Vulpes; species Vulpes vulpes. The sequence continues at coordinate 17,289,742 of NC_132783.1, forward strand.
ATATTAATTTCTTTTTATTTATTTTTTTCATGTATTAATTTAGGTATAGTTGCTTCCATTTCCAGTAAGGCCTGGATAGTATGTGCCCTTCTTTTGACTGTAACCAGATTAGGAGCAGGACATCTGGAACACAGACCCACAGGCGGCATGTAAGGTTGGGAAAGAAGCTTGCTGCCCCAGTGGCACTCCGGGGCTCACTCCCCACAGAGGCTCACTCCCCACAGGCAGGCTGAGATCCTAAGGCAGCGGTCCCGGGTCCCCACCCCCCTCGCTGAGATGATCTGGGGTGGCCGGACGCCTGCACCTGGTCTCGCGGGCTCCTGGCGGGGCACCGGGCAGGCCAGGCGGCAGCCGTCGGTCCGTCCGCAGGAGGAGCGGCGGGGCTGGGCGCCCCCACCGAGCGGGGTCTGCGGGGTCTGCACGGAGCCCACGCACCGGCCGCCGCCGCCCGGCTGCTGGGGAAGAAAGCGCGCCTTCCGCGAGGCCTACATGGGCTTTTCGGCTTGTGTTCCGAGCGTGCTAAGTAGCTTTAAAGAATCCACCAAAAGGAATGGGCTGCAGCGCTTTTAAGGCCTCGGGCATTTTCAGGAGAGGGGCTTTGTTCAAGGCGTCCTCTGCGTGGAGCGCCTGGGGCCTGTTGCGCAACGGGGCTGCAGCCGCCCGGGGACTGGGAGCCCAGCGCGCGGCGGGCCCTGGGGCGCTCGGGAGGCGGGCTGCAGGGTGGCCGCGCAGGGGCTGGAGCCGAGGCCCGGAGGCGCGGGCGGCCCGCACCGCGGCACTTCACCACCGTGTATTTTTAGCTCTGAAAAGCACAAACCAACTGGTATGGGAATGGAGACAGCAGGGACCACGCGGGAGGGAAGGAGAGGGAAGGAGAGGGAAGGAGAGGGGCGAGAGCCGAACACACTGGGAACCCCTAGTCCTTCCTCTATTCAAGAAGATTTGTTTTTTTTTTTCTTTTAAACACGTTTCCCTACTGTCTGAAAGTAGTGTTTCTTTCTTTTTTTAAAAGATTCTATTTATTCATTCATGAGAGACACGGTGAGAAAAAGGGGCAGAGACACAGGCAGAGGGAGAGGGAGAAGCAGGCTCCATGCAGGGACCCGAGGTGGGACTCGATCCCGAGGCTCCAGGGTCAGGTCCCGGGCTGAAAGGCAGGCGCTAAACCGCTGAGCCACCCGGGCTGCCCCTCTATTCAAGAAGTTTTTATTGACCACCTGGAAGGTACCCAGGGGAATCTAGTAGTGAAGAAAACAAAATGATGGGGGTGGGGGTGGGGGTGATCTCACATTTTAAGGAATTACCTAACTATTGTCCTTGGGCTAGATTCCCTTGGATTGTCTGCGAAATACGCTTGATGATGATCAATCTGGCTGGGATTCTGTTAGGGTTACACTGTTTAGAATGCCATACATAGTAGCAAGTCAAAAGAAATTAAGAATTTCTGTAAAAACACATTAAAGCCTAATGACATTAAAGAAGGTGGAAAAACCCCTTGGTGGCTTAATTTTACGGTTTTAAAGTTATTCTGAGGTCTCTAAAATACATACCTGAAGTAGATGTACATCAAGTGTGCAACATTTCATTATTATCTGCATGGAGAACACCACACTAGTGTTTACTTCTTAAAAATTTACAAAGGAATCCATCGTTCCACAGGGCTTTGGGGCAGGAAAGATCTGGAGTTTTCATTCTTATTGTTTCTACAACCATCTGCACTTAGGGGAACTTTAAATGTTTCTAACAACTGAACCATACAAGATTTAAAAAAAAAAGAGTATTTTTAGTTTTGAAAAGAACATACCAACTGGTACGGGAATGGAGAAAGCAGGAACCACGGGGTAGGTAAGGAGAGGGATGACAGGGCAAACACATTGGGAACCCCTAGTCATTCCTCTATTCAAGAAGTTTTTATTGACCACCTAGAAGGTACCAGGTACAAGGTACCCAGGGGAATCTAGTAGGGAAGAAAACAAAATGCTTTCATGGAACAAGGTGTGCAAAGTACTGGCTAATCTATTTACTCTTTAAGGTTCTTGGTAAATGTTTCCATTGGTAGGCATCCCTGAAGGCAACTTCACTAATTCCCCAGGCCTGATTGCTTTAGAATCACCTGTTTTATGGTCTGGCAGCAACTTGTACTGTTCTATCATATTACAATTGTCAGCAAAGATACAGAGTTATTTGTGGTAAATGTCTCTCTCCCTCACTAGACTAGAAGTCCCACAAAGGCTCTTTAGTATTTGTTCTACTCCTCAAATGTACCAGGTTAGCATGTCCCTTGACCTGTCCCTCCCTTGGGACCTCCTGCTGAAGTAATCTCTGAACAGTGATATAAATTAGTTTTTGCCTTAAACACACACACACACACACACACACACACACACACACACACACACACACACAGTCCTGCTGTGACAACTGCAGCCAAATAATTGCCTACTATGGACTAAAAAAAAGTAAAAATGTCTTGAGAGCAATGGGTCATTATAAGTTGAGGTATGTATTTATGAATCTTGTAAGGCTGCTGACCAAGCTATAGCCAGAAAGCTGGAAGAAGCACCAGAATTGGGTAAAAGCATCCAGGTATGGGAGAGCTTGAGGTTGGTCCCAGGCAAAGAGGTCCCAAGAAGAGCAGGGCAGGGAATGTTTTTGGGAGACGATATCCAGCAAAGGGTCAGCTTGCTGTAGGATTTCCCTCTAAGTCTGGAGGGTTGGATTCTCCCTCCAGTGTTGCCAGAGATAGGGAGATGGTGGCTGGCATGGGGGTGGGGAGGGTGTAGACAGCAGTGTTAAACCACACCCTGTGGTCCCTTACCTGCCAGCCATCTTCACTGCTAGCCCCCACATGTTGCCCCACCAACACAAACATAAAAATGCCTCCTTTGAAACTCTGTAGCCTCTCAGATACCCTGGGTGGCCTTTTTTGGATTTTTGTCTAGCTTGGGATCTTTGAATATTCACAAAGTGGAGTATTTGGGAGTTAGAATCTTTTCCCTCTTTATAGCCAGTCTTTATTTATTTATTTATTTTTAGCTATACCTGACATACAGCATTATATTCATTTCATGTGTACAACATAATGATTCAATATATGTATATATTGTGAAATGATCACAATATAACATCTATCATCACTACACAGTCCCACATTTTTTTCCTTGTGATGAGGATTTTGAAGATCTATGCTCCTAGTGATTTTCAAATATACAATATGCTATTATTAACTATAGTCACTATATTGTACCTTACATCTCCAGGACAAATTTATTTCTTAACTGGAAGTTTGTACCTTTTGACCACCTTCACCCATTTCACCCACCCTATACTGAGTCTTAACCTATAATGAACTCCTTTCTCTTTGTCCATTCTCTGAGCAGCTCTGGTGTAGCCGATCAGCATTCTTGCATGGCATCTCTAAAATCATTTTAAAGAATACGGTATCATGTTAATGGCTGTGTTAAACAGAAAAAAAAAAAAATAACGACAATTTGTAGCTACCTGAGGGGCATTTAAAGATAGGTCCTGGTGAGCAAAAACTAAGTATACCATCAGCACATGACAGGGAGTGAAAAGACAATACAATTACTGATCTCGTACTTAAGTATATCATATTTTAGGTAAAAATATCACCAGTTTTGTGTGCTTATTGGCCATATAATAAAGATATTTAACATAGGGTTCTTGGATATCCAAAAGGGTCTAGGAATATACTGAAACCTATGAAAACTTTTATGCATTTTTTTTTCTTAGAGAGATTGTTCAAAGCGTTCATCGTATTCTAAAAAGAAACCATTACCCTAAAAGGCTTAAGAACCACTGTTCTATGGTAACTATATTTCAAATCTTAAATCCTATGAGCGCTTCATAGTAATATCTATCCTCCCCTTTCCAGAATGTAATTTGTCTAGAATGATCACAATTGAAGAGTACAGGAGTTACAATATGGAGTTCATCACTTTCTTAGACCTTCCTCTTGTACCTTATAAACATTCAATAGCTGCCCCTAGGTGTAACTAACTTCGGTCTTTATTGACAAGAAGAGAAACCTAAAAACCAATATCCTATTTCATTTATTAAGAAAAAGCTAAGGTAATACACTAAGACTGCAAATTTAGCACACTAGTTGAGGAATGAAATACCCAAGTACCCAAGATAAGATTAGAATTTACAAATACTATAGTAATTTTACCTAACCCATAAATGAATTTTCAGATTTAAATACCTAATGTAAGTTTTGATATTTGGTAATAACATTACACACTGGGTATTTAGAAACTTGCAGGGTTGTTTTCTTATCTGCCTATTGTCTTATACGGAGTGAGACACACTTTGAACTCTATTAGTTGCGTGTCCATTAAAAAGAAAAAAAAAAGGAAAATCTTTGATGTTACTGATTTGAAAGCTAGTAGTAAGATACAGTTCTTATTTTTTGACAATTAAAATATATGTATGTGATATAACTTAGAAGAGGTTACAAATACCTGTCAAAGCCTCATAAGGCAATCATTTTCATTAGTTACTCAAAGTCCAGGTCAAGGTGGGGAATAAAGATAATTCTTTTTATGAAGGCTTTAACCAAAACATTCATCTATTTCTTTCTCCTGACCATTAAGTCCATTCCTTAATGGACACTGAAACCTAACCATTCCTACTTAACTACCATTACCCAAACTCCTTTGCAAAAATGCTTATGAAAGAATAAGGCTTATATCAAGTTCAGCAATGAAAGAGCCAAAAAGTCTCCTAAAGGAAGACTGAAAAATGTCTACTTGTAAAGACTAAACTAAAAACTATGAGAAAGGCCATTAGAGCAATGGACTGATATGGGAAGGGTTGTGGGAAAAGAGGGTAGATAAAACTACTTATTGGTAATAAAGAAATCATGCTTCAAAAAATTTAATTTAAATGGTCCCTTAAATTATCCCTTAGTGGGATTGGTTTGGCAATTAGAAATGCAGCAGTTGGTACATTTAAAGAGCTCATGGTGAATTTTTAAAGCACATGGTATTCACCTAGTTCTTCAAATCTAAAGACATAAAATTGAATGAATTTGAGTATGTGTATTTAATAAATTTCAAGACTGTATCCATACTTCTATTTCATCATTTTATACTAGGCATGTTTTCCTCAGCTTGCTTGCTTTTCTTTCTTTCTTTCTTTCTTTCTTTCTTTCTTTCTTTCTTTCTTTCTTTCTTTCTTTCTTATTGATTGATTTATTCATGATAGACAGAGAGAGAGAGAGAGAGAGAGGCAGAGACACAGGCAGAGGGAGAAGCAGGCTCCATGCCGGGAGCCCAAGGCAGGACTTGATCCCGGGACTCCAGGATCGCGCCCTGGGCCAAAGGCAGGCACTAAACCGCTGAGCCACCCAGGGATCCCCCTTTCCTCAGCTTTCTAACCATCAAAAAATGTATCATTGGAAAGAAACCAGTAAACATTTGTAACGAATGGAATTTTTTTTTTTCACAGAGATGAGTCAATTGAACACAAAGGGATTATGATAAAATGGAAACTATTTTGTAATCTTAATCATTGCATTTTCTACTATAAATGATAAATATCCACATAAAAGCACTCTATAATGTTGTAAGGTAAAGATAACTGAAATGTAAAGACTTTCTTCTTATGGGTGTATGTTTTCATTTGGAGACTTAATCACTAGAAAGGATAGATCTTGACAATGAGCACCTCCATTTTACCACGCTGGTATGTAACTGGAAATACACCCATATCACCTTTCCTACAGTGTGTTCAAGATATCTTTTGTACTCATTCCATATTTACACTGAAGAATACAAAAGCCAAAGGAAATTCTGAATTATTTTACAAGTCCTCCCTCTTCTCTCCCCCAACTCTGTTCTCTTTAAAATAAACATATACATACACACATATTAATATAGACAACTGACTATACACACATGCACACACACGTACACACGCATGTGCAAACTCAATTGCAAATGCAGTGTAAGTGTTCACAAGATGAGATGTGAGTTTAAGCACTATACTAAAGGGGCACGTGGGTGGCTCTGTGGGTTGAGCAGCTGACTCCTGATTTTGGCTCAGGTCTTGATCTCAGGGTCATGGGGCTCAGTGCTTGGTGTGGAGACTGCTTGCTCCACTCTCTCCCCTCCCTTTTGCTCTCTCTCTCAAAATAAATAAATAAAAACTCTTTAACAAAAATAAGGGGTACCTGGGTGACTCAGTCAGTTTAAGTGTCGGCCTTTGGCTCAGGTCATGATCCCTGCTCAGCGGGGGTCTGCTTCTCCCTCTCCCTCTGTTCCTGTGCTCTCTCTCAAATAAGTAAAATCTTAGGAAAAAAAAAAAAAGTGTGAAGTACATTCCACCATCAGTAGTTCTGAAGCCCAGCATTTGCAAATCTTTTAAAATTAACTGAGCTTTTAAAATCTCATCACTCTGGCAGCAACCCAGCATAGCTGTGCCTTTAACAAAAGAATTCTGTAATAAAACGAGATTTTACATGCTGAAACAAAATATTTTAAAACATCTTTCTGCCGACTGCTCATTTTAGTAATATTTGTGGAATTTAAAACCCACACACACATACACAAATGTTCCCATGGAAGATTAGGCTAAGTTTTAGGTTAACCTCAGAATTATTAAATTTTTATATCAATCTTTTAATGAACACTTCTGATTTATTTTCTTTAAGAAGAAACACAAGTCCTGAAAAGACTTTAAGGCTGTGTATTCTTTAATTGCCATAACAAATGTGACCAGGCTAGCTTTAATCAAAGGAGACTCCTGAGTAGTTTTCACACTACATTTGTGAATGCCTCTAAGCAAGGTGGACTGAATTCTGGCCTCAGCTTCTCTTCTGTCTGCAAATATGTGCAATCAGCTGTGACATCTGCTGTATGTTAGGGCTCAACTGCTAGGGACAGAAACCTAATTTGAATCAAAAGGAGGAATTTATTATAAGGATATTTACTGAACCTAACAGAACCTAGGGACAAGAGTGAGGCTGGGCTCAGCACACCAACTGGAACCAGGGACTGGAATGCTATTAGGATTCTCTCTCCATAATTTTGATCTCTGCTTCTCTCTGTACTTGGTTTAGTTTCATTCTAACTACAGAATGGTTTTTCCCACATTGAAGACAACATGGCAAACACGTTTTATACCTTACAGCCTCAGCCAGGACAAAGTCCTCATTTTCTCAGTTCTAGTAACGAAAACTCTTGTGGAAAGTGTCGGGGGAGCCTGGTTCAATCACTGTGGCTGAGGGGAAGGGTACGAAGATGGGGCCAAACTGAGACAGATCATTTTTCTGTACCAAATCAACTGTGTGTGGGCATACTGTGATGACATGGAAACTCTAGTTTTTTTGGGGGGCAGGAGGTGAAGATTCTTGGGGGGCTGGAAGTACAGGTGATTTAAGGCAGGCTATTGTTGGTGGGTGGAGGAAATGAGAAGAGAGGATGGCTTTTATCCTTCTCTATGTAGAAGTAAACTTTTGTTGCGTATATGTTGCTTCCTCTCAAATGCTGTCTTGGCAACATTTAGAGCATATTACCTCTATATGTTCTGCTGAGAAAGTGCCACTCTGGAACTTATCCCAGTGGTGCAACTGCCTCCTCTGCTCCAGCTCTGCTTCCAAAAAATAGTGCTCAGCATGCTGCAGGAGGACCAGCTGTTTGTAGCTGCCATTTTCTTAGACCATGCTGCTCATCAGGGGTCCAGATAACATTCTGAGCTGTAAAACTGATTTCCAGGCCACAGATATTATCCAAAATACGATAAAGTTGAATTAGGGGCCACCAATTTCTTTGGAAAGGATTATGGAAATCTATAGGAAAAATTAAAGCTATTCTTTTGAATGATGATTCCAGCATGGGTTAAAGTCAAAGTTATCTTTGTGTTAAATCTATTCTCTTTCTTAGCAACTGGAGAAGTCACAGTGAAAATCAGAAAAGAAAGCAAATAAAAACTCAACTTTTTTGCGGGGGGAGGGGTCATAAACAGCTAATAGATACAAGGCTCAAGTCTGGAGCTATTTAGTTTGGAAGTTTATGGAAATTTTATTTGGAGACAGTCCCTAAATTCAATTGTAACTGGAAATGCATGTAACTGGAAATGCGTGTTGACAAGGCTTATGGAGCGAGGGAATGAAGCAGACAGTATTTGAAGCTTGGAGTCCTCTGACTTCATTCTACCTGCTAAGTGGCTGAAAGGTGATTGGAAGTGTCTTTCACAACAGCTCCACCCTACTTTGTAAACATGCCCAATTCCTGCCCTGAGAATAGAGGAGAAAGGGGAGACAGAGGAGACAAAATCCTTGGCAAACATTTAGGGAGACAATAATTACCCTCCCCTCTTTATTTTCTTTTTAAACTAGAGAAAAGTAAAACATACACCATAGTAGGGAGAATAACTTAGAGCAAACTCTCACTCACCTGATACCCAGCTTTGACCACCCATGGCCGACCATGGTTTTAGCTATGCTCTAATCTTCACCCCAACATGGCACTAATTTTTTGAAGCAAATTCCAGAATCACAGCATTTAATCCATAAATATTTCAGCATATATTGAAAGGAATTTTTTAAAAGAATAACCACAGTATTATTCCACATTAAAAATAGCAATTCCTTAATACTATCACTATTTAGTCTTAAAATTTTGCCAATTATTCATAAATGTGTTCCATAGCTATTTTGTTTGGATTGGGATCAAAAAAGACCTACACTTTGTACTAATGTATCTCATTTCTAAAAAATTCCTTATACTCTATGTTGAAGAAACTAGGGTTATATGTCCTATACAGTTTTTTTATTTTCTTGAACAGCATCTCTCTGTGTGATTTAACATGTTCTTCTGTCTCCTGTAGTTCCTGTAAATTCATAATAAGATCTAGAGGCTTGAGTGGTTTGATGTTTTGGGAATAAATACTTCACACGTGATGTTGGAATACATAGGCTTTAGTAGTTTTTTATGGTTTGTCACTTGTGATTGTCTAAGTTCTTTATTTCATTAAAGATAGCAAAATGGTGCTTATTTGTTATTCCTTCTCCACTTATTGCCCAGGATATATTTATGAAGGGAAGCTTTCCTACTCCCTCTTGCCATCCTGTTAGATAAATGTTAGCATACTGTCACACTTTCCTGTGCCTTGCCTTTTCTACAACTGCAGAGTTTATTCAATTAGGTCCCAACTAATGTACATTTGAGTTGTTTCCAGTCTTTTGTTTCCTTTGATCAAAGTCTAAAATGGTCAAGTAGGACAAAAGTAAAAAGCAAAGAATTGGTAAGACACTCCTATTCACTGTAGGACGGATATGATTATAGAAACTTGCTTTTTAACCACTGCTCATTCAGAATTTTAGAAAAGATAGGCCTTAAAAGCAGTATTTTCTGTTTCTTTTATGTGCCTCTGTTCTTCCAATTTTCCACTTTCTCAGCTCCAACTGGCCGCTGAAGGCCTCAGCCTTTACCAGCTCTAGTCACCATTCAACCTCTCCACATCTCCAAGTGGCTTCATGCTACAGAACTCACCTGGCTGTTCTCCTAAGCCTGGTTATTGAAGCTCACACTCAGTCACTGCCTCCAGGTGATCACTATTGCCACTAAGACTCTGTTGTTATGGTAAAGGCAGTAGTAGTGCTAATGGCGATATTAGTGGAATTAAGGTCACCTCAGGCACAGCAGCATTCTTGGGTTTAGGGAAGTGATAACAGGAAAATCAGGACTCTTCTTTATACTTGTGATTCAAACCAGTGTGGTTGTCTTACATCAATTTTTCATGTACATTTGTTAGGACTAACTTCTTTTTTTTTTTAAATAATTTTTTTAAAAAAATTTTTATTTATTTATGATAGTCACACACACAGAGAGAGAGAGAGAGGCAGAGACACAGGCAGAGGGAGAAGCGGGCTCCATGCACCGGGAGCCCAACGTAGGATTCGATCCCGGGTCTCCAGGATCGCGCCCTGGGCCAAAGGCAGGCGCCAAACCGCTGCGCCACCCAGGGATGCCAGGACTAACTTCTAATTCTCAGAAGATCACATGCTCACATGCCAGAGACATTTCCAATATAGACACATTATTCTTGGCCTCTGGGTTCTAGACTTTTACCTATCACCTCTTGAAAAATGAATCTACTCTCATCTTTTCAAATATCACTCCTATGCAGATGTCTTTGAAATATTCATCTTTAGCTCAGCCTGTCTCCAGGCATCTATAATCCAAAGTATTCAACGACAGATGTGTCATCTTGATCTGAAAACCACATGTCCCATTAACTCATTTTCAGGGATACACCATTCTTCCAGTCATCCAGGCTTAAATCGTTTGTAATATATCCTTTTTTCTTTGCCCCATACCACTTAATCTGGCTACATCTGGATTAGATATTGATTTACCTGGAGTCACGTGAAAACGGAGAATTGACAATCCTATCACAAGGGACTAACTAGTGGATAAAGGTGGGATTGGAGGAGATTCTTTTAATAGCTATGCTTTGTTGTAGGATAAACACATTAGATAAAAACCTTGTCGGCATGCCAGTTGGGTATAAATATTTGTTAGAAACACTGAGTATGTGACAAAAAAAGCATAGGAGAAAAAAGACTATATAGGTCAATGAGTAACTAATGAGAGAAACCTGGCTCCTCTCAGGAGAGTGATCAGATGTGAGAGGGGGCTTACACCAAATGCCAACAGAGACACTGAGGGTAAGGTGTGGTAGAGGATGAATGAAGTCAGCAGTGAGAAATCAGGTCAACCCTCCAGTACTTGAAAGACTCATGGAGGAGGATTGGAACTGTCATTCTTGTGAGGGTTTAGAAAGCAAAACAGGAGACAGGTTTTTGCTCAAAAAAAGGAAAAAAAAAATATATGTATATACACGAATCACAAGCTGGCCAAACTTACTCTCTAGAGAGAGTAAATAAATAAACATATGACAGCGATATGGTAGATTTTATTCAAACACTGGAAATAAACTTTGTTTACATGGCAGAAAAGAACTTTCAGTATGCTATCACCATTCAATCTGCCCTATCCTACTTACTTGTATGTACTTGCACTCTTACCTTTCCTTCCTGTTTCAATGGATGAACTGTTCTAGTTGCTAAGACCAGTCCTTCTATTTATGCACTGGATTTCATTCTCTTTTCCTAAGTCAAGATTTGCCACTATAATTGTTCCTCCGCCTATAATCAACTTTTCCCACCAGCATAAAAATATGTTGCAATTACTCTTCTTAAAAGCATAATCCCTCCCTTGTCTCCATACCTGTTTTAATCCACCACCAGCAAAAGTCCTTGGAAGAGCTGTCTTTATTTGTAGTTCCCTAGTTCCTCTCCTCCCAATTCTGACTCAAGCCCACTCAAATGAGACTTCTGACCCTCTAGTGAATTGCTCTGTCAAGACCATAATCCAATGATCAACATCTGATACCAATCACGGCCTCTCACTTTCTTCATTTGCACACTGGAACACCCCCACGCTCTCTTCACTTCAGAAACATTAGCTTCCTTGCTGTTCTTAAATACAAAACCTCAGTCTTGTTCAAAGCATTTGCACCTGTTCCTTCTTCTGAAATGCCCTTCCTCAGATAACTAACTTGCCTTAGGTCTTTACTCAGATGTCACCTTTTCAGCGAGGTTTTCCCTGGCCACCTTATTTAAAACTGCTGCCTCCTCTCTTATAATCCTTTTTTCCTTTCTTGCTTTATTTTGCTCCTTATCTTGTTACTGCCATTCCACATACTGCATTTTCTTTTTTAAATCAACTTTTATCATTTCTGAAGTTTTAGTTATTCAAGATAATCTCTACAGCCAACATAGGGCTCAAAATCATGAACCCGTGATCAAAAGTTGTATGTTCCTCTGACTGAACCAGCCAGTCACCCCTCATATATTGCATTTTAATTTATTTTGTTGGTTTGTTCCCCTCACAAAAATGAAGCACACACAGAGTGCAGACTTTTGCTTATTTTGTTCATTAACGTATGCTAGTGCCTAGAACTTTACCTGGCACATAAGAGATGCTCAATAAATACGTGGTGAATTAATGAATGAGGACAATGAAAGAAAGAAGGAGAATATATACAGACAATAAGGTTTGATACTTGACAACATTAACTAAAGTTAAGTCCTCAGTCCTAACATTTTATTTTTTGACTAAATATGGCATTTATGCCTTACAGCAGGTGCTACACTTAACTTTGGCAGAATATTAAGACGGCTTACAAAAGGCTAAAAAAACAACTATCCCACAAACTTCAGAACCACTAAACTTGCATGCTCATGTCCTAATCTAGGTTCAGCAGAGCTAGCTTTGACTACTACTGATTTCAAGTGTGCTTTTGGCCAGCCTTCTGCAATATGGGGCTGCATTAAATACCTAGTAACCAAACCAAAATAGTAGAGATTAAGTAGAGATTAGAGCTCAATGGAATGTTAAACAAAGCTCTCAGCTGTGATACTATTTTATATTCCTGAGTGGTTACAAATAACTCCTGAAAACATTCAAAGTGTGAATTCACTTTGGCCATCCCTTCCCCTTCTTGACCTCGCCGCTACCCCAAGCACACCTTCCCAGAGCTCACCGCAGAGGTATCCTTAGCTCAGGGAAGCACAGCTTGTTCCCAGCTCTGAGTACACCATCTAATACCCAGCTCTGTGAAACTGCTGCTCCAGAGGGGCTTTCTGATTGATGGATGCCTGACCAGGGGAGATCTCAGTGACTCTGGGGTACTGGTGGACTTATGCTGTTGTCTCTCTCAAAGCCTACTTGTCCTGTCTGTCAGTCATATCCACGAGCTTCAGCGGTCCTCCATCACAGAAGTTCAGACCAGTGAAGGCACAACAACTCTTTCCCTACTTTCTTCTTCAAAAATCACCAGGAATGTACATTCCTGGTTCGCCGAACAACAAACAAGGCAGTTCAGGAAAATGTGTGATTTGTTAAAAAGTGACGCTTCTTGTGAAGCAAAAAATCTGTTTCCAGAAATATATTTCAGAGGTAGGAAATAAGGATTTAAGAAGAAAAAATTACTATGTAAAAGGAAAAACTGCTAGCTACAAAACTAGCTATAAAAACTATGTTAAAAACTATAGTTTTTAAGCTATAAAACTATGCAGTTGGCTTCAATTTTATAAATCAGAAAGTATAAAATCAAAGATACATTTTAATGTAAGAACTTTAAATATAAATTAAAGGCAGCTATATGATGCCTACTTAGCAAGTGAAGTGAAGTAACTGACATGGGAAGCATGGAATGCTGGGATAGAAGACTACTACTGATGAGGATGATAACAGTTACTACTACTACAGCCAGCACCACCAGTGTTCTAGACTTGCACATGTCTAATCTACGTAAAGCCCATGAGGTAGGTAGCATTCGCCTTCCCTCACCATTTATAAATGAAGAAACTGACATTTATAGCATGTAGGTAAATTTGCCCAACATCACACAAACAGGCATGTGGTGGGTCCAGATTTAAATATCCAGAATCTTTGCTCTATCCATCATATCAGGCTGTCCCTCCTGTAGCTCAGATGAGGAAGAGAAAACATCTACTGGGAGCTCAGAGACACTAAAGAGTAGACTCTTGAGGAATGAGCTTAAAAGGAATGTGAAGATAAAGATAGTGGTGCTGGCAGCAAGGCCCTCCATGTGAGGGAACAGTCCTGAGCAAGGCCCAGAGGTGACACAGGGTGGGCTGAACCCAGGGACTCAAATGAAGTCATCTCACAGGACTGGGGTGGTTTTTTCAAACTGTGCTCCTTGCAGCCCTCTAAATTCTCTTCAAGTATCTCAGGCACTGAGGAAGGATAAGAAGGAAAAGGCTAAGAGTATAGGGAGAGAAGAGGTCCAAGAAACAGAATTCTGGGAATATTTTAGCTTAGATTGATACTAGGAGAGGAGTGTGTGTAAGAGATGAAGAATTAGAGGAACCTAAAACAGTCCACATGAAAACTGGACGAGGGTCTCAGGAAAGGGGTATTCTGGGATATGGGCAGAAGGCAAGCCAAGGACTCAGAGCTGGTTACTGGATTGGAGATGAGGAAACAGTGAGATCGGCTCAGCAGTGGTGGAAGGAGGGAGAGGCCATCCATCAGGGTTTGAGAAGTAAATCAGGAGTGAGGAAGTGGAGGCACTAGGTGTGCCAGATTTTTGAGAACTTTGGTGGTAAAAAAAGGAGACAGGTTGTAACCTAAGAGTAACAACAATCTAAGTAAGATTTAAAAAGGAACACACTACCCAAAAGTGGATGTAGAACAAGAAATGGTATTTCCAGAGTTAATTTTTAATTTCCTGCATTCACTGCTGTAAGAATTTCAAACCACTTTGGCATATATATCCTGGCATGTGCATGAACTTAATTGTGGAGATAAAATGCAGTAGCAGCTTAGACAGAAACCAAAAATCCTCTGTAAAATTACTGGTATGGTTACATTAAATCTTCCTCGAACTTCTAATCACCCCAAAATTTGAACTATTAACATAATGATGAAAGGTCTTTCCTCCAATGAGTAAAGACAGGTGCCCCAAAATGTAGCTCAGAGAAGTTTGTTGAATGAACATTAGCACAAAAAAACTTAATAACAAATACAATAATGATTATTCAAAAACTTCAGATATTCTCCATTGTCAAATACTTTTCCTTTGTATTCATGTTTTATTTGTTTTACCTTAAGTCACTCCCAATCATGCTGACATCTACTACTGATGATTATATTAGACCTAAAAGTGTTCTTAAACAAATGAAAAATACTGACTTCCATTCCTGAAAGCCCTGCTTCCAATTTTCAAGAGGAAATTAAATAATGTATAAATCAAATACTGGGCCTAAGCCCAGACAGCTGAACATCGTTTTGTCCTTTCAAGGCAAAGAGGAAGTGTCTGCTGTGGCAGAGACATGCCAAGAGAAATAAAGCTTAACCTCAGCCCCATGTGAAAGTGATTTTAGATAATCGGGGGTGTCTGCAAATAGGTTAAAAATGGGACCACATACTAACAGGGAACGTTCCATGGAAGTTAAAAGATGTATCAAGATCTAACCCCCACCTTAAAAACAAAATATGTTGGGAAAATGGCATGGCCTTAGAAACTTTATCTAAAGGCAGCAGAGGAAAGGGAAAGCAGACAGGGAGGAGAGAGTTGACAAGTCAAGGGGAAATTAAAACGTGTTTCCGCTTACGAATTACTATAGATTCACAATTTGATTTCTTTGTCATTGTAATATCCAAATTCAAAACGGTTGTCTGTGTAGAGGAAAATAGGATGGGGTGGGGGAAAGGGAGACAGGGAGAGAAAGTGAATATAAGTATGTGGGTAGAGTGGTAGATGGTGAAATTATTTAAATCAGGGGCCAACAAATTTATGTCAGGTAGCAATTTTTTTTAGATTTTGCATAGAACACAGTCCCTCTTGTAAGTACTCAGATCCATCTCTAGTGTGAAAGCAGCCATAGGCAATAGGAAAATGAATGTGTGTAGCTGTGTACCAATAAAACTTTATGGACACTGAAATTAGAATTTCATGTATTTTACTTCTACTTTTGATTTTCTTCAAAGACTTAAAAATGTAAAACTATTCTTAGCCTCCAGGTCTTACAAAAACAGACTGTGGGGCAGATTTGACCTGCAGACCCTAGTTTGCTGACCCCTGATTTAGTTAACTCCCCATTACACAGAACATTCATATGAAACTAGGCTTGACTCAAATTGTGGATTCTGGGTAAGAAAAACTGGCATTTTTTTCTTTTTTTTTTTTCCCCCTGTAGATGAACAGAAAGATGGTAATAGTGGTAGGAAACATTTACTTGAAAGATACAGCAGATCTCTCTAAGCCTGTAAAAAAGGCAAGTATCTACTTTTTTCTAGCAGAATACTTTTTACACTAGTATGAAATCCAAGTTTATGCAGTTAGAAATTTTGAAGCCAAATGCTACATAGCCATTAATATGCAGCATTATTCAGGGATCAAGAATGATTTTTACAACATTATCCCCCGTATCAGAATTTAATGTTTTATAAAATCCTTTGCAGCAGAATGCTACTCTGGAATTATATGTAAGTTTCCATCATCACCTCTATGGAAACCAGAGAGCTGGTGACTAGAAGGATTTTCTGATGGAACATATGCTTTACAGATCACATGGTGATAAAAACTTTATGGAGCATCCGACCTAAACTATCAGAAACAAAGGAAATATAAAAGTGCGAGGCATCTATGTTCATAGTTTTTGTGAAGCAAAATAATTTTTTAAAAGATTTTATTTATTTATTCATGAGAGACACACACAGACAGAGATAGAGACAGAGGGAGAATCAGGCTCCATGCAGGAGCCCAATGTGGGACTCGATCCCTGGACCACGGGATCACTGAAGGCAGATGCTCAACGGCTGAGCCACCCAGGCATCCCAAAGCAAAATAATTTTTATATAATAAATGTTCTGTTATGGAACAAACACTGACTTTTCCTTTCTGTATTAAAAGAAAATCTTGTAAAACATCCTAAGTAGCTGTCTCACAACCTTGATCTCGGAAGTATGCCATTCTTTCTTTTGCCTTCCCTTCCCTGTCTCCGTCTTCTTCCTTGTATTGTTATTTTCTTTTGGGGAGGGGGGTGGATAATCTCAGTGCTTCTCCTGAGCAAATGAAGCCCCCTTCGTTAGGGAACTGCTCCTCAACCATTTCAATCCTTTGATAAACTAGTCTTGGTGCCCTGTCCTTCAGGCCACAAAGACAGCTGCATGACATTGCTGATGCAGACAGGTAGCATCCTAAGCGTAACAACAATTCATGTAAGGTTTAAAAGGAATACGCTCTCCAAAAGTGGTTATAAAACACATTTCCAGAGTTGTATTTTTATGGACCAATCACCTATGGTATACAGGATCCTGATTAGTGTGTAGTGTATCCTCAGGCTCATTAAAGAGAACTTGGAGCATACTTTTTTTATTTGATGGCAAGTTCTGGGCACCAATGCAATCCTCCATTATAATGTTGTTTGTATAAGGAAATATAATTCTTTCAGTAACGATCTGTTTTGTGATGGTCTCTAGGAACTGACTGGAGGGAAAAAAGCTGCTTTAACCATCCACATGGATGTGACTGAGGTTGGGAGAAAGGGAGGGCCGCAGAGAGTGCAAAGGCTGAATGTGTACAATAGGCAGTGGCAAAAAGGGCAGGCTCAGAGAGTAGCCTTTTATTTCCTCCCATCCTGTTTCTTCTTGTTGTTGTTGTTTTAATAGACTTTTTTTTTTTTTTTTTTTAAGAGCAGCTTCAGAATCACAGTGGAAAATATAGATACCTCTTGTACCAACATATACACAGCATCCCCCATTATCAATATCCTCCAGAAGAGGGGTACATTTGTTAAAATCCATGAATCTACACTGCCATATCATTAGCACCCAGGGTTCATAGTTTATATTAGGGTTCATTCTTGGTGGTGTACATTCAAATCCAGGTCTGCCTAATTCCTGAGACTGAACTCTTTATCTCTGCAATACTGCTAATCTGTATATATATTTTGCATACATTTCTTTTAGTTGAAGCTTTAAAAGAAAGTGTCTTTTTAACCAGAGACAATATGATCTCACAGTAAGGAAATAAATTAATAAATTTCAGATTTCTTTACCATAGTTCTAAATCTTGAGGTCTATTTCAGAATCCACAAGATTTGCATCATTTATACCCAGGTATTCTTTATATCAGAGACATAGAGATTACGACTTAAAATTTCCCTCTAAAACTTCAGTACAAGGGTGCCTGGGTGACTTAGTTGGTTAAACATCTGCCTTTGGCTCAGGTCATGATCCTAGGGTCCTGGGATTCAGCCCCATGTTGGGCTTCCTGCTCAGGAGGGAGTCTGCTTCTATCTCTGCCCCTTCTCCCTGCTGGTACATGCTCTCTCTGTCTGAAATAAAATCTTAAAAAAACAAACAAACAAACAAAAAACAAACCCTCAAAACCCCAAAAAAGCTTCAGTACACAAGCCACCCTAATTTATAAATACAGCCAATTTCTGGAATGTACATACCCAAGAAAAAGCATCATATTGTACATATGCATTTATCACATACTTTATATTTTGTTTCATAAACAAAAATTAAGACATAAGCCAATTAAGTCAGTTAGCTAAGAATATAAGTCAAATTGCCACAGGACTTCCTTTTACCTCCAGGTCATTTTCTTGACCCCAAAGAGACTAAAATAATGAAAACACATTGTAGGTAAGAACCTTTTAAAAGAACAAATCAAAGACAATAGTAGAGGCAACTAGAACTTTATGAAAATACCACTAGCAATCTCATTTACTACACTACTTCTAGGGGTTCTCATTATTTGGTTTCTGTAGGCTCCCAAAGTCATTTACCAGAAAAGGGAATACAGAGACTCAAGGGGTAGAAATGGGATATTTTACAAAGTATCACTGTCTGTATTGTTTACATGTAACTGGAACACCATGAGGTTCAAAAAAACAAAACAAAACATCAGACAATCATGGAAGAAGAATGTGTCTGAAGAAAACATACTATGGAGAAAACTAAGGTGGGATATAATTCAATTAAAATAACAGTATATGAGTTGTTTTTATTCGAACCCTGGAATTTACTCTGGGAATCTTCTTCTTAGTTGAAAATATGACCCTCAGTGAACTTGACTTTGACCAAAATGTTTCAAATAGCTCTCTTGAGATCAACTGATGGTCCTTTATTCCAGATTATTGCCTTAGGTTCTTTCATGTAAGAATGACATCCTGTCATTACCAGATGGCCTCACACATGATCATTTCTAGATTAAGTCAGTGCCTAAAGCACTTGTCCTAGAGAACTGGGTAATTGCATATGATAGAATTTTGTTTTTAAATGTACTCTTTTATTTATTTATTTTTTTAAAATGTACTCTTTTATATAATTAATCTGAACCTTGCCAAAACCCAGTATTGATCCATAATTGTTATCATCAAAAATCAAAACTCATAACCGATGTAAAAGGAAGTAAGCACGGTCTCTTTACCTTTAGTGAGTGTCATGGTGAGGGCCTGGGACTCAAAAGTTTTTGTTAATAGAATTAAGTAAGATTCAATGGTTTCAGATATTCCAAAAAGAACATGTACTACTTCTTTACAGAGACAAATTTTTAGGGTAGTAAATTTTCACAAAAATGAAATTGCATGCATTCAGTCTTTCACTCATCAAACATTTATTAAGTACAAACTGTGAGCCAGGCATTGTTAAATCTTCTCTGATCAATCAATTCACTTTAAGATTCTGAAGCCTGGGCAGCCTGGGTAGCTCAGAGGTTTAGTGCCACCTTCAGCCCAGGGCCTGATCTGGAGACCTGGGATAGAGTCCCACGTCAGGCTTCCTGCATGGAGCCTGCTTCTCCCTCTGCCTGTGTCTCTGCCTCCTTCTCTCTCTCCTCTCTCTGTCTCTCATGAATAAATAAATTTAAAAAATCTAAAAAAAAAAAAAAAAAAAAAGATTCTGAAGCCTTAATGCTATTACAAAGGCATTCTTTCTGGAAAGTAGAAATGGTTTTCAGATCACTGCAAAAGAACAAGTATTAAAATAATTGAGAAAACCCTTTAAGACTACACTGAGTTCCTTCCTTCTGCATGGTTGTTGAGAACTCTGAAGCAAACAAGTGGTGAATACAATTTGGAGAGGACTTGGGGGAGAGTAAGTAATGAATTTTCTCAACCTATAATGGCATCTAATTCAGCTGTAGAAATTGACAATGAAAGTGATAATTCTTCTGGTAGCAGCTTATTTAAGACTCAGTGTGTCCCTTACTCACCAAAACAGGGGCAAAGAAACCCTATTAGAAAGTTTGTTCGTTCATCTGGAGGTGTTGAAGCAAGGGATTCATCTAGTGACTCTTCTTTTGAACCAAGACCACTGACATTAAAAGCTATTTTTGAAAGATTCAAAAAAAAAGCAACGTAAAAAGAGGAAATATAAGCCAAAAGAAAGACCAAGGGGAAGACCAAAAGGAAGAAAAATCACTAGACGCTCCCAAATAAAGAAACAAGTTAAAGACAAAGGATCTGGGTTCCCATTTTTAGAATCTGAGAATGTAAAAAAGCCATTACCATGGAGAAAGATTTTAAGCTTTGAGCAAGCGGTGGCAAGAGGATTTTTCAACTACCTTGAAAAAGTGAAGTATGAATACTATCTCAAGGAATCCTTGAAACGAATGTTGGTGAAGATTTAGAAAGGGAAGATTTTGACAGTCGTAGATACAAATACTTGGATGATGATGGATCTCTCTCTCCTATCGAAGAGTCAGAAACAGTGGAAGAGGCTGCAACAACTCTTGACATGATGATGGATGTGATATCAAATTGGCGGACAATAATGAATTTATAGTAAGTTCTGAAATACCAAAGAAAATGAATCTGTATTTAGGAAGAGGAATATACTGAGGAAGCTGCTTCGTCTAAAAAGAGAGCATCAAAATCCAAAAACATGGGGCAGAGGATAGAATGGTTTGAAAAGGAAGAGATAGGAAGATGAATATTAAGGCTTTTCACTTGAAAACAGTGTCTGGACTTAAAAAGGATGTTTGAGAACCAGGAAGATCATTTATCTATTTAGACCCTAAATGGTGGGAAGTTTTTGAAGTATGTCCATATTCAAGTGGAGATCCAAGAAGATCTCTGGACAGTGACAGCTGTGGATTGAACAAAAGTTTGTTTTAAAAGTGCTATTTTGAAGATCATCACTCTGGCTTTGGTGGAACTATGGTGATTGGCGGCAGAAGGAATCACATGTCAAATATCTTAAATAAAAATTTTATTAACTTTGTCAAACATCTTAAATAAAAATTTATTAATTAAAAAAAAGACTACACTGAGTTACAGCTAACATAGTATATAGCTAATTTTTGTAATAGTGAATCTGATACTAGATTGTCAAGTAGGTCAGAATGTAAGCAATACATAGTATAGTAGAAATTTCATTTGAGCAAAAGTGTTTCATAGACAAGACCACTAACACAGACAGGTCCTGACCTAAACAGTAAGTATGTAAAACTAAGAGACTAAAGGATCATTTGTCACATCAGTATATTCAATCTGACTTTCTTATCGAGAAAATAGTGTTATCTGTAGTAATAAAATCTTCCTATGAGTATATGATCATCCACATATACAGAGCCTCTCATTTTTCTTTATGCAATAGATCTATATTAATTAAAATGTTACATAATGGATCTTTTCACTTGAGGGAAAGTTCCAACAAAATGAAAACTAGTCTAGATGATCAACTCCATTAAGAGAATCCATAGACACCTTCAACTCAGTATGTTTATGATTTTAAAAAAATCAAATTTTTAAAATTTGATTTTCTGTATACTGTTTCTCAAAAAAGAGACTGGACTTTACTATGTATTACATCACACATGGAAAAGGGTAAAACTTAATCTTATATATGAATTTAATAATTCTATGGGTCAGATAAAAGACTCATGAAACAGATTCCAGTTGAGGCTTGTGATCACTGAATCCATTCCCCTTCTTCACCTCTCCAGGCCCTTACCTACAAAATCATTTATATCTGCTATGATCCTTACTTCTTTCTCAACAATATAAGAGAATAGGGTTCCCTTCCTTCAGCTGAGGGCCAAGCCTTACTTTTTGCTCATGATCCCAATCCTCTCTGACCTTCCTTCATTAGTTATTCCTTTCCCCATTTTCTTGCCTGGATGTTTTCATTCTCCGTCTGACTTTTCCTCCTCAGTCTATAAACATACTTGTCTATCCCATCCTAGTCCTGGCCTCACCAATATTTCTCCAGATATCAATCTAATCTCTCTCTATTCTTTTTTTGTTCAAATTTCTTAAAAGAGACACCTACACCTCACTTTCCATTTTCATTTCAGTTCTCCACAATTTAGATTTTGCCCTCACTTACTCCTGCTCTCAATGAAGTCGCTAATGACTTGCATATTGCTAAACTCAATAGACCCAAACCTTTCTGTTGTATTTGGTAATGCTCGGTATCCCAGTGATTTCCAGAACCCATTTCTGCTTTGTTTCTTATGTCTACCTTTTAGATTTTGGTGTTCCAGATTTCTTTCTTGGACCCTTTATTCTTCCTATTTTAAATATTCTACAGTGTAATCTCCTTTATTCTCTTGGTCTCACCTCCTAATTTGTATATCAACTACCACCTGCTGACATCTCTTCCTGGGTAATTCAGAAGTCCTTGATAGTGAACAAGTCCCAATCTGCCCTATATTTTTTTCTCTCACTTTATGGCACTATCATCACCTAAGGTAGCTACTTGCAAGTCACCTTTGATTCTTTTCTCTTTCTAATTAATCCCCTAAATCCTGCTTCCTAAATGCTTTATGAATTTCCCTCATTTCACTATCTTTAACTAATACAAGGTTAGGCCCTAATTAATATTCCTTCATGTGGGCTATTACCTCGGCTTCTAGTCTCATCTATCTTAACTCTACTCTTCATACCACAACTAGGGATATTTAGTTAAACCTTCCAGTAGAGCAAAACTAAATCAAGTGCTATTTTGAGGCTCATTCACAAACTCCCAGGCTCAGGATGGATGGGGTAGTACTAGATACTGTAGCCAAAGAGGACAGAGCTGAATGAATAATGAGTTGGCATTAGACCTTGGTAACCTCTGAGGCAGAACATCTTGTACTAATATGACCACTGGTTAGGACTAATTGATGATTATCACAACTTTAAACAAACAATTCCATCCAGAGCTCAGATTCTTTAGGAATGTAGGTTTGGGTCATATCAACAGTATAAGAACTCTACTTTGACTTGATGAAGTACTAATCAAGGGCAAAGAGGAACACGAAGTGTCAATGGAGAAAGTAAGTCTTAAAGAATATAGTCCCATTGCCAAGTGCAGAAATTATGAATGTAGCCTTTATTTTTATTTTCCTTTTCTTTTTAAAAATGATACTTTGTCATTAGCTTTTCTTATATCTTTTTCTAACCATTGTATACAGAGGAAAGTATTACTTATACTTACAATTTAATCCCTTGGTTATAGCATTTTTTTTTTTTTTGGTTGTCAAATGATCCTCTATTGAAATACTTTCCTTTGTAGGGCAGAACATATTTACAGTTGTTTACAGAATAACAAGACACTCGTCTGGAAGTATGGGTAGGTAAGTGTGTGTCTAATCTGTGCTTTCAAGAATAGAACATATACACTGATCAATTATACACGGCCTATCTCATAACATTTTCCTCTTCTCTAGTATATACCACTGAAATGAGTCTTCCAGCGGCCTTATCTATAAAGGTATGATTTTGTTCCCCTATCAGAATTAATTAGTTGAGGGGCAAACACATGACTCAGAATGAGGCAATCAGATTCTTTCTCCACAGACTTTGGAACTGAGAGAAACAAAAGTTGAGGGTAAATGATTCACATTCACAGCTGCAAAGCAGTTATAATTTCTGTTGTTGAGGATTGTGGAGTCCTTCTAGTCCCTGACAGTCCAAAGTCCTGTTCCTTAAATACTGAGATATCATAGTTTATTTTGAAAATATCCTTTGTTTTGGCTCAAATCAGTTTTAGCCAGTATCTTTTACTTACAATAAATAGAAACTTAACTACTATATAAGTGTGTGTGTGTATTTTAAGACTTTATATATGTATGTATGTATCTGTGTGTGAGAAAGAGAGAGATGGAGAAAGAATCTTAAGCAGACTCCACACCCAGCTGAGCTCAACTCAGAGCTCAATCTCATGACCCCGAGATCATGACCGGAGCTGAAATCAAGAGTTCAAGGCTTAACCCAGTGAGTCACCCAGGCACCCCTTAACTACTATATTATACTTGCTGTTACAGAAATATCATTTGCCCAGTCTTCAGGCTGAAAGGGTTGAGTCAGTTTTGATGTTTGACTTTGACTCTCATCTTTACTCCATTTACTTTGTCTTCTTTCTACTTTATACCACTCTTAACCTTTCTCCTAGCTTCCTGACTAGCCATCTTGTTTCCAGATTAATTTTCCAAAATCATAGCTCTGATATCACTTCAGAAATTTTCAAAAGTTCTTTAGGCTTACCTAGTAAAGGATGAGCTTCCAGAATGTACATATTCTAGGCTCCCTACAAAATACTCCTTACCAAACTTTACAGCCTTACCTCGAAACACTGAACAGCTCATTTTTCAGTATGTCTAGGCTCTAGTGAATCACATATACTTCTTTGTCTCTGCCTCTGCCTAAAATGCATCTCTCCCATAGTCTCCTCACAAAACTATTTGTATCTTTTAAAGGCTCATCAAAATGTTAATTCTTCCATGAAGGCTTTTTTGATCTTCCCCCACTGGATGTGTTCTCTATTTCTTTTTAATTTTCATTGCATTTATTTCCCTTTCTGGACATCCTACATTGCTCTCATAATACTCTTCACCATTTATGTTGAAACTTTTGTGATCTTTTTCTTCAGTGAGGGTTACTTTCATCTGGAAGCCTCTGAAGGCAAGTTGAATTTTTCCTCCTGTTCCATATGAACTGACTGCTCTCTAGCCCTGCAGCACAATGCTCATCCTAAGACTTTCCATTATTACTCTTTCTTGTCTTCCCATTTCTTGAGTTATTCTTTTGTTTAGCTGGCATGCAACCTTAAGTAACTTTGTAAAAACAAGTACATGTTGAGTCTCTTCAGGAATATTATAAAGTGCCGTTATTCAATCTTCACATTTCTGAAGTTTGGTCTGGCATATAATGCTAAGTTATAAATCATTTTCCTCAAGGTTTTGAAAGAAATCTTCCATTGTCAGTACATTTGTCTTCTCCAAGCATTCCCTCCTCCACCCCACTCCCATCTACTGGAAACATTCAAAACCAGTCTAAAGGAACAATGAATAGCCAAGGAAATCAGGATTTAAAGGCATAGGTTTTGGAGTCACACTTAGGTTTAAATATTGATTTCACTACATGTTAGCTGTGAGATCTTGAAAAAGTTACTTTAAGCTATAGTTTTCTCTTCTGTAAAATGAGTATACTAATTTTGTACCTCAGAGGGCTGTTGTATTAAAATAACTTATTTTAAAGTACTTACTATTATGTCTAACACATAGTAAGTACTCAAAATTTTGGCAAACATTCCTAATATTAATATAATGAAGGCCAATAAAGAATCTACCATATTTTCCCCAACAAAAATGATTTATAACCCAATTTAAGTAGTATAAGTCCCTGTGAGTGATCTAAGAGGCTTGTATCTCATGTATCCTTATCAGCTTCCACAGGTGAATATACCCCCTTTCTGGCTGTAACTTGTCTCTAATTCCTGAAGTTCCAGTTCTTCTGGATCATTTTCCAGAATATAAGTGAAGCTGGTAAGGGAAGCTCTGATGTGAGAGGACTATCAGGAAAGCAATCCTAATGTTTAGCATCCAGTCATTTAACATCCAGTGGAAACTGAAGGAGAATGATACTGTTAAACAGCAAGCCAATGTGAAGAGACATGGAAGGGAAGTTTCATGGGTTTAAGACATACATGTGCATAGCCAAGTTTTGCAAATAGTAAAATCCTAGAGATAGACTTAGTGTGTATTTAGTCAGGAAAGTAATGAAGTTTTCCACTGCCTCTGATGACTGGTGGAAGCACTGATGAGTTGATAGGAAAGAATATTCTTGCCAGCACCTCAAAGAATCACTATGCACTGCAGTGCATTTTTGTTAATGTCATCATGATACTTAGCTTCTAAAATACTAATTATCTAATCCTTTCAAAACCAGTACAGGTAAGTCTTATTCATATTCCAGTGAGAAAACCAAAATTATCAGTATAGTTTTGGAACATAAAGAAAGAAAAACAGTGACATACTACTACTAATTATATACATACATCACAATTTATCAAATACACAATGAGTCTCAAGTACCTAGGCAACTTCGTGCTTAGGAATGAGTAAACCAGCTAGAAACCAAAGGAGAGTAAAAGGAAAACTTAACACAGAGGGTTCAGGATATCCTTCAGGCCAAGAACATTGTATGAAAAACTATATAAAAATGAAGCTTACAGGCAAGGACACCAAATAAGGCCATAGTGATTGAGTACTGCCTAAGTTAAGGGGTGAAATTCACATGGACTCCCCCTGCCTCCCCAGGGCTATGCATTGCTGTGTTTCACTGGCAGGAATTCATGAATGCCATCAACTTTTGGTTACAAAAGAGTCCTCATCAAATTTTTTAAATTAATAAATTTTTAAATACCCCCCCCCCCCCCCCCCCGCAATGGGTATTTTTAAGCTGTTTCCACAGGCAGAAAGCCAGGAGATGGTAAAAAAAGAGCTGAAGATACCTATCTTCAAGCCATTACAACTATTTCTTGCCAAGTTGGGAAGCTACAATTTTCCTTAAAGGTGTATCTAAGTAATGCTTTGACCTTGAAATAGCACCTAAATGGTTGTTGGCTTTGTTTTGTTTTGTTTTGTTTTCTGGAGTGCTACAGTTACTCTCTAGCATTGTGCTGCAGTAGACTATAAGGATATCATCAATTGTGTTAAATCCGGGTATATCCTATTACTGATGTGGACATAACTCAATGACTCTGCTGCTTCAGAGGTGTTACAAAAGTCCTCAGAGAAGGATTGGGGGATAAAAATGGTGGGCTGCTCTGCTGATTTTCACATGTAACTTATATTCATAAAACCTACCCTCTGAGTTGAAATGGTAATCTGTGCATCTGCTTTTTAGGTTGAGCATAAAAAGATAATAATATATCTGTGATTCAGTGTATTCTTCTAATTGTACTTTGATCAAGCTTCAGGTTAAAATAATTTGCCAGGATACTCACTTGCTTAAGGTTTTAATTCTTCAAAATTACAGGTAGAGTTTTTTAAAAGTTATGTTCCTTCTTTTTTAATTTCATAAGTTATGTTTTCTGCATTATTTAGTTGAACAATCTAAGAGGAACAGATGAATGGGAAAGCAACATGAACTTAAATTCTTTGATGCACACAGCATAAAAGGTTTACAGTTATATCTTCATTGTATTTCTATATTTACAAATAAATATAAACATTAACCAGTTCTCAAAATGTTTGGTTAGGGACTACCCTTCCTCACAGAAAGTATGCAAGTAATAAAGGCAATGAAGTCGGTATTTTTAATACTTAACAATGATAAATCATTTTTCAGACAGGAAAGCTATTGCTATGTTCTACTATTGTGTTTTATATTTTCATGGTATGCAGGCAGATTCAAACCCGATGTCATGGGCATCCCATAATGACCACACTATACAAAAATTGAAATTCTCATAGCATTAAGTTATGTTTTTATTCTTTAATCTCATCTTCTAGTTTTATTTACCAGAGGAGATTGTATCTGGAAAGCTATTTAAAACTATAAATCTGTCAACAGTTGCTTTTACAGGAATGACATGGGAAAAAAGAAAGGATAGCAATTAGAGGGACAAAGGATGTATTACAAGGAACACTGGACATACAGGACTTCCCACCCCAAATACAGTGCTATTTGGATGTTCTATGTTTGCCTTAGTCCGTGCTTACAAGGGAAAATAAATACGAATTACTAATTTCAAATTTAAAAATGTACGGAATATAAAAATTGGAGGTTCTAAATTTTATTTGAAACTGAGGCAAAGCCATTTTATTAAAAAGAAGACTGGGGCAGCCCTGGTAGCTCAGCGGTTTAGTGCCGCCTTCAGCTCAGGGTGGGATCCTGGAGACCCGGGATCAAGTCCCATGTCAGGCTCCCTGCATGGAGCCTGCTTCTCCCTCTGCCTGTGTCTCTGCCTCTCTCTCTCTCTCTCTATGTCTCTTATGCATAAATAAATAAAATCTTAAAAAAAAATAACACAGAAACTTAAAAAAAATAAAAATAAATAAAAAGAAGACTGATAGGTGCACACTTTTCAAGATGGAATTTTGGTGGTATTTCACATACACACAGACACACAATCTCATTATGTAAGCAATGCCACATGAGTGTTCTGATTCTTGAGTCCATAAAACTCACGGGTGCTCAGGTTATAATTCTGAGAAATAACAGTGAAATAAGTCATGTGTTCATTAGTTTTAGTTAGAGCAATAGTTTTTAAACTGCTCTATGGAATCTCCAACATGCCCAGAAGTAACAGCACGAATAAAAGGGAAAGGTATGCAGGTGAGATAGGCCCCAGTTTAAGCAGATTCATTCTTATCTTTTTTATATAATAGTCTTTCCACACAATATTTTATATGAAGGAAAATGTATGAAGATATATTTTATAAGTATCTGCAGAGCTGTTCTAGACTCCAGAGGGCAATCTACCAATCACCTGCTTGTCTGACAGCAGGACAGGGGCAGAACAAGGGAGGGGGCTTGGAAGTCTCAGCATGAAGTATATTCCTTGTCATTTAATACTCTGTTTTTAGTTTGACAGTGCCTCCCCCCCAACCCAACCTCATATGGAACTGGTTGCCTTCATGTCCAGAACCTCTGTAGTTCAACTTTTCTAAAAATATAAAGCTCCAGTTTTCTGTTGAGGATTGTCTCCTGTCTGTGAAGAGCAGGGGAAAGAATCTAGATGTGTACCTCTTCTATGTAAAGACTTGCAACAAAGTCCATTTTTAGCCCTTCCTCCCTTTCTTCAAAGGTGCCCTATATTCTAATTTCTTGAGTCTTTCTTAAGTTCTTTTGTGGCAATCAGATGCTTCTTATCAGTTTCTCTTGCCTAACGTTTCCAGCATTCTCTAACCTGCTCATTTATTGTCCAGCTTCAAAAATTTAACTTATATTTTCATCTGCTGTCGTCTTCTTTATACTCTTTGTCATTACTGATTTATGCATTTCTTATTCTTTACTTTCATTTTAGTACAGTTCTGAAGGGAACAGATGTAAATGAGTGTGTTCAGGTTACCATTTTTAATAAGAAGTTTTATGAATTTGTTTAAGGATATTCAGTCAGTTTCTACAGGTCGCCCATACATTCAACATACCTATGTCTTAGAAGTCAGCACTCAACATGCAGAGCCACCTGCATGTAGAATCATGCCAGCATTCTGTATCTTGTGGCCTGGACATCAATTTCTGAAGTACTTAATGACATTACTAAGATATGCTTTTCTAAATGCTTGACATTTAAAATTAGTATTTGTCATAAAATACATACGCATATTGAAGGGGAAGTCTCTAAGACTCCAAAACACACAGACAATGTAAGACTATTACTAATTTGATGATGTTTCTTACAATTGATGGTATCTTATAATCAAGGATAAGATAGTACCCATCTGAAAGGGTAGTTGGAGACACAAACTAATTCTTATAAAATCTTAAGAACAGTGGCAGAGATACTATGTGCTTATATTCTAGTTGCTTTTATTAGTTTTCCCAGCATGCTTCTGCAATGTAGTACTTTCCCACTCAACTTCTTCTATTCTGTTAAGATAGTTTACTATGTTAACATATCATAAAGTATATAAAATCACCAAACAGTACAATAATGAGTTGCTGGCTTATTATTTTTTTAAAATATGCATATGTATAAATAGTGCTGTTTTCAGAAAAAAGTGAGATCATAGTCAGTATGAAGTTTATAGCATCTGGACCCATGAGGCACTTAATTTTTCATTTGATCATTTATTCTTCTACTTAAAAAAGTCCTAAAGCATCTCTTAAGTGCTTAAGTTCTGGGGATACGAAGATATGCTACAGATCCTCTCTTTGGGAAGCTTATAATTCAGCAGTTGCAGATGACTATGAGGCAGGGTGTTGAGTGGCCCATGCAACAGAAGTTGTGCAGTCCTTAATGGCTGATTTAGTTATACTGATTCTGGGGACATTTTACAATATACTGAAAGTATCATATTTCTATAAAACAGGGGGATTTGATTTCAGTTTGGAGCCCATGGAAGAAGGAATTCTTTGTCAAAACGTATGTAAACACCTTTCCTTTTGCCATGAATCCAGATGGTGTGAAGGCGGGATGAGGCCACCAAAGAGAGCACAGATATGGACACAAGGTTTCAGTCAGAAGAGCCAGAGCTATACAGTATCATACATATCATACAGGCACAAACAGCATTTTGATGTATAAATTGGAGAAATAAAACCTTTTTCTGAAACTAATATTTTAAGGGCTCTGTTCTTAAAGGCTACATTGAGGGATCCCTGGGTGGCGCAGCGGTTTGGCGCCTGCCTTTGGCCCAGGGCGCGATCCTGGAGACCCGGGATTGAGTCCCACATCGGGCTCCCAGTGCATGGAGCCTGCTTCTCCCTCTGCCTATGTCTCTGCCTCTCTCTCTCTCTCTGTGACTATTATAAATAAAAAAATAAAAAATAAAAAAAAATAAAGGCTACATTGAGGAAGCACACATTCTAGGACTTTGCAATAACAGCCCTGAAATGAGAAAATGACTTGTGGATACAGTGTGAGATAATAGCACCAAGATGTGGTTGAGATATGAAAGTGAACCAGAATATTTCCCCTAGTCATCCTGTAGGAATGAGAAACCATCAGAAACTATTACAAGGCAGCAGATATGCCAGTAAAATCTACACTGTGTATGTTAAGATATTTTCAACTTTTCCTATCATCACCAAGTGTTAAATTGAGGAACCCATGTTGACTTAGTTACCAAAAAAAAAAACAAAACAAAAACAAAAACAAAAAAACAACAACAACAAAAAACAAAACTGGCCTACGTGGATCTTAAGTCTTTAGCCACGTTTTCAAAACCTTATCCTTACACAAAAATCAACTTGAAATAGATTAAACACTTGAACATAAGACCTGAAACTACAGAATCCCTAGAAGAAAACATAGGGAGTAAGCTTCTTGACATTGGTTTTGGCAATGATATTTTAGATTTGACACCGAAGGTGAACAAAAGCAAAAATAACAGCTGGGACTACATCAAACTAGAAAACCACTGCATAGCAGGGAAAAACATCAAACAATGAAACAGCAACCCATGGAATAGGGGAAAATATTTGCAAACCATATCTGCAAAAAGGGGTTAATATCCAAAATATACATAATATATAACTCAAGAGCAAAAAAACAAATAACCTAATTTAAAAATTGGGCAAAGGACCCAAACAGACATTCTTCCAAAGAATACATACAAATGGCCAACGGGTAAATGAAAAGGTAGTCAACCTCACTAATCAGGGAAATGCAAACCAAACCACAATAAGACATCATGTCACACAGAACAGCTATTATCAAAAATATAAGAAATAGCAAATGCAGGTAGAGATGTTGGGAACCCCTGTGTATTGCTGGTGAGAATGTCAACTGGTACAAGCATTATGGAAAATAGCAAGGAGGTTCCTCAAAAAATTAAAAAGAGAACTATCATATGATTCAGGAATCCCACTTCTGGGTATATATCCAAAGACAATGAAAGCATTATCTTTAATAGCATATCTTGAACATGTTCTCTGCAGTATTAATTATGATGGTGAAGTTACAAAAACAACCTAAGTGTCCATCAATAGAAGGATGAATAAATATAATGTGGAGTGTGTATGTGCATACACACACACACACACACACACACACACACACAGACAATGGAGTATTATACAACCTTAAAAAAGGGAAATCCCAAGGGTGGCTGGGTGGCTTAGTCGGTTAAGTGTCTGCTTCAGCTCAGGTCATTATCCCAGGGCCCTGGGATGGAGCCCCACATGAGACTCCCTGCTCAGTGCAGAGCCTGCTTACCCCCTTCCTCTGCTGTTCCCTCTGCTTGTACTCTCTCTAATAAAATCTTAAAAAAAAAAAAAAAAAGGAAAAAGGATCCTGCTATTTGCAACAACATGGATGAACATGGAGGGCATTCTGCTAAGTAAAATACACCAAAGACAAATAGTGTATGGTATCGTTTACATGTGGAGTCTAAAAAAATATAAATAGATTAAAAGTTAAGTTGAACACAGAAAGAGAATATAGAAGAGTGGTTTCCAGGGGATGGAGAGTTGGGGAAATATAAAGAAGTTAGAAAAAGGGTACAGGGCAGCCTGGGTGGCTCAGCAGATTAGTGCCGCCTTCAGTCCAAGGTGTGATCCTGGAGACCTGGGATCAACTCCCATATTGGGCTTCCTGCGTGGAGCCTGCTTCTCCCTCTGCCTGTGTCTCTGCCTCTCTCTCTCTCTGTCTCTCATGAATAAATAAATAAAATCTTTTTTTTAAAAAAAAGGGTACAAACTTTCAGTTAATAAGATTAATACAGGGTCTGAGAACCTAATGTATACCATGATGACTAGAGTAGATAACACTATTGCATAACTGAAATTTGCTAAGAGAGTAGAAGCTAAGTTTTCTCACATATACAGCTCACATATGTGAGGTTATGGATATGATAATTAACTTGAAGGAGGTGGTCTCTTTTCACAAACCATCATTTTTTTTAATATTGTATTTATTTATTAATTTATTCATGAGAGACACACACACACACAGAGGCAGACACAGGCAGAGAGAGAAGCAGGCTCCATGCAGGGAGCCCAATACTGGACTCGATCCCGGGACTCCAGGATCATGCTCTGAGCCAAAGGCAGGCGCTAAACCGCTGAGCCACCCAGGTGTCCCACACAAACCATCATTTGTATACTTTAAATATAATTTTGTCAATTATACTTCAATAAAGCTGAGGAAAAAAAAGGAAAGGAGAAGAAGGGAAGATAAAACAAAGGTGAATGTTTATTGTCTATACTAAACTCTAAATGACAGCTTGTCTGCTATTGCCACTCAAATGTAACTGTGTATTTAGTTCTTCTGCCAAGGTTTCATTCTCTGGAGTTGTTGTAACATGCAGGGCATGACCTATTCATTCTATGGTCATTTTTAGCAGTATAATAAAAGGCACAAGTTTACTCTGATTCCCATAAGGTAACTTTGTTAATTCTGGGGAACCTGCATGATATGGAATATAATTTTGTTTCTGCTAGGTTTGAAGTTTTAATTTTTAACAGTTGCTTATGATCTATGTATACAGGTGGACATAAACATACATGCATCATATGTTGTGGTAATAGGACACTCCACAAAATACAGGTAAAGCTATGTCCATGTAACAAGAAAAAAATTACCTTAGATTGTTCAGTATTACTTTATATAGGATTTTGTTAAGGTCTTTTTTTTTTTTTTAAATTGTGTCACCAAAAAGAGATAACTGAATAAAGGGATACACTGATACTCATTTGGAAACAGAAATCTTCAGATTGACTGCAATATTTGACTTTGTCTGAAACAATTTAAAAAAAGCAATTTTTATTTTCATACTAATTCACTTCTTTAAATAAAATGACTCTTTCAGATATTTGTCTTTATAAATCCTTTCTTCCTTAAGAGTATAGTCTTAACTACTGTTCAATTGTCTAATTTCATTCCTTTTTAATCTCATATTAATTATACAATTCATCTATAGAAATTTTTTTTTTTTAAATTTTATTTATTTATGATAGGCACACAGTGAGAGAGAGAGAAGCAGAGACATAGGCAGAGGGAGAAGCAGGCTCCATGCACCGGGAGCCCGACATGGGATTTGATCCCGGGTCTCCAGGATCGCGCCCCGGGCCAAAGGCAGGCGCCAAACCGCTGCGCCACCCAGGGATCCCTATAGAAAAATTTTACCAACAAGTGTCAAAAAAGATAGTGCATCAGTTACTGAAACAGGGAGAGAAAACGAACCAACCACACACCCTATCACTCCAGGTCTCCTTGGTTATTCTCAGCAGCCTTCAGTTCCTCTGTTGTTTTTTCCTTCCCAGCCCCAGGTATTTTCCCAATAATGATGCTGTCAGCTTGGGAAATACTTCTGGGGACAAAAATAGGTTTTGGTGGGCTCAGTATAAATTAATTAGGAAGAAGAGCAGAATTTCATATTGAGATCTGAAGATGGACACTATCTTCAAAGTCTGAAAAGCATGTCTGAAGTTCTAAACTTTCCTCACAAACTATAAAGTTTAATGACTTTGGAATTTTTCATCATTGATAATTTATGAATCTCTCCTAGAATTTTTTTTTAAGACTTAGCTTACTTGAAAGATTCAGAATTAAAAACACACATTGTTTGAAGAAGAGCAATACAAACTCTTATTAAGACACTAGCCAGGGAAAGGAGAAGAGTATTGTTGATACAAATCTGCCCTTCCTTTACTGAGACAGTAACCTAGGGTTCCTTAGGAGGGACAGTTATTTTGTTCTTCATGGATGCATGCATTGGTAAATGACCCATTGCATATAATTCCTAAATGAACTTGAGTTCTAATCACAAAAATATTAAGAAGGTAGTTCTAGCTAGAATAAAATAAAGAACAAGGTGGGGGCAGGCTGGGTGGCTCAGCGGTTTAGCGCTGCCTTCAGCCCAGGGCATGATCCTGGAGACCTGGGATCGAGTCCCACGTCGGGCTCCCTACATGGAGCCTGCTTCTCCCTTTGCCTGCGTCTCTGCCTCTCTCTCTCTCTCTCTCTCTTTCTGTCTCTCATGAATAAATAAAATCTTTAAAACAAACAAAAAGAATAAGGGGGGTACAAGGTGGGGCATGGAAACATTAGGCCAAAAGAATCCCAATATTTTAGGGCAGTATTTTTGTGTAACCTGGATGCCATTTAGTAATGGTTCCTCAGTTTTTAAATCTGCCTTCCCTCTGTTTTCTGTATAGAGGCAAGCAGGAAAGAACCTTAGTCTAAAAATATTAAGCTTTGAGCTTTTCTAATATGCACAGAATTACCAAAGAATGATCATGTATTGCTGCCCTGTACCTACTGGGATAATACCAAATAGGTGTATGTCTAAGAGACATGTCAGCAAATTATCATTCAAAAATCCTGGGATGCCTGAGTCGGTTAAGCAGCCAACCCTTGATCTCAGCTTATGTCTCAATCTCAAGGTTGTGAGTTCAAGCCCTGCACTGAGCTCCACACCAGGCAATGAAGCCTACTTTACATCAATCAATCAATCGATCGATCAACCATCAGTTATCTTTTGAAGATTAAAAAATAGAAAATACTGTAAGTGAAAAAAATTAGTTGCTTTAAATTTCTGGCTTACCATTTTATAATGTGGGAATATTTGTGTTTTTCTCTAGACAGGTTCCCCTAACATTAGCTGTAATACTGTTTAAAAATAATAGGTAGTATTAATAATAATAGGTAATAATAGGTAGTAAAAATAATAATAATACTGTTTAAAAATAATATGATAAAGTAAGAGTCATAAATATATGTAAAGACAGAAAGGCTCTCAGGAATTATTTCTTTCAATATAAAGAGATAGAAATACAAAGAAATTAAGACCTGTCTGAGGTAAAAAAGTGACTTAGCAGCAGAACTTAGAGAATGAGACTCCATTAAATCGCTGCCAATATGTGATGTGACAAGGTTTCTGAATCAGAGAAAACTTTAAAAATGTAAAAACTTCTTTCTAGAAAGTAATTCTTCAGTTAAAATGTCCCTCCCCTCATCTATCACCTCCTAGTACAGTTCTCCTGTGTTTTAAAACACGGCTATATAGTACTACCATTGTGTAGTGTGTGATCTACATATAAAATACCGCATGTGTCCAAGTTAAAACTGCTCCTGTTGGGTAGGGAGTCCCAGTTTCTGAGGAGAATGTTTTTCTATTCATACTGGCAGCATATCTGATTCAAATACAGTAGCATAATGTTCAAAGAAAAGAGAATGGTTTTCTTCATGGTTAACAGTTCTTTGAGGGAATAATTCTTCCTTGCCATTAAAAGTTATAAATCACAACAATTATAAAATGAGGACAAAAATAAACTATTGAGCAAATATGGTGCTTTTTATCTATAAACATTTACAAAGCATAAATGGATTCCAAGTATATCTTTTCCTAGAAATAATACATTTAACACTGTTAAATATATCTTGAAAGGAAAAAATTGATAATTTATTGAAATTAAAAATTTCTGCTCTACAAAAGACACTGTAGTGAAAAAATAAGCCACAGACTAGGAGAAAATTTTTAGAAAACACAAAGGTAATAAAGAAGTGATATCTAAAAAATACGGAGAATTCTTAAAATTCAAATGAGAAAACAAATGACCGGGTTAAAAAATGGGCAAAAGATGTGAATAGACAGCTTACCAAAGAAGACATATAGATAGCAAATAACCATGTGAAAATATGCTAAACATATGTCATTAGGGAACTGCAAATTAACAATGAGCTACTACTACACATGTATTAGAATGGCTCTGATCTAAAATGCTGACATCATCAAATTCTGGTGAGGATATGCAGCAATAAAAACTGTTGATGGAGATGCAAAATGGCACAGCCACATTGGAAGACAGTTTGTCAATTTCTCATAAAAGTAAACATATTCTTACCATATGATCCAGCAATTACACTCCTAAGTATTTACCCCAAAGAGTTAAAATCTTGGTTCATAAGAAAACTTTCATGTAATGGTTATAGCAGCTTTTATCACTCAAACTTGTTAAGCAACCAAGATGTTCTTCAGTAGGTGAGTGGAGAAACTACGGCACATGCAGACAATGAAATACTGTTCAATAGTAAAAAGAAATGAGGTATCAAGCCACAGAAAGACACAAAGGAAACTTAAATGCATATTTTTATGTGAAAGAAGATGCCAACAATATTTCATTGTGGAAAAGGGTAAACAACTGTGGAAAAGGGAGACAGTAAAAAGATCAGAGGTTTGGGATGAGGGAGGTAGGGATAAATAGGTTAAGCACAGGAGATTTTTAGGACAGTGAAATTATTCTATATAATACAGTAATGGTGTATCCAAATGTTATTATCATTATACCTTCATCAGATCCATAGAAAGTACACCATCAAGAGTGAACTCTAATGTAAACTATGAACTTTAATCATAATTTATCAATATTTGCTCAACAATTTTAACAAACATAACACAATAATGAAAGATATTAATAAGAGGGGAAACTGGGAGGAGGAGATGAGAAGGGTAAATGAGAACTCTGCATCTTCTGCTTACTTTTCTATAAGCCTAAAACTGCTCAAAACTAAAATGTATTAATAAGAAATATACACATAATTAAAAGTGACATTTAAGAGATAATTCTAGCTACAAAAATATATCTTATTGTAAGATAAGAGAAACACTCCTAATTTTCCTAGCAAGATAAATGTTTGGAGATGAGATTCCCTTATATAACTTTCCAGTCATAAAAATGTATCACTGAAATAGGAAAAAAAACTTGGTCCTTTGATAATAGAAAATATTACTTTTTAAATTTTGTACACAAATAGTAGATAAATATGGTGTTAAGTATGTATATCCTAGTTTTAGAGGTCATGCTTATGGACTGGTGATGAAATACATGTAAATTTTTTCTTTGGAAGTTCTTTAGTTGGTGACTTCTATACCTAATACATTTTCAAAAATTTTATATAAAAATGTCTAATAAAAGTTTCTTACAAAGGGCAGAAATTGGTTACTTTTTTATTCTTTATCTCACTTATCTTTTTTGGTGCCTGTGTAGTAAACTCAATTTTCTGTATTTGTAACTATGAATTTCCTCTTACATTGGGGCCTTCAACCCAAAATTCCTTCCTTCCTCCCTCCCCTCTTTATTCCCTCCTTTCCTTCCTTCCTTCTCTCTCTTTATTTCTTTCTTAAAAGTAATCTCTACCCTTAACACGGGCTTGAATCCATGACCCTGAGATTAAGAGTGGATGCTCCACTGACTAAACCAGCCAAGTACCCCAACCAAAATTCTTTTAGGAATAAATCCTAAATTAGTCATTAATTTCAGCCTGAATTGTTTTGATAGGCAGTTCCTAGTTTACCAAAAATTTATTGTAAATTACCTTTTTATCTTATAGATTAAAATTAAATTAAATTAAACTAAAATTGAGTTCCTTCAACTGAAGTCCAGGTGAGAGGCTCTAGGATCCTTCCCCTTCTATTCTTCTATTCTGATCTGACACAGCTCCAAAGAACCCTAATGCTTTCAGAGAGAAAATTTTAACCTATCCTCTAAAATATATGGATTTCCCAATTATAAGATCACTTACTACTACCAGTACCTACCTTTTAGCTTCCACCCCTAAGTCCATGCTAATAAAGCTCAGTAAAATATAATAGCAGTGTTTAAGATGAGGTTAGACTAATACCAGAGTCAGTAAAATGTATTGTGCAATTTGATTATAACCATGTGAAAATGTAATTGCATACAATAGAAAAGATTAGAAGTCCTTTCAACAAATTGTAAATACTTTTATTTATGTTCATTGGGTGCTTTTTAATGTAAAAATTGTTGGTGTAGAATAAATCTTTTTTACAAGGAAACTTGAGCCCTTGAAGTACCTTGAAAGTCAGCGAAGAGGGAAGGTAAAAGTTAAGAGTTTAAGAAAGCTACAGGAAGCAGACTGGAATACTCTGGAGTTCTTTTTTATTCATTTATTTTTATACAACCTGAAAACTGACCAAGTAGAAATTTATTTGGGAGAGTAAAATCTTTTAAAATGCATATGTCCCTGAAGTCATACTGATTATTTGGCTTTTATTGTGATTTGATTCAATCAGACTGTTTTCTGAGAGTTGACTGGGACTCTCAAATAAAGCACTCAGAAAAGTAGGTCTAGAGGATACTGGGTGTGGAGCAGGAAACTTGGAAGATAAACAGTGAAAAGTGAAAACAAACTTTGTCTAATCTAATCATGCCTAAAAAAGAAAACAAAATCCCCTTTTTTTTCCTGTTGGTTGACTTTAAATAATGCAGGTTCTCCTACTTCCAGGAGCTTCAGCTTATGTTTACTCCTTTTGGATTACTTATACTAGGGATGTAATCCATTTCAGGGGACAGGCATGGGAAACTACCCATCATAGAAGCACTGCTTCTAGAAATAAGTGTATTCTAAATTCTGAAAAGTTAACTTATGACCAATTTTTGGTAAACTAGGAACTGCCTATATAGACAATGTAGGGTGAAATAAGTCAATAGAAATCATCTTTATCAGTTACAAAAAAAAAAAAAAACTTCCAAATATAACATGACCAGTGCTATAATGACATGAACTATAACTGACTCTGTCTTAGTCTGCTCCAGCTGCCATAACAAACACCAAAGACTGGGTGGCTGAAGCAATAGAAATTTATCTGCTATAACTTCTCGAGGCTAGAAGTCTGAGATCAGATGCCCACACAGTCAACTCCTGGTGAAGCGCTCTTCCTATCTTGCAGACAGCCACCTTCTCATTGTATCTTCACGCGACCTTTCTTCTGTGAGCGCAGGAGGTCTTATTAGGGTCCCACACTTACTAATTTACTTAGCTCTAATTACCTTCTTATAGGCTCTATCTCTAAATATAATCACATTGGGGGGTAAGCCTTCAACATATGAATTTTGTGGAGACAGAATTCAGCCCATAGTAGACTACTTAAAAATTATAAGCAATTACCATTTAAAAAAAAAAAAGAAAGAAAACTTGAAACTTATTAGGCACTGAGATCTCCTCTCCACCCCCAGCCTGTGGCTTTCTTTGTGAAGTACATAAAATGGGAGCATATTCTCTTTTGCTTTAGTCTACATTTTGTCTATTATATGACTATAAACATGAATTGTATACATTGATCACCTAAAGTACTGGCTGTCAAAGAAGAAAACATACAACCTTCATGGATGGTTAGCCTTTAGAGCGTGATCAGTCTATATATAGGGCTGTATTTAACACAGCTTTACAGAGAAGGTGATTTAGGCAGTAAGTCAACGGATTTTACCTATAAAGTTATGTTTAGGCTTTTAGAGATCCTTAGGATACATCATTATTGGAATAGCAAAAATAAAAGTTCAAAATAATACAGAACATAGTTATATACTATTTTATCCTGCAATATATTATTACGGAAAAAAATTATTATAATGGGGTCTTTTGGTACTAATTGCAATAATTGGGATAGAATCCAAGTCATACTGACATTAAACCAAATTTTATACTAAGCTAGATCACACTAAAGTTGAACTTCAGTGTGTTTTAATTTTTACAGAATTTATACTGTATAATATCAATCAAGTCTTGTCCTTGAGTTATTATGTCCTTAAAATTCAATTATTGATTTCTAGTTTTATATACAAGTACAAAATGAATGAAAAATATTAATGCTAACTGATTTACATAATAAATGTACTAAAATTTTGTAAATAAATATATTTAAAAAAAAAGCCTAATTTAAAGGCACAGAAAGTATAATCTACCCGTGAAAATATCCCATAGGGTTCGAAATTAAAGTGGACCAGACATGGCAGGAATTTTTTGATGTGCTATACAAAGGAGATGCAGAAAATTAACTTCATGAATGAGAAATGAAATCATAGCTTAAATGTTTTTTATTAAACTATAAATGAACCATCAGACCAGCTTTTGTGAACCTGTGCATGAATGCATATTACATGCCAATTATGATCAACTAGGTTGTATAACAAGAAAGTTCATTTTCTTTTTTTTAAAATTTATTTATTTATTTACGATAGACATGGAGAGAGAGAGAGAGAGAGAGAGAGAGAGAGAGAGAGGCAGAGACACAGGAGTAGGGAGAAGTAGGCTCCATGCCGGGAACCTGACATGGGACTTGATCCCGGGACTCCAGGATCGCGTCCTGGGCCAAAGGCAGGTGCCAAACTGCTGAGCCACCCAGGGATTCCCCGAAAGTTCATTTTCAATGGACAACTTCTAGATTTATCTCCCGCCTAATATCCAGTCCTGACACAGGCTTATGGCATACAATAACAATAACAACAACAAAATAAGAAATGCTGGGGACTACTGTTTTTATATCTGAGAGTATTTGTGTGACCTTTTATATTTTTAAGGATTCTGGCAAGAAGTTAATGTTAGGCAAACTAAATACAATTCTTTGTTTTAAATACAAAACTACTCCTTAAGGACTCTTTTGAAGTGAATAAAATATGCCAAGGGCTACTTTTACTACCACTGAAAGAATGTCTTGCCCTAATGCCAAAAACAGTTTAAGTGATTTTTAAAAAATAATTCTGAAGAGAAAGAGAAAACAATTTTTTAAAACTCCCATAATGGTAAATGTGGCATGTGCATTATGTCTAATGTCTTGAATAAGGAAACCTTCCTACAAATACAAAAAAGCAAAATCCATTTTCCAGATTTTAATAGCATAAAAGAGAGTTAACCACTGTTAAAGGACACCAGCAATAATATTTGAAGGTTAAAAACATAGATGAAACAAAAAAAGAGAGTTCTGAAAGTCTTAATAATAATTCTTTCTACTTTTCTTTCTGGCTTAAGGTTAGATTTTGTTTTTAAATTTCCAAAACATAGTGAAGGTTATATTTAAGAACAACTTAATGATTGCACTACAATTCTGAACAACCATTTGATAGAGTTTTAGCAACATTTTTATAGAATGACGCCTTTGAGAATTCAGAATTACTGTCATTTGGGGATGAAGAACAAGAACATCCCTCTGTCACCATCAGACGCTTAATGACATATAGTGCTTTTGTCTTTAGTGTTAGATTTCTGAGCCTTACCTAAATACCTGGGTTTAATTCTAACCTAAATGAAAGGGCACAGTAATTGGGTATGCTTATTTCCTAAGTAATTATTCTAGGGGCGCCTGGGTGGCGCAGTCGGTTAAGCACCCATCTTTTGGTTTTGGTTTGGGTCGTGATCTCATGGTCATGGGATTGAGCCCCTCATTGGGCTCTGAACTCAGCCCAGAGTCTGTGTGGGATTCTCTCTCTCCCTCTGCCCTTCTCATGCTCTCTCCACCTCCTCTCTCTGAAATAAATCTTAAAAAAAAAAGAAGAAAAAAAGAAAAATCCCTCAATTTTCTAAAGTTGCTAGGTTCACTTCTTTTAACCAACAAAATTTATGCTAAAGCAAGTTAGAATTAAGTTGTATACTAGTATTACCCTGAAGAATATGCTGATATAGGGATATTAT
Organism: Vulpes vulpes; assembly: GCF_048418805.1. Taxonomy (NCBI): domain Eukaryota; kingdom Metazoa; phylum Chordata; class Mammalia; order Carnivora; family Canidae; genus Vulpes; species Vulpes vulpes. Next base: position 17,331,627 of record NC_132783.1, read on the forward strand.
GTTAACAGTTTATAAGGAAACACCAGCTTTACACACTTGAGAGTAAAAAATAGTTTATACCTTTAACAGGAAAAAAAAATAAAAATAGGGATTACAAATGTTTATCAATATAAACTAGCTGAAATAAATACTGCATGTAACTATGAAATTCAGTTTGGCTTTAAAGAACATACTATTAAGACTAAAAAAATGAATACACATGAAACACTGTATTCATAAAATCTAAGCCAACTGTGGATATTTTCATATTAAAGACCAATTATTAAATAGACTGAATTTGATGATTATAAAAAATATAACAAAAATGACTTATTGAGCACTTGCTATGTACTTACAAGGATGAGTCCCTTATGGTAATTGCTTCATCTAATCTGAAACAGATCTATGAAGTAGAGACTCTTATTAACCTTATTTACATATAAAGAAACTGATCACAAGGTAAGAAATGGGTAGACTAGGCATTTGGATTTAGATCTTTCTCATTCCATAATCCATTTGCTTAATTATAATGCAGTTTTGTATGTAAAAAAATATTCCTTTTAACTTTTTTTTTTTTTAAGATTGATTATTCATTAGAGAGACAGACTGAGAGAGAGGCAGACACAGGCAGAGGGAGTAGCAGGCTCCTCACAGGGAGCCCAATGTGGGACCCGATCCCACACCCCGGGATCACAACCCGAGCCAAAGGCAGGCGCCCAACCGTTGAGCCACCCAGGCGTCCCTAACATTTTTTTTTTTTTTTAAGAGGAGAGAAAGAGAGAGGAGGGGAAGAGGGACAGACAATCTTAAGCAGGCTCCATGCCCAGTGAAGAGCCAGAAGCAGGGCTCAATCACACAACCCAGAGATCATGACCTTAGCTGAAATCAAGGTTGGATGCCTAACCCAAATGAGTCACCTGGGTATCTGGTAAAAAATATTCTTAAAAGAATAAACAGTTTTTACATATATTTGTGGCATTCTTTTCATATACGGATCAATTAGAATTATTAGAGAAATTAGTCTTCCGGGGTGCCTGCGTGGCTCAGTCAGTTAAGCGTCTGCTTTCAGCTCAGGTCATGATTCTGGGATACTGGGATCATCCAGCTCAGGGTTGGAGTCTGCTTCTCCCTTTGCTCTTCCCCTTGCTTGTTCTCTCTCTTTCTCTCAAATAAATAAATAAAATCTTTAAAAAAATATTAGCCTTCTATTACCTTCAAATAACCAAACAAAAATATCCAATTCTACCAGAATAGCATGCTTTACACATCTTTTTAAAATTGTGTTCCTCTCAAGTTAGTAGGACCCCTACATTTTATCACTCTTTTGAAGATGAAGAAACACAGATTAAATGTGCAAAAATTCTAGGGAACCAGCATGTGTCAACAGAGACTGTGAATCTGGAAGGAGAAACAAGGCAGAACGTTGTAATGCTTAAATCAGCATTACCACTAGCCTGAGTAATTCTTCATAGATATGGGTTAGCCTGGAACCCAGCTTTGGGGACTAGATTATTATTAGGTCTTGACTAATTTGTTGCCTTGATACACTGCTTCCTTACAAAGGGTTTCAGTACTTGGTTATAAAACACTCTATTAAGTTTGTTGCTAGCCAGCCTCTCATTCAATGTCCATTTCCTTTCTGACTAATGCTCCTTGTAAGCTAACAGTAGCTTTAAACATCTGGTAAGGGGTCAGTAATACAGGTATCACAGCACAAGGTGTTCTGGAAAACGATTTGCTTTGGTGTAAACATCCTAACTAAAGTAGCCTTCAGGTAAGTTGAATTAAGATTCTTTGTGTTGCCAGTTTGAGTAGCAGCTGAAGTTTGGAAATACAGAGAATGTTTACATCTCCATATGTTGGAAGTTTTAAAAACTGTACATTAAAATGAACATGATAATCTCGTAACTTTCACTTACATTCCTAACAAAGAGTTTAGGGAAAAAGACTGGTGGCTTATTTCCATTTTACAACACTTTTTATCATAATGCCTCCAGAATCACAGGTATTAAACTTGACTGTTTGTAAGGAAGTTGAAAAGCAGAGAAACCAAAGTTCTCAGAAAAAAAAAAAAATTACTGGGAATCTCTGAGCAGGTAAAACTTCCATTTCCACTCAGTAGAAAATTGTGAAAATTTGCTAAGGAGAATCTTTATTAAAATCTGAATTCTATGCACTGTCAGTCTTCTAATCCTATTTTTCTGGTGCTATGATCAGGATCGCTAGGCCACAGTTGCAAGTAATATAGAGACAGTGAATGAGACCCTAAAATCCTAGGTTTCTAGAAACACAATAAAGGAAACAAAACCATGTTATGTATTTATGGACTTTAGGGAAGTCCATCCCTAAGAGATCCTTATACAATTAATTTAATCTATGATAGGTATATAACCACATAGATTTTCAAAACTAGAAAGGATCACAGAGACCATATTTCCACTTCCTCTGTTAAAATACGAAAACTGGGTTCGAGAGATGATAACTGATTTGACCCAACCAATACTGTAATACATGGCCAAGGTAGAATGAAAGTTTAAGTCTTGGCTTTTACAAAACTTCTTGACTTAGTACGTAGATTGTAAAATTGTGGGCACAGGGGAAGGGAAGGGGTGGTGGCCTGGCTTGAAGTTACAGCCTAAATATCTGCTTTCAGTATATGCTGACTTTTGCTCTGAAGGTTCTATCACAATTCATTTGCAACAGGGTAGCCACATTTTAGCAACTGAAAAGAGCTGTGGAGATTAAATGTGTAAAATGTACTCTGAAGCACATGTTGGCCCTAGGACCTTATATATTCAATGTTATATGTGATAAGATGGCTCAGAGCGCATGATGAACCTGACTTTCAACATTTCAGTCATTTATACCAGGTGCTGCACCTCACAGCTGGTTTAACATTGCACAAAAGATATCTTTTTTGTTGTTTTAAAGAAAGGCAGATTGTGCAGTGCTTCGTTTGTATGTGTCTTGAGTCTTGGAAGCTTGACTACCCTACATTCTCCTACAAATGGTACTTGAGAGCTTGTCTGGAGGTTCTAGCAGTGAAGCATAGTGACTCGTATACCTTTGACCAAAGAAGAGTCCTCTTCAACTGAATGCACACCTTTGGGAGGGATGCATGTGGAGTGGTAAAGGAGGAAGATATCCGCCTAGCCAGCCAGATCAACAGAATCAATCCTAATGATCAATGGGGTGACAGATGTCACAGCCAGATCACCCTCACAATCAAAAAGACATCTAATATTTCCATCTCCCCCAATAATTTGTAATAAATAATGAATTCTCAAAATTTATCTCACTCACAAAACATGTTTGTCCAAGGGTTCATGAAGCAAATCTTAAAGACCCAGAAAGTAGTTTATCTACTTGGGATATAAAATCTAAATTTCTTTATTCAATGAATACATATCAACCTTGTATAAGCTACTGTGCTAGGAACCCTGAGGGATATTTAAAAGTGGATAAGCCAAAATGAGACAGCCTTATAGAGATGTGAAGTTTGTGTCCATACAAGGATGCCCGGCTGAGGGGGTGAATAAAGACTGAAATGGGGACTTTATGAAAGCTCATGCTCGGCTTGACAAACCTTTTGCCCTGGCAGGTAACTGTCATCAACTGGGGCAAAGGAGTACCTTTTTCCAATTCACATAATAGTGCTGGATAGACTAATGGTGGTTTTAAGTACAAAACGCTACCAATCTTTTGATGACACAAGTTTGATCACAACATTTTTTATTAACTTTTTCAGTGGCTCTCCAATGCTTAAAGGAGAAAAGCAAGTTATTCAAGGTCCTTCATATTTGCCTCACCTACTTTTCTTGTTTTATCACCTACTACTTTTATATGCAGACTCCTTCTTCTAGTCATATTTCAACCTTTAACCAAATCTAGGACGTACCATGTTCTTTTATGCATCTCTGCCTTCCTATCAGCCTGGAATGCTCTCTCCCCAGCTCCACTTGACTTAGGGAACTCCTATTTACTAATTAGTACTCAGATCAACTACCCTCTCCCTCAAATCCAGCTAGCGTGAGTCATACCCACTTCTTTCTCCCATAGTATTCAGCACATCATTAGATCATGCCACATGAACACATGATATGGAATTTAGTCATTTTTATGTTTTCCCTTCAAAACTGCCAGTCCTATTTTCACCATCTGGAAAATACAGTACATGAATAAAGAAAAACATAGTTCCTAACTTGAAGTAGCTTACACTTATTTGGGAAGTTGATAACAGGGTAACTAAAAATAATCACATATAAGATATGTACACCTAAAAATGTAAAGATGTTTCATATCTGTTGCTTAGTTTGCTAAGTCACTGTCCATAAGAGTAGGCAAATCTTACTAAAGATTTAGATATGCCAAAGAGAATAATGAAACACTTTCAAAGACTCCTCAGTTGACTCAGAGGCATGAAGAGATCATGAAGAGTCTTTCAGGAGGAGTTGAAATATTTGGTTTCTGGTCCTGGGTTTGTCAGTTATTCACTGTGGGACTTCAGGTAATCCATTGTTTTTGCTTGGCTCTAGTTCTCTTGGCAGAGCACTGTTCCCAAAGGGTTAAGATACTCAAATCAATAACGTATACAAAAACACACTTAAAACTAGAAAATGCCACTTTAGGTGAATGTTAAAATTGACATTTTTTGTTGGTAGAATGACAGATTCAACACATAAATTTGGCTCATCTAACATTAATATCCACTGAGTGTAAGATACTGGCTGCTTCGCTGGACTCCAAGGAGTAAAAAACTGGTTTCCATTGCAGAGAATCTTACAGTTTGTTTTGGGGAGACAAGGTGGCTGCTCATATTAAAATAACTATCAGGAAAAAATGTACAAAGAGCTAAACAAGTAAAACAGAAATCAGCGTAAAAGAGGTCAAAAAGAGAAGTCACTTCCAGGGACCTGACTTCCAGTGATCATGATGTTCTAATGACAAAGCAGTGATTTCTGTAGGTTGTGTAAAAAAAGAGTATTTTGAAATTCTGGGGCATAGAGTTTTAGGATAAATGCACAAAAAGGAGTAGAGAGATAACAAACAACTCAGATAAGAACAGTAGACCAGCTGGTTACAGCAGTATGTGTTCATAGGGCAGTTTCCAATTAAGCAGGACAAGTTGGCTGCAAGACAGTGTACAGGAGGTTGCTAAGTACTGTGGTACTCTGCTTCACTCTGGGGACAGGAACACTGCGGCCAAGCCTCTGCTCCCTAAAAATACTAACCAGAGGGCCTGAGACAGGCTAAAAGGTCTCCTTTATTATTATCTCAGATGCATTGTTAGATAGAGTAAATCTATGCCAAATTCAAATACACTGATCCTGATTTTTAGTTTTGGGGAAAACCGCCACAAGAGACTTCATGTAGGTAGAGTACAGACACCCTAAATGGCAATGATTTTTTTTTATATATATTTTCATTTTGTTAGAGAAAAGAGAGAATGTCAGAAGGAATGTTAATCAGCAAGATAGAAAATTAATTTAAAGTTCTCTCTTTATTGTGACTAGAACCTTCTTGAAGTAATGAAGCACATCAGAAGGTAATTTTTAAATGTCAAGCTGGCATTAAGACCTTGAGCAATTAGACACAGAAGGGCAGAGACTACAAAACAAAATCTAGGGCAAGACATGTGATTTAGTAAAACAAGAATAAATAGACTTCACATGAAGTTAAAGCTTTTTAAAAATATAGGGTGAAATGTATTTAACTCTAACAAATTGCTTTAAAAAGACTTTCTAGCACTAGGTCACAAGATTATCCTAAAAATCACCATATTAAGCAGATGCTATATTCTTTAGAAAAGAAAAAGAAGTAACTCATTTATAATTTAGCTTTCAGATACATTATATGGTTATTGAGACAATGCAAAACATTACCATCTTATAGCAACATCATCCAATACTTCAGTGGTAAATATAAACACTGAACAGATAAGAGGAACAAAGAATAAAGGGATGTAACATTTAGGAGGCACTCTTCATGTGTCACACACTGTTTCTTAGTGCTTTTATATTTATTTATTACCCCATTTAACCCTCAAAACAACTGCAAACACTTAATTTACAAATGAGAAAACTAAAGTCCAAAGAGGTTAAATAACTTTCCTGATGCCACTCTGAAAGAAAAAGACTACAATTTAAAAGTCTTACTCAAATGCACCATCAGAATTCCTTTTTGTCTTCCCTTTACTGCCTCTCTTGGAAGTGAATCCTCAAATCTTGATGTATGAAATAAATGCTATGATTGCCTCAATTATTTATAAAATCTATAACTGGTACCTGGCTCTTAGACATATTATCAATTTCACTTAATGAGATAATCACTAACAGAGGATAACATCCAAATGCAAATAAACATTCAACTCAAATTTTACAGATACTAGTTGTCAGCCTAAGTCAGCAAATTCCTACACAGAGAGGAAATTATCTTACTTGTCACTTCTGTTCCCAAGCACATGGTGCATGGGTAGTGGGACCGGCTATGCCTTTCATGTGCATATATTTGTGACTCTTGATTTCCTGTTGGTGGGTAAGATAAAAGTTTTCCTAAAGTAACTAAGATAATTGAATAAAAGACAAATGAAAAAATGAAATGGAATCTGCTACAAATAACTTAAAAAACAAAAATCAAAGCAAAAGAAAACAATAGCTATAACCAAAAAAGACTTATTATTTCCTCCTGAACTGAATTCCCATCTGCTTTTAAATGGCAACATGTTTTTCTATTAACTGGGAGCTATAGCCAAGAAGGCAAAGACAATGAGGTTCTGGCCACCCGGGAATGGCAGGCACAGGGATGGCTGAAGGATGCTACCTGCTTTTAGCCTCTCTGTGGAGGCTGCTCCTTAGTGACCCTATTCCTCTTCCAGCTGGCAACAAATTTCCCCTTGGAACTCTCCTGAAAATTAAGAAATAGTGCAGTTCTCTATACCCTCTCCAGGGAGGGAAAATAGATTGGGGTGTAAGGGGCTATTTGAAACACTGGGCCTGTGTTAGCTTTTAAGAAACAATGTCGACTGGGCAAAATAAAGCACTGGGTTGAAAGAAAATATTTTTAAATAGTAACTCTCCTCTATCTCAGTCATTAAAAGTACCTATATCATCTCCAATCACTCTCTACAGCTTTTATTGTTCTTTCTTTCTTTTTTAAAGTAAGTTCTATGCCCAACGTGGGGCTTGAACTCATGACCCCCAAGATCAAGAGTCTCATGATCTACCTCTGACCCAGCCAGGTGCTCCTCTCTACAGATTTTTGATTTAAAAATAAAAATAAAAAAATACTCACTACAGTTAAACATTTTATGTTTCTAAAAGACAGACACTGGTGTCAATAATTTCGTCATCTCTGGCTCATCTGGCCAAATTCTTGTTCATATAGCTAATAGTGTATAAATTAATATATAATACATCATTATATGAATGATATATGAATGAATAATATTGATGATACCACTCTCCTGTGAAGACAACTAATTTATCAATATTTTCATTTTATACCAAAAGTGGCCAATGACACACTTTCTAAATCTGAAAAAATAGCTATGGCTGTATCAGGGTGTATTGCTACAAAGTTAGAGGGCTCTCCTTATGATAATGATGAAGGAAAGTCCATTTTTCCTAAACCATAATTTTAAAAATCTTTTTTCGTTTTCAGTTTGTTAAATGCTTGTTAAATATGTACTATGTAATAGGTTTTGTGCTAAAGGTTCTGGCCTTAGACTGAGGAGGAAATAAATTAGTTACATCAGTGGGAAAGCACTGGGTCTGTAGGAGTCAGGTGACTGAAGTTCCAGCTTGAATTTGTCTTATTGCTAAAACAAAAACAAAACTTCCAAACTAATTTTGGCTTTCACCAATGCTGTACCATTTTCATTCTGATGGAAAGAGGTGGGGGGAAAGATGGGATCTTATATTTTATTTGAAGCTCAAAGTTATGTATCTTAAATTTCCTATTTATTAATTTTAAAACTGTTAAGAAACCATAGTTCTCTTCAAAAAATAGGGCTCCTGTGTGAACTGCCTAAATAATTAGACCAAAAAAAACCCCCCACAAAACAAACAATATGGAACAAATCTGTCTTGCCTAAATCAAAATTCCAGAACTACTAAGATATAGCTCGGAATAAAATTTTATGAAGTTGTAATGGATTACATGTATATAGATTATAATTAGACCAGGGTGGGATATACTTCCCTCACCCAACCATTATGGGACCCAAAAATGTAATTCAAGGAGGGACAGAATTTTCTTTTACTTTTCTCTGTGACTATTTTTAGAAGATCTGATATAAAAATTAACCAAAAATGAATGTGCTTATATAATAGATTGAATAAGACAGGTACTACATAAGAACTAGCAAGCTGGTACAATAATTCCTGGCACCAAATGAGTTTTTTCCTTTCAGCCAAACAGAATCTCACTGGCTTTGATTTTTGTTTAGCACTTCTATGTTACTACTATGATTTACTTCAAAGTGAGAAAAGCACATTTATACCTTGCTGACTGCTCTTCCATTTCACTCTGCTCAACTGAAAGATTTATGGTTTCTTCTCTTTGCTGTTTCCTATAAACTAACATATCATATACATGATCCAGCCCTTGGTCTCACATCAAAATATCAAAAACTGAATTCTAGAAATGCTGGGGCAGTCATTTAACAGCAACTATATATTCATTTTAACTTAATGGACAGTCATGTCAAGAAGATGTTCATAAGGATTATTTTTTCAGCTAGGACTTTAAAAAAGTGTATGTACTTCAACTGCTTCTCGAGGTAACTTTCTACATGATTCCCCCACTCCCCTCCTGCAATGAAAATGAAAATCCTACAGGGGGAAAATCAAATGTACACACTTCATAGCTGAGACAAAATAATGAGGAGATTTGGGATTTATTTTGGTTGCTGTTATTAGCTACGACTGAATGATACATTCAGCCCAATGCTACATGTGAATTTACCTACAATACTCTCTGAGTACGCTGTCTATTATGTATTAATCTCTTTGGCTTTTTCAGAAGACAGATTATAAACAATAGCAAGCTGACAGAAGAATATGGAGTCTCAGTCTGCTGGATAATTCAGAATAAAATGAATTTATAATTTCTTATTTAAAAAATATTAATTTCCCAGTATAAATCTGTGTCAGTGGTATTCAGAAGATATTTCTATGTTGAGCACTACAGTCTGTCCTTTTTTGAGAAATGCATGTAGAAAAGATGCACAATTCTTTTAATGGAATTTTATTTTGTAAATAAAAATGGCCTAAGCAAAAAGTTGCTAGGGACAGGAAAAAAAAAGTTTCATATTTTCACAGAGGTCTTGCTGTTCACAGCTAAGGACAGACTGTCCCTTTTACAGCTTTTATTTTTTATTTATTTTTAACTTTTATTTGAGAGAGAGAGAACATGAAACAGGGGGCAGGAGCAGAGGGAGAAGCAGACTCTCCACTGAGTAGGGAGAGCCTGATGTGGGACTGGATCCCAGGACCCTGGGATCATGACTGAGCCCAAGACAGCCACTTAACCAACTGAGCCAGCCAGGCGCCCTCTTTTACAGTTTTTATGAGAGAATTTCTGTTAATATATAAGTAAACCGACAAAATTTTCCAAAATGATTAAAGGTAGTAATAATATAATCTCTCTGCCAAGTCTTGTACTTCTGAGCACTTGTATGATATCCTAATTTCATTTTTATGATCTCTATAAGAAAATAGTATGTAAAGTTGTGTACTATTTCCATTTGATAGGTCAAGAAATCAAAATTCAGAGAAACGTGTGAATAGTTGGAGCTGATGTATCAAGAAACCCCAAAGAAGAAACTTGTACTTCTAGTCCACTGTTCTCCCCACTATACCATGTTAATTCTCTGAAGACTACTTTTTGAGAAGTAACAGAAGCCAAGTAAAAACAATTGAGATATAATAGAGGCCGGGTAAAATGCAATTTAGTGATTACCTGTCATTTTTTTTTTTTTTGATTACCTGTCATTTAGTGCATTTCCTGTTTTAAGATTTCTTAACATACAGTTCTTTCTTTTTCTTCTTAAAGATTTTATTTATTTATACATGAGAGACACAGAGAGAGAGGCAGAGAGACACAGGCAGAAGGAGAAGCAGGCTCCATGCAGGGAGCCCGACGTGGGACTTGATCCCAGGTCTTCCAGGATCATGCCCCAGGCCGAAGGCGGTGCTAAACCGCTGAGCCACCCAGGCTGCCCAACGGATAGTTATTAAAACAGTTGGCAGGAAGCTATCTTTTTGCTAATGACCCCAACCCGCTGCTTTCCTGCCCCCAAGGTATCTTGAGGAGAACTCTCTTACCTCTGCTCCTGAATATGTATCTGTTTGGAAGATGAGTTCATCCAGATTCACGTCATTACTGATTGGCATAGAGTGAAACTGCAGGTTAAGTATTTCCCTTCTTGTCGCTGCATCTGGTAAAGGCACATAGATGATTCTGTCAATTCTTCCAGGCCGCATCAAAGCCTACAGGGAAGATGAGACAATGCAGATTAACCAAACTCAGAACTGACATTATGCATGAAAGGTACCAAAGAAAGGGGGATATCTATAATCTCATGAATAACCCACTATCACCCATAATTAGCACATAAAACAAGTGCTAGCGATTTCTATAATCTATTTCAAAGATTCAAACAAATAATGTTCAAGGTACTTTTGAAAATAGCAAAAACAATGCTTCTGAGGGGTTTTCTGCTTCTCAGCAACTGTCAGGTCAATAAAAGATGTCTATTTTCTCTTAGGGAAATGTGTAATATGATTTGTATTCACTATATCAAAACACTTTTTTTGGGACTTCCTGCAATAACTCTTAAAATATGGGTTAAGCTGTTTGAGAGAGCCCTCAAAATAGCACAGCTCTGATAAAAGAGTACTTCTAGACCTGAAGTAGTCAAATGAACTTCCTTCATATTTTATTGGAGCCTAATGCCCAAATTATCTTAGAGCTAATGAATTAATCTATTCAGAAAACTTTACTGAGCATGCACTATACATTAGACAGTGTTCTTGATACTAAAAAATAGCATGAATAAGATAGATATGTGTAAAACTGATGGTGGTGATGGTTACATATGTCTGTGGATATACTAAAAGCCAATGAATTAAATATTTTAGATGGGTTAAATTTGTTATGTAAGTTCTATCTCAATAAAGTTATTAAAACAGATACAGATCTAAAATATGTGTGTGTATTAAGGGGCTAGGGCAACTTTTAGTTGGGGTAGTGAGACAAAGTCTCTCTGAGGAGGTAACTTAGGCAGATACCCAAAGGAGTCAGCCTTAGAAAGATCTGGGAGAAGAGTATTCAAGGTATCAAGCAGAGAAAGCAGGAATGACTGATATGTTCCCAGAAAAGAAAAAAGAAGAAAAAAAAAATCAGTGTGGTAGACTGGATGAAGGGAAAAGAGATAGGAAATAAGGTCCGAAAGATAGTCATGGGCAGATCTTATGGCCTTAAAAGACATGGTAAAGAGTCTGGATTGTATTCTACTCATAAAGAGAAGTCATTGGAAGGTTTTAAGTAGAAGATGAACTGGTATGATTTATGTTAAAAGATCACTCATGGGGGCAGCCCCGGTGGTGCAGCGGTTTAGCGCCGCCTGCAGCCTAGGGTGTGATCCTGGAGACCTGGGATTGAGTTCCACATCGAGTCCCACATTGGGCTCCCTGCGTGGAGCCTGCTTCTCCCTCTGCCTGTGTCTCTGCCTCTCTCTCTCTCTCTCTGTGTCTCTATGAATAAATAAATAAATTATAAAAAAAAAAGATCACTCATGGGATGATATGTGTAACTAAGTCCCAGAAGGAAAGAGAAGATTGGGCAGAAAAATTTGAATAAAAATGAGTCAAAATTTTTCCAAATTGGTAAATAAACAAATTTAAGGAGCTCAGTGAATCTAAAATTAAATATAAAGAAAACCACACCTAGACACGTCATAGCAAACTGCTGAAAACCAAAGACAAAATCTTGAAAGCTGCCAGACTGAATACAGAGAACAATAATTTGAATCACCAATGACTCTCAATCAAAACAATGAAGGGCAGAAACCAGCAGAACAACATCTTTAAAGTGTTGAAAGAATAAAAATGTCATCCCAGAATTCTTGTACCAGTGAAAATATTCTTTAATAATGAAAGAAAAATTAAGTCATTTTCAGATAAAAGAGAACGAGAACATTTGTTTCTAGCACAACTGTACTACAAAAAATGCTAAATGACATTCTTCAGGTTTAAGGGGAATAACCTAAGATGGAAAATTGATTCTTTAGGAAGAAATGAAGAGCACTGGAAATGAAACACCACGAAACTGTACATGCCTTCCACCTTTAAAAAATTACTCTTGGTGCTGACATAATCAGAAATGGCATTTCTTGAAGATTTAAGAGACACTTATAGTGCAATACAGCACATTTCTATATGTGCACTTTTGAATGAAATACCCAGAAAACAAGGTTTGATAGAAGTAAATACAGAAAATAAGGAAGGGAATCCCTGGATGGCTCAGCGGTTTGGCGCTTGCCTTTGGCCCAGGGCGCGATCCTGGAGACCTGGGATCGAGTCCCACATCGGGCTCCCGGCATGGAGCCTGCTTCTTCCTTTGCTTGTGTCTCTGCCTCTCCCTCTCTCTCTCTGTGTCTATCATAAATAAATAAATTAATTAATTAAAAAAAAAGGATTTTACTAAAAAAAAAAGAAAAAAGAAAACAAGGAAGATATGAACATCTTCTAATTAAAATAACAAAAAAAAATCAAAACCTTGAAAATGTAACTGAGGCCACACATAAAACACTATAGAAAATACCAACATCAAACCTCATATGGTTGCTCTGTAGAAATTAGTTCTTAGAGAATTGGCACGCACACACACACACATCATGACATTCTGTGAGTAATACATTGTCCTCTGTCTCTGAACCAAGAATCTCATGTCTTTAGCCAAGCCCGCATGAAATTGTGGCAGGCTAACTTGTTAGCTTTCTAATAGGCTAAAGTCTCAGAACCTTTATACTTCTTGACACGTATGTTCCTAAAAATGGAGTCTTAAAATAATATAAAACAAAAATTGACAGGATTAAAGAGATAAAAAGATAATTCCACAATCATAATAGGAGATTTTAACTCTTTTCTTAGCAATTACAGACCTACTAGAAAACGAATCAGTAAAGATAGAGAGGATTGAGGATCTGAACAAGATTATCAATCATTGTGACTTAATTGATATTTATTTATGGACCACTATACTCAACAGCTGCAGAATACATATTTTTTCAGTACAATTGATATATTCACCAAGACAGCTCATATGATGAACCATTAAACAAAACTCAACAAATTCAAAAGGACTGAAATCATACAAAGTAGTGCTCTGACTGTAAGAAGGTAAATTAGAAATGAGTAACAATCAGACATAGAGGAAAATCTCAAGCACATGAAAATTAAGCAATACCCTTCTAAATCAACCACAGGTCAAAGAAGAAATCACAATGAAATTAGAAAATGTTTCGAGTTGAATGATAATGCAAATCTAACAGTCAAGATTTGTGGAATTTGGTTAAAAGCAGTGCTTAGAGACAAATATATAACTTTAAATGTTTATGGTGGCCTTTCACGAAGATGGCGCCAAAGACAAAGAAGGAAGCCCCTGCGCCTCCCAAAGCCAAAGCCAAAGCAAGGCTTTGAAAGCTAAGAAAGTGGTGCTGAAAGGCGTGGATCTGAACAGTCACACAAAAGAGAAGATCCGGGCGTCACCTACATTCTGATGACCCAAGACCCTGCGTCTCCAAAGGCAGCCCAATATCCTCAAAAGAGCACCCCCAGGAGAAACAACCTTGATCACTATGCCATCATCAAGCTTCCCCCGACTACTGAGTTGGCCATGAAGAAAATAGAAGACAGCAATACATTTGTGTTTGTTGTGGATGTCAAGGCCAATAAGCACCAGATCAAACAGGCGGTGAAGAAGCTCTATGACATTAATGTGGCCAAGGTCAACACCTTGATCAGGCCTAATGGAGAGAAGAAAGCATATGGTTGACTGGCTCCTGACTATGATGCTTTGGAAGTTGCCAACAAAATTGGGATCATCTAAACTGAGTCCAGCCAGCTATAAATCTAAATATAAAATTTTTCACCATGAAAAAAATGTTTATGGCAGAAGTGAAGTCCAAAATCAATAACCTAAGGTTCAAGAGTAAATACAAGGAAGGAAATAAAATAGGAAACAAACAATAGAGAAAATTGAAAGTCAAGCGTGGTTCTTTGAAAATACATTTTTAAAAAGATTTATTTATTTGTTTTAGAGAGAGTCGGAGAGAGAGAGAGAGAGAGAGCACATGAGTGGGGAGAGGGACAGAGAGAGAATCTCCAAGCAGATTCCATGCTCAGTGCAGAGCCTAATGCCAGGCTTGATTTCATGACCCATGAGACCATGACCTGAGCTGAAATCTGGAAAGATTTAAAAAAACTTACAATTCTAACCAGATTGAACAAGGATAGAAGAGAGAACAAATCACCAACATCAGAAATGGAAGAGAAGTTATCACTATAGATTCTATAGATAGCAAAAAGAATAAGAGAATTTATGAACAACTTCAAGGCAATAAATTCAAAAAAATCCAGTTATCAAAATGAACACAAAATGAAATAAAAAAAATCAGAATGGCTCTATATGTAAAGTATTTTTTTAAAATGGAACTGAATTAATTAAAAATTGAATTAATTATGACTTTCACACAAAAGATACTCCAGCCCTAGATGGTTTCACTTCTGAATTCTACCAAAGAAGAAATAACATCACAATTGTACAACCTTTTCAAAATAAAGAGAAGGGAACACTTTCCCAGTTGTTTTAGAAAGCCAGCATAATACTAACTTCCAAAACCTAACAAAGATATCATAAAAAAGGAAAATTACAGATTAATGACCCGTGTGAACACAGACCCTGAAATCCCTAGAAAAATATTAGCAACCAGAATCTCACAATATATAAAATGAATAAATCATCTTAACCAAATGCAACTGGTATAATTCACCATATTAACTGAATAAAGCGGGAAATTCACATGATCATTTTCCTATGTGTAAAAAAGCTTTTGACAAAATTCAAGATCCACTCATGTTAAAAAACCTTCAGCAAATTAGTAATATGAGAAGTGGTATAAAAAAACTGGCAGCAAAACAAAAAACAAAAAACAAAACAAAACAAAACAAAACTGACAGCTAATATAATTAATGCTGAAATTTTGAATACTTTCTACCTAAGATCAAGAGCAAGGTAAAAACTCACTACTTCTACTGAAAAATATAATAGAGGTACTAGTCTTCACTCAAAGGCAAAAGATAAAGGACAAAAGGCAAAAACCGGGCTGGTAGGGGGGAAGGAAATATAGAACTTGGAAGGGGAAAAGCTAAAACTATCCTCATTTGCAGATGACATGATTGTTTATGTAGAAATACTAAGGAATCTATAAAACTACTAGCAAGATTATAGAATATAAGCTGATCATAAAAAATATATTTTATATATTAAGCAGTAAACTAATAAAAATGAAGTTTTAAAAATACACTTTATGAGAATACATAAAAAGCTTTTGTGACAAAATGTTAAGACAAATAAAATTAACAAACACTTCACTGGAAACTAGAACACTATCAAGAAAAATTAAAGACCTACATAGAGAAATACTATGTTCATGAATTAGAAGACTCAATATTATTAAGATATTCATTCTTTTCAAATTTATCTATAGACTCAGTGCAATTTCAAAAAAATTTTACAAGAGCTTTTTTAAAAAAAAAAACTGACAAAATTTATATGGAAATGCAAATGAGAACAGTGATAGCAGGGTAAAAAAGAAAAAAAGTTGAAGGACTTACACTATCTGATTTCAAAACTTATAATGCTAAAAAAATAAGACAGTGTGATAAGGTTCAGAGATCAATAGAACAGATAATGGAGTCCATAATGTTTTTTATTTTTAAGGCATTCAACTAGGAAAGGAGAGCATTAAAAAAATAATGCTGCAATGATGAAACACTATTATTTATTTATAAAAAGGATTGGTTTATTTTATTTTAATTTTTTTTAATTTATTTATGATAGGCACACAGTGTGAGAGAGAGAGGCAGAGACATAGGCAGAGGGAGAAGCAGGCTCCATGCACCGGGAGCCCGACGTGGGATTCGATCCCAGATCTCCAGGATCGCGCCCTGGGCCAAAGGCAGGCGCCAAACCACTGCGCCACCCAGGGATCCCAGTTTATTTTATTTTAGAGAGAGAGAGAGCGTGCAGAGGGGAGGGACAGTGGTAGAGGGAGAGAGAGTCTCAAGCAGGTTCTGTGCTGACTGTGGTGCCCACCTGGTGCTTGATAGTATGATGCTGAGATCATGACCTGAGCTGAAACCAAGAGTCAGATGCTTAACCGACTATGCAGCCCAGGTGCCCCTAGATATTCATATTTTAAAAATGAACACTGATCCTTATCTGACATCATATCTAAAAATTAACTTGACATGGATCATAAACCTTAACATATGAGCTAAAACTACAAATTTCTAGAAATATAAAAAAAAATTAAACTCATTTCTAAAAATTTTTTTTTTTTCTTTTCAAAAGCTACCTTTAAGAAAATAAAAAGGCAAGCTACAGGCTGAAATAAAATGTCAATTGGCATATCTGACAAAAAAATTTTGGATCTAAACTATATTTAAAAAAAACCTTAAAAATCAATAGTAAGAACACAATCAACAGAAAATGGGCAAAAAATTTGAACAGAGTCTAATAAAGGAAGCTATATGGTTGAGAAGTAAATAAAAAGATACTCAAGATCCCTAGTTATCAGATCAAAGCAAATTTAAACCACAATGTTATGACGTCATTATATTCTTATAAAAATGACTAAAATTAAAGACACTGACAATACCAAATACTGAAAAAAGGATACAGAGCAACAAGAACTTATACACTGTTAATGGGAATATAAAATACAACAATTACTTGAATACTGTTCACAGTTTCTTAAAAATTTAAACATTTCCCATCATAACAACCATCTATTCTACTCTTAGGTATTTAGCCAAGAGGAATAAAAACATATATCCAGACTTGGATATTTATTCACAATACCCCCAAATTGTAAACAATCCACATGTCCACCAATTCATGCATGAATAAACAAAGTATATATATATATACATATAAGAGAACACTAATTGGCAAAAAAAATGAACTACTGACTGATACACCAACATGCATGAGGTCTCAAATTATTATGAGTTAAAGGAATCAGATGTGAAAGAATACATATTATATAATTCCACTTATCCAAGATACTAGAAAAAGCCAGTCTAATCTATAATTACAACAAGCAGACCAGTGGTAGTTTGGATCCTGAGGCAGAAGAAAAGATGGATTGCCAAGGGGGCAAAAGTAATTTTTGGGAATCGACTGAAATATCCTATACCTTGATTGCAAAAGTGGTCAGGTGGCACCACAGGTTTACATACATGTTTACATTAACTGCACACTTTAAGTTGGTGCAGTTTATTTTTGTACGTAAATTATAGTCAATTAACAAAGTAGTAACTTGTATTTGCTAGATTCTCAATATTTACCAATCAGTAAATACAAGGGCACTGGAGATGTTCTCAGATTGTCTCTATCAGGAAAGATTACCTCCTTCAACTAAGGAGTTTGAAAAAATTCACATAAGAAGTGGTCAATAAAAAAGAAGAAGTAGTCAATAAGAGAAAGAATACTTATTTAACAAGCTGCAACAAAATCGAATTTTATGATTTGGCCATGGTGATAGATTGGCATGTATCACAACCAATTCAATCCTATAGTAAACTCTTTCTCTCTTTTAAAAATGTTCTTTACTGGGATCCCTGGGTGACGCAGCGGTCTGGCGCCTGCCTATGGCCCAGGGCGTGATCCTGGAAACCCAGGATCGAATCCCACGTCAGGCTCCCGGTACATGGAGCCTGCTTCTCCCTCTGCCTGTGTCTCTGCCCCTCTCTCTCTCTCTCTCTCTCTCTCTCTCTCTGTGTGTGACTATCATAAATAAATAAAAAATTTTTTTAAAAAATAAATAAATAAAATAAAAATGTTCTTTACTTTGTCATGTTTATGTTTAGAGTTCTAAATAGATTGTTAAAACTCATGGGATCAATTCCATTGTACCTCATACCACTGCTTCATAAAACACTCCAGTAAATGTTAACAGATGTAATACAGAAAAGGATTTTCTTGTTAAATAATGTTTGGGAAGCAATGGATAGAAGCAAAATTAGATAGGTTTCCTTCCATATGCAAAAATTTTTGGAACCCATACTAATAGATACTAAAAATATCCAAGAGAAGGCTATAGTAGTATATACAAATTTTATCCCAAATTCTAATCATAAAACATCTCAAAAGCTAATATTCCATTTCACTTTGTAAAATGTTGGTGTGTACTTTTTGCAAGTCTCAAAACCTACAATATAGTGGTGAATGTCTACCAGATAACTATTAATTCTTAAGTTATGTATAAATGGGCAAGCAAAAAATCAGTTGACAAATATAAAGATACTTCCTTTGTTTAAAGATGAATGTTTTAATTATTTGCAGACTATTCTCCACACCCAACATTAGGACATTCGGTGAAAAATGAGGCATGATCAGCTTCCTTGAAACGTAATTTATAATAGTATTCAAACTGCATTTTAATTATGGGGATCATTTCTCTCCTACCTAAAACAAATACAGAATTCAGTGAATTAGAATGATTCCAGTAAATACATGGCTTCAAATTATTAAAAATGCTAGTTAAGACAAATAACATTAATATTTATATTGTCCTTAAGAATCTATAAAGCACTTTTCAAATATTGTATTTCACTTAATATCTCTCCAAATCCTGGGTAGTTATTGTCATACCACCATTAAGAAAAAGAAAATGAGGCCCAAGATCACACAATAAATGGCAGAAAGGCTGAATATTGAATCAGTTTTTTATTTTTTATTTATGATAGTCACACAGAGAGAGAGAGAGAGAGAGAGAGAGAGAGAGAGAGGCAGAGGGAAAAGCAGGCTCCATGCACCGGGAGCCCGACGTGGCATTCGATCCCGGGTCTCCAGGATCGCGCCCTGGGCCAAAGGCAGGCGCCAAACCCCTGCGCCACCCAGGGATCCCAGTTTTTTTTTTTTTTTACTCTACTCTCCTGCCAGTACAATGATATACGGTATCGGTGGACAAATGAAAAAAAAATCTTATTCTGAAATGATATAGGTAATAAAAGAAATTTAAATAATTCTTGCATCAGAAAAATTATTTTACATTTACTGTGGGCCAGGCCCTGTTTTAGGTATGGGGGAAACAGCTGTGAATAGCTTGGTTATTTTTTTTTCAGTTGAAGTTATCCTTTTTACCCTTATGGGAAAACTCATACTCCAGGCTATTTTAAAATTTCCTTTCTAATAGTTGAAAGAACAACACAGCAAAGGATATAGAGCATACACGTCATCTAAGTCACTGGAACAACACTCAGCATGCATCTGTGCCTGCCTCAGCAACCCCCCCAACCCCCCCCAACTTGTAACTGTCCCTGGGCAGTGCAGGTTGAGTACACTTCAATGATTATAACGTTGTCTGGGCCAACAGCCAGCTGGTCTTTTCTGGTCTGATCTTGTCAGTGAAAGTTAGCTTAAAAAAATAGTAGGAAAGAGCTTTCCTTCCTGTAGAACCCTGAATGAGTTAACACCCTTCCTAGAATTTCTTTAAAAATACTGTTCTGGGATATTAGGTGGAAGAATGTTTTCTGAATGATGCCATGTTGTGTTATTTTAAAATCACCGTATAGACAACTCTCAATGAAAAAAATAAGCCAAGGCTTCCTAATACTACTCAGAGCCCTTCTGGCCCCAAGGTCATAGATACTGTGCTGCTACCTTAAAACTCTATTTAAAAATATCACAGGGCAAACTGCCTTTTCAAGAGAACTTATTCAAGCCCTTGGCAAGTCTCTACATCTCAGCCCTAGTTTCTTCTTGTGTGAAAAGGTGGTTCTTTAATCAGAGAGAGGACTATGAACTCTGACAGGAATTCTCCTCAAAATACACAGAAGAAACAGCCCCACACAATTTTGTAAATAATACCATAAAATTCACCTGAAATCTGCTTGTGCACCCAAGACTATGAATTATTAGATGACCTTTTATATAGGACTTCCAGCCCTTATTCTAGGACTCCCATCGTAGTATCTTTCCCAAGGAAATGCCCATAGCTTATGGTACATGGTGTTTGCTGAAAATGTGTTAACTATTTTAGTGATTACACCAATTAATTAAACTAATACCATTATCTTTTCTTCTTCTGACCTTTACAGAAGAGACTTAAGAGCATTTCTGGTATTTCATATTAAGGATTCTTACTGATCCAACTCTATTACCTCAGTTATGGGGCTGCCTTTCCTTTTTATAAATTCTGAAATTCAACACTTGTAATTTCATATTCTATCAATGCTCAAATCTAGTTTAGTTAGCACAGAAATACTTGTTAAGACCACGACATTAAAATAGACACTTTGAGAAATCAAGTCCCTTGGCTCCAATGCATTTCAAATGATCAATAGGGTATATGTCTCACTGTACGGAGTGGAGTACCTTCCTCTGGTAAAGAAAAACAACCACTGGGCCTTTACATTTTACTCTAATAAAAACATATCAATGTATCATGATTCTTGGAGAAAAGAGTTCCAGAAACTGGGAAGAGAAGTGAATCCTCTGTAACAGCTCTGATTTATTTAAAAGAAATCTGTAACTTATTCTAGGCTTCTCTCTGTCTCCTTCTAAATTTGACTGATTAATAGGCATGGTTAATGCTACTTCTTAATTCTTTCTTGAAACAGTCATTTCTTCTCTATCTTCTGTACTACATATGCATGTGTTTGTTTATGGTTCCTCTTTCCCTGCAGGGCTGTATACAATGGCAGGTATCATATTCTTTTATTCAACACTGTAAACTTGGCAATACAAGGCACTCAGTATACTCAATACAACACAATCTCTTATCTGGAATATCACAACTGCCTTGTTAGTTGTTTTTCCTGCATGTAGTCTTATTCTTTCCTTCTTCAACCACTCCTTATCTACATCACTGCTAGAGTGATCATTCTTATATTGCAAATAATGAAACCTATTTTCTAATCATTTAATGATACACCTTATCGATGGACAAATGAAAATAATTCTTATAATACAGAAAAGGATTTTCTTGTTAAATAATGAGGGAAAGAGTCAAATTTAAGCTTTCAGGTCTCTATAGTTTTGCTGTAACTCTCCTACCTTATCTGCTGCTACATGCAGAAATATTGGGAAAGAGTCAAATTCAAGCATAGGCTTTCATATCTCTATGATTTTGCTGTAACTCTCCTACCTTATTTGCAGCTACTTAAGTACACCTAAGCAGTCACAGTTAGCCAAAAACATCATGCTGCTCTCTACCTCCTTGTCCTCACACATATTTCTCTCTCTATTCAGAATATTTTATCTTCTTGTCTATAGACAAGTTCTACTTCTTGTTCAAGTCTCAGCTTAGAAGTCTACTCCTTATAACCTTTTATGACTCTACCAGGTACATGTAATTTGGCATACATGTTAAAAGTGAGGATAAAAGAATTCAGCCTACCTGGGTTAAAATTCTCGGTCCCTCATTTATTAGCTGTATGTTTGGACAAATCATTTAAACCTCTTGGGACGTTCAAATCCTTAACAATTTTAGTCTCTACTCAGAGGATGGCTCTATGAATTGAATAATATAGTCTATATAAAGTGCTCAGCACATGGCATGGATGTTTCAATTAAGATGCTATTATCATTATTACTATTCCTGTGTAATTATCCCTAGTACTTGACCAAGCTCCTTAGACATAGGACATGCTTGTTATCTTTGGATCTTAGCACATGGTAGATGTTTTTTGCTTTTTGTTTTTTCAGAGGTGGAGAGAGAAAGAGGCAGGCAGAGAGGCAGAGACACAGGCAGAGGGAGAAGCAAGCTCCGGAGCCCGACGTGGGACTTGATCCCGGGTCTCCAGGGTCATACCCCAGGCTGCAGGTGGTGCCAAACCGCTGTGCCACCGGGGCTGCCCGCACATGGTAGATGTTAATGTTCTTTGAATGAATGAGAGAATAAATGTTCTAAAACTATGAGATTAGAATGACAGAAAAGTAGGCTTAAAATACAGATTCTTTTTTTTTTTTTAAGATTTATTTATATATTTTGAGGGGAGGGCAGAGAATCTTAAGTACTCCATGCTGAGCACTGAGCCTGATGTGGGGCTCGATCTCATGATCCTGAAATTATGACCCAGGCTGAAACTAAGAGTCCGATGCTCAACTGACTGTGCCACCCAGTCACCCCAAAGCACAGATTCTTGATTTATCTTTCAAAATCTCAATGTTAAAAAGGATTGTTATTTAACAACTCTACTTGCCTTTTCCTCTCTTTGCTTTTATCATAGTCCCTGAAATGCTCAATTCACAGCCTTTTCATAATAGAGAAAGGAGAACTTATAGCAACATACTTACTCTTTTCAATAGAAATCTGATAAAGGAATCACTAAAAGACAGGAGGGCCTAGAATGTGCCTGTATTTATTAAATCTTTCCATGTTGCTGACCCACATTACTCAGCCTAGAGATGGACACAGTTGACTTCTGGAAATGTTTTCTACCTTTGCCTTTAGCTGTTATCTTTAAAATTTTTATTTATTCCCAACTTTATTGAGGAATAATTGACAGATATAACTGCACATATTTAAGTGTACATGATTTGATATACATATATATTATGAAATGATTACCAAGATAAAAGTAATTACCATATCTATTAACATATCCAAAATAGTGAACTCAATTTTGTATGTAATGAGAACGCTCAAGATCTACTCTCAGCAAATTTCAAGTATACAACCCCTTATTATTAACTATACTCACTATATGCTGAACATTAAATACTCAGAACGTACTCCTCTTATAACTGAAAGTGTACCCTTTAACTAAATCTTAAATATCCACGTGATATTTTGAAAGTAACTAAAAAAACACCAATTGAGCTGCTCTTTTGTGCAAAGCACTATTAATAATACAAAGAAGCATAAGACTTGGTCCTTACTTTTAAGAACTTAACTTATTAAAAGTGGAAAACAGTCCACATACAGAGTCAAGTGCAGCAAGTTTTAATCAATAGGCTAAGACAGTAGCAGAAAAGATGACAAAATAATTTTAACCACATGAATAATTTTTAGCCACATTAATCAAAAATTTAAGGATGAGAATTAAATTAGAACTTGATGAATGCTGGGATACTAAAGCCAATCATTTAATGAGATAAAATCAGCAATATTTACCAATGGATATATAAAACATTTTTATAAAGGCAGAAATAATTGAGAGGAATATGTTAAAGATCAAGATCAATTACACCTAAAATAACCAATAGGCTCGGTTGAACCAAGGAAATCAATTTTTAGAATTCTTCTTTTATAGCTTTCAGCTTAGTAAACATTTTTATAAGAAATAACTTGACATCTTTTGATTTTTGATTTTATAGTATAATTAGGGAGTAGTAATGATATATATTTATACTATGCTCATCAGCCTTTAATTAAGTAATCCCTATGAGATGGGTATATATGATTCCACGGGGAATATAATCTACGAGGGAAAGAAATTGTTTACAAAAGCCAAGGAAGCAAGAGTTTTTATTTGTATTTTTAAAAACATAAAATCATTGTGTGGTAGGTAACTGTCTAAGCTTAAAATTAAATGATTACATCTGGCTCAGAAAATGAAAGTGAGAATTTAAAATTAGCTGATTTAAGACTTTGGAAATGAGGCACTTCAAATTTCCTTAAAAAAATCTAGAAACACCTCCGTGATCTAAGTAAGCTAGATCTTAGGACAAGTAGGGGAAATTTACTGGGTTGAAAAGGTAGGAAAAGGCAGAGCAAATACTATGCACAAATAACTAAAGGTACAGCAATGTAAAAAACCACTCCTTTGAGGGAAAAAGGTTTACTGTGGTCACAGGGTGAGACAGACCTTCTCAAATGCTACACAGGGATTAGACTACAGTGGTGCTTAACATACTGCTTCCTTTAGCTCTCAGGTGGGCTAGGAGCCCAGAGAAGCCAGAGGCTCTAGGTGATCAGAGTGACTTTATCTGGTTATTATTCCAAGTGTGACGCGTCATAAAAACATTTAAGAAGCACTGGCAGAGAATTCTTGAAAACATGGGGATACGAAGGTAGATGAAATAACAAAATACAACTCCGGGGGTATGATTATATACATATAGTGGGTAATGTCAAGGACTTTGGTCTTTAGCTTACAGCCCATAGGAAACTGTGGAAGGTTTTTAATCAAGCGAAGGATGGGCTCAATTTTTCTTTAAGAAAGTAAACAATTCTGGCAGCAGTATGGAGGTGGCCAGGAATGAAGTGTAACTTCCAGTTAGGAAGCTAATACAATCTTGAGGTCTTAAATTAGAACATGAATAATAACAGAGGCAGTGAACCTGTAATGGACGATTTAAGAGATACCTTTGAAGTAGAACTGTCCAAAGTTTTCAACTTATTATTAGACATTTCCCCCTTTTGACAATGCCTCTCCATTTTGCAAAGGAAGATAAAGATAAGGCAGGATTTATTTTAGATAGATTTTAATTTGTATTTGTATTCTGCAAAGAGAACAATACTTACCAAATTAAATCTGGATCTTATAAGCCACGATTTCATTTTTCAACGGCTGGAAATGCTTTTTAAACAACATTTCAATTCATATTATAGCTACTTACAATATTCAGTTACTATCAGAGTTACTGGTGTTTTTAGTGCTAAGTTTGAGACTTCACAGAGCAGTTCAATTCCACAAACATATGCTGAGTATCTACTTATGTGCCAGGCACAGGATTAGGTACTAGGGTTAGAATGTTCTTTGTTCTTTGAAAAATAATTCTTTTAAAAAGGATTTCTGTATGACAACATCTGAGCATGTGTTTGTATTAACACAAATAAGTCAATTGGTCTGTAGGCTATCTGTCTAATGTTGGGCTTGCTCAGTTTTGTAAAAACTCGTAGCACTGTGCAAGAAAAGACTTGATGCATTTGACAGCAGGTGTGTAGGAAGAATGTACCACAGTAAATGGCAGTACTTGATGATGAGTACAAAAGAGTAAAGAAAACTGAACAACAACACACACACTCTTAAATTCTTCTACTAGAATGTTTTTCATCAACTTCTATTTAAAAGGTCCTTTTACAAAACCAAAACAGTATTTATCTAGAATTAATCCTAATTTTTCCTCTTATAAAAAGTGAATTTGCTTTTTGATGAACTACAGAGGAAAACTGAAAACAGTGCACGTAATCTTTTGAATATCACTGTAAAATTCAATCTTTTAAAAGTTCTCTATAGGAGGGATCTCTGGGTGGCGCAGCGGTTTAGCGCCTGCCTTTGGCCCAGGGCACGATCCTGGAGACTCGGGATCGAATCCCACATCGGGCTCCCGGTACATGGAGCCTGCTTCTCCCTCTGCCTCTGTCTCTGCCTCTCTCTCTCTGTGTGTGACTATCGTAAAAAATTAAAAAAAAATAAAGATTACATTAAAAAAAAAAAAGTTCTCTATAGGATAGAAGGATAGAAGGATGGGGAGGAGGATCTCCTTACATATGTATATGTTGGTTTTAATGGTATGAAATATCAAGGAACCCATAGGCTCTAAACAGGGGTGAAGGGTGAGGGGTGGCCATGATGTGGAAAAATCAGCCACCCCCTGCTTATTTCTCCAGTATCATCTCCCATTATTTGGCCCCTCCCTGCATTTTCCTTTCTACCAATACCAAACTCCTTCTAGTTCCCTGAAAATAGCACATCCCCTCATACCTCTGTACCTCTGCATGTGCTGATCTCTCTGTCTGAACAGTCCTACCTATCCCTAAGCCATGTACTCCAGGAAAATTCTAGTTCTCCCTTCAAATCAGTTCTGCATACACAAAAGAATAGTTATTTTCTTGTCTATATTACTTCTAAATACTGTTCACATGTCTGTTGCACATATTACACTACAAGATTTCTTTACATGTTCTAATGCCCTCAATGATCTATAAGTATTCAAGGGACATGTATTTTTCCAAATTGAAAAAAAAAATCATTCATCAAAATGTAAAGTGATCTACCAGCAGACACCTACCAGATGCAGAAGAATGCAGACAAGAAATATGTAAGATATCAGGTGTTACCAATAATACATTGCTGAGAATATGAATTTTTGGACAGTTGTTTTTTTTTCAACTCATATACAAACCATTTTGAAAAACGTAAAATAGAAATCATCTGACTCATACTACGTACAATAGATACGTTTAATGTAAGTGAAACTTTTCTTGTGAATTAAAAGTTTTCTACCTTCCTCACAATTAAACATTATTTGTTGCTAAAGGGAACTGTTAAGGAGAGAGGATAGCAAGACAGATTTATGTAGTGTGACCTGAAGGGGCACCACAGGACTGATGGGACTGCCTGTAGAGTGAGCAGCCCATACTTGTCCGGTTCCCAAGTTTTCTATAGGCACTAAGCTGAACACAGGTATCTCCCTGCCTCCTTCTTCGAATGGACTGATCATTTTTTTCCCCTCCTGCCAAAACCCCAATTTTTTAGGGTACAAAATACTAAAGTATAGGTAGTTCTTTTTTATTTTTAAGATTTATTTTAAATAGAATATTTAATATTTTAAATATTTTAAATAGAGAGAGAGTGCACATGCTGAACAGTGCCTGGGAATGTGGGTGGAGGGGCAGAGGGAGAGAATCTTGAGCAGACTCCCTGCTGAGCATGGAGCCCTACATGGTAGATCTCAGGACTCATGAGATCATGACCTGAGCCAAAACCAAGAATCAGAGGCTTAACTGACTGAGCCACACAGGTGCCCCTCAGAAGGTTATTTCTTATCAATCCCAACACCTAAGAGTGCAGGGCTGCTTTACCATTTTTCTTTGCCCCCTCTTTTTTGAAATAAAGCCTCAGGCTGGTGTTGGCCTACTTCTGTGTTCCGTGACCATCAGTATCACATCTGGTTTGGCTATTCAGTACACCTTTCTTCTTCCTCATCATGCATACCTTTTCTTATCTTTGATAATACATATTACAGGCTTTTCTTTCTTCCTTTTTAAAAAATTTTAAGTCTTTCATAGTTCAAAGTTCTGGCTCTATTACCTACTAATTGAATTTTAATACAGTAGTTTTCAACTCTCACATGCAATAACCAGAAGCATCTGAGATTTTTAAGACACACTTTAATTCTGGCTCTGTGAAGCATGTGGGGCGAGACCATATAGCTTGATAAACTACAATCCATGAGCCAAATCTGTCCCATTTCCTGTTTTTATAAATAAAATTGCATTGGAACTCAGCTATTTTTACTCATTTAGGGATTAACTATGGCTGTTTTCACTTTAGGACAGCAAACCTAAGTAGTTGCAATAAATAACTGATACAGATTGATACTGATAACTAATGCAGTCTGCAAAGCCTAACATATTTACTATCTGACTCTTTATGGAAAAAGTTTCTAAATCCCTTACAGTAGTAGTAACTCTTAATACTCATTGTGCAACACAATCACTGAGTGAACTTCAGAAAAGCAGGTTTCCTTGGGGTCCTTTCCCCAGAGATTTTATTCAATTGACCCAAGTCCAGGGAAATTATTTTTCCAAAGCTTCTCAAGTGACTCTAATGCGCATTCAAAGTCAAACTACTGCTCAGGATTTCTCAAACTTCAGTGTGTACAGGAATCATCTGACTTATTTATCTAGAAGAGTCCTGTCACCCACCTACTTATACTCCATTTGGACTATGACTTCTGGAAGGAGAGATCAGAACTCTGCATGTTAAGTAAGTATGCCAGCTGACTCTGATGCACGGAGTCTTTAGACCCAACTTTGAGAGATATGGCTTATAGAGGTTGCTTTGAAAAAGCCTCACAGGGGTGTGTGTGTGTGTGTGTTTGTGTGTATTGTTTATTCATGAGAGACACAGAGAGAGAGGCAGAGACATAGGTGGAGGGAGAAGCAGGTTGCCTGCAGGGAGCCTCATGAGATCCCAGGACCCCGGGATCACAACCTGAGCCAAAGGCAGATGCTCAACCACTGAGCTACAGGTATATTTGAAAAGCCCCCTGTCCTCACCCCAATAATGAATCAAATCATTGTAATTGTTCTTAAGCCTCAGGTTTCTCATCTGTAAAATGGGGCTTTTTGTCTATCTGCCTTGCCTACCTCAAAAGCTTGAGATGAGATATACTTTGTCAGTTAGATTTGTAAGTCTCTAATTCCATGATCAAAATAAGATGATATTGCTTCTGGAAGATTCAGATTATATCTAATGTGGTCTCTAAAAAACTTAGATAATCAACACATAGTAAGCAGACATCACATAACAAGCAGATAACGCACATACCATAATTTGAGCACGATTTCAAATGTAAAAACAAGACATAACTAAGAATTGTGTCATTGACTTTCTTTTTTTTTTTTTAAAGTTTGTTGATTTTTTTTTATTTTATTATTTATGATAGTCATACAGAGAGAGAGAGAGGCAGAGACATAGGCAGAGGGAGAAGCAGGCTCCATGCACCGGGAGCCTGACGTGGGATTCGATCCCGGGTCTCCAGGATCGCGCCCTGGGCCAAAGGCAGGCGCCAAACCGCTGCGCCACCCAGGGATCCCTGTCATTGACTTTCTGAAATCAAACCTGGATAATGAAAGGTTTCCAGAATGCTGGTCACATATTGTAGTGATTACACAGTGGCTCCTAAGTTAGAACACAAATGTGGCTAAATCCTTTTCATTGTCCAGAGGATTTCAATTACCTAAAGGTTCTTGGATAGGCTTAGGGAAGGGAGTACCTGTAAACCCTTGACATTGCAGGCTAAGTTTTGCATGCATATTTTTTCAGGAGAGAATTTCTATCAAATTCCCAAAAGAGAATAAGGGCAGTCACTTAGCCTTAGTATTTATGCCATATGGCCTGGGTCATGTCAATTTATTAAAAGAAGTTCTAACAGAGAGAAAAAAAAGTCCATTATGAGTTATTTCCAAATGTTGGTGTCCTGGTTTAAAAAGAATCCATTTAAGAAAGAAATCTTTAGCTTTCCTTTATTTCTGGTGTTTCCTAAACAAAGTAGGTAAAAAATTAATAATAACTTCTCCATTTCTGTAAAGGTAACAATATTTATAATAAAAACTTTCTAATGTGCCAGAAAAGTCTCAGATGCATTGCTATTAAATATAAGCAAAAAAAGAATTTGGTTATCCCATGGGAGTATGTCTTTATGGTTCCTGGTTGTTGAGAACAGCAGTATTTTCTTACATTGCCAAGTCCAAATGTAAGTAGTGACTGACCTGATACTGCTCAGATATCTCATTATTCAATCACAAGTAGTTGACACACCCAGAATAGCCATCATGTTTACCACATCTTTAGCAAAGAACTCACTGGCTATGGTCCTTTCAAACACTCCGGAGTTATGAAGTCTAATTTGCTTCTTTAGTAAATGTTCATCTCCATCTAGTACAGTAGACAATTGAGCCTGAAAGTTACATGAAGTTAACACCATTTTTGGAAGACATTGTCACCTAGGACTGCTGTCTCCAAACTTTTGTGATCACTCATTCATATTACCAATATTAATTTGAGAACTTTTATTCAGAAAGTATATAGAACTATTGGGGGAAGTGCTCAAATATATATATACACACATATATGTACCTGTACTAACATATTGTGTATATTATAGCACACACACATATGTTATTAAAAAAGAATGCTTATGGGGGCACCTGGGTGGCTCAGTTGGTTAAGCGTCTGCCTCTTGCTTTTTGCTCAGGTCGTGATCTCAGGGTTGTGAGAATGAATCCCACCTCGGGCTCATGCTCAGTGTGTAGTCTGCTTAAGAGTCTCTCCCTCTGCCCCTCCCCTGTATCCCCCCAACTTGTATGCTCACTTGCTCTTTCTCTAAAAAATAAATTAAAAAAAAACAAAACAAAAAGAATGCTACATAAAATAATCAATACAGGTTTCTAATATTTTCTTTCCTCACCCTGTGGTGTGTGCATGCCTTTTTAGAGATCCTACTCATAAGTAATAGGCAGCATATTCAAAGCTTATGGGTCTATCTCTGTATTTCAGAAAATCAAATCCTTATCCACCTATTATAATAAACCCATGCTATGGTTAAGAAGCAATGGAGAGGCTGTTCCAGGATGATGATGATGATCATGATGATAATGACAATGACAATGACAAACAATACCTGCATGTGAAATGTACTATATGTCTGACACTGTTCTAAGTCCTTTATATAACATAACTCATTTAATCCTCCAAATGTGAGTTAGGTATTATTATTAGCCCAATTTTGCAGATAACAAAAATGAGATAGGCAGAGTTTAAGTAACTTGCCCAAAGTCACACAGCTAGTAAGTAGTGGAGCCAGGAGTGAAACACTGGCAGTCTAGCTCTAGAGTCCGTACTCAACCACTACACCAAGATACACTTGACTGAAAATTCACAGTCAAAAGTAAAGCAAAGATTACATTATAAATAGAAGCCAGGGTACTTGCTTTGTCAGTAACGAGGGTGAGGATAATATTTCTTTCTTTCTTTCTTTCTTTCTTTCTTTCTTTCTTTCTTTCTTTCTTTCTTTCTTTTTCTTTCTTTCTTTCTTTCTTTCCTTTCTTTTCTTTCTCCCTTTCCCTTTTCTTTCTTTCTTTCTTTCTTTCTTTCTTTCTTTCTTTCTTCCTTCCTTCCTTCCTTCTCTTTCTTTCTTTCTTTCTTTCTTTCTTTCTTTCTCTCTCTCTCTCTCTTTCTTTCTTTTTCTTTCTTTCTTTCTTTCTTTCTTTCTTTCTTTCTTTCTTTCTTCTTTCTTTCTCTTTCTTTCTTTCTTTCTTTCTTTCTTTCTTTCTTTCTTTCTCCTTTCTTTCTTTCTTTCTTTCTTTCTTTCTTTCTTTCTTTCTTTCTTTCTTTCTTTCTTTCTTTCTTTCTTTTTGACTTATCCATCCATTTTAGAGAGAGAGAGCATGAGTGAGAGGGAGAGAGGGAGAATCTCAAGCAGACCCCCGGCTAAGCATGGAGCCTGACACAGGGCTCGATCTCACCACCCTGAGATCATGACCTGAGCCACAATCAAGAGTCAGATGCTTAACCCAACACGTCACCCAGGTGCCCTGAGGGTAATGATAATTTTTCAAAAGCAAACATTTTTTCTTAATTTGATATGAAAATAATTAGAGAATCACAGGATATTTGTATCACAAACATTCCTTCTATTTTTACTCTCTTGCATTTCCCGAGAAGACTGACGTCCAGAGAGGTTAAATTAATGGCAAGAGTCATAATACACAATTAAGTGGTAGACCTTAGAAGAAGCAATCTAATAATATAAATGATAAAGGTATTGAGTGCCTACTATATATTTAGAACTGTGATAAGTGCTTTACTATGGTAACTCATGCAACCCTCATGGTAACACCCAGAAGGAGATATTCTTATACCAAGTTTATAAGAAAGGAAATAAGGTTTGAAGAGGTTAAATAACTGCTAAAGGTCAAGGAGACATTAAGCAGTAAAGCGGGAATCTGAGCTAAGGTCTGATTCCACACCCTTAGACCTTGGTAACTAAACTATATTCCATTATTCCATACTGCTATCCTAAGACAAATTTCTGGGTAAATGTAAATACTATTAAAGTTTTAGAAAAAGTCTGGGGAAAAAAGTGCCTATGAACCCAGACAAATATGCCTTTGTTAGTGGATTGAAGTTTTCCTCTTTTTTTTTTTTGATTATAATAAGTGCTAAAAATCAGGAATTTAAGTTATGTGCATGTATTTAACCCTGTTTGAGATGGAATCTTAATAAAAGGACACCTTTAGAAAAGATAACAATTATATGTAATGGAATATAGAACTAGATTCTCCTGGCAATTAATCACCTAGTGCAAACCTATAGGCTGTTTCTGACAGATCCAAGGGCTTTGCTTGAATTGTTGAGTAAGATGTGTCTGGACTAGCTTATGAGAAGAGATTCTGTTTAAAGCCTTTGAAGATGTTTTAACATATATTGATGTGTGTGCATGCATACATATGCAGATGGATTTCAGCAATATATATATGGATATATGTGTGTAGTATGTATGAAACTGCAGAACTCGTTTTATTGTTCAAATATGTACAAAGAAATGAAAGCAGCCTTTATAGCAACAGAGAGCTATCTGTCATTTACCAGAGATACTTCCTGTTTTTAAGCAGTTGGGAAAGCATGATTTCCAACCCAAATACTTAGCTTGGCAAGTTAACGCTGTGTTGATAGATACTTTTATAACCAGTTTTATTCCACCTTAAATATCAATATGAAAAAGAGAGACGATTTGTTTTTACTCTCTACTGTTCTTTTTTTTTTTTTCCTAAGGTGTGTTATAATAGGAGAGAGAAGAGAGGAAAGGGAAGGAAAATATTATAACCAAAACAGGTGGGCAATCAAGTTTAGTAGAACTCTGACAGCTGTGGCTGTATCATCTCAAATTTACTCTGAGGGTGCGGGGAGCAGTGATTTCTTTTTATGAAAGAAAAAGAAAAAAATGGAACTCTAGCCAAATTTTACAAATCTTTAAAGAAGAGTTTGGAAGTTGCAACTACAAGTCCACCACATTCTCTAACAAAGTATTTTTAAAAATCCTTTATGTGGGCCAATGGAATTAACACTGCCTCAGGCATTAAAGTTAGTAAGACTGTGGGAAGGGGCTCCTGGCTGGCTCAGCTGGTACAGTACTCTTCATCTCGGGTGAGTTCAAGCCCCACATGGGCACAGAGCTTACAAAAGAGAGAAAGAGAGAGAGAGACAGAGAGACAGAGAAAGACAGAGAATACAAAGTTCTCAAATAGGCAATTCTGTTTAAATGATTTTAAAAAATGAATTTTGTTTTTCATTACTTGATACTGCTCCTTGATGTCAGTTTAGTACCTTCTTTTGCTTTTGCTTTGTTTTTTTGTTGTAACAAGGAAGATTTTCTTCAGAAATAGCAAAATGTTTGCCTGGTTTTCATGATTTCACTGTGATGGTAAGAATTGACATTTAGACTCAATAGTTATGTTTTTATGTATCTTACCTTTCTATCTGACCAGGTATTCATTCTCCTTATGTAGAAAGCATTCCCTCCAAATCCTACCTCATGTTGCCATGGTGGAACACGGCACTGCAATTATCTCCCTTTGGGGTATCTTTAAGCTCTACTCTATTTGCTCTTTTCCATCCTCTTTTAAACATACCAGAAACCTTTTGCTACTCAAAGCCTTGTTTAACAAGTCTTAACAAGTCATGCTGTCTCAGCTACTGCCCAGCCTCTTTTTTCCTCATGCATAGTTAGAGTGGTTTGAACTCAGTTTCTGGGATGCCTGGGTGGCTCAGGGGTTGAGTGTCTGCCTTTGGTTCAGGGCATGGTCCCAGAGTCTCAGGATCGAATCCCACATTGGGATCCTTACATGGAGCCTGCTTCTCCCTCTGCCTGTGTCTCTCCTTCTCTCTTTCTGTCTCTCATGAATAAATAAATATATATATATTAAAAAAAAAAAAACAACTCAGTGTCTACTTTCTCACCTGTCATTCTTATCTCAGTTGACTCCAAACTGTCCCTATCACTCCACCAGAATGACTCTTGTTACAATTGCCAATGATCTCCAGAATGTTAAATTTTAAGAAATTACTTTTTCTGCACATATCTCGCCTGAACTTTCAGCAGGATTTAAAAAGCCGAATTAGTCCTTTGTTCTTAGAACACTTCTCTCTCGGCTTCTGATACCCTGCATTACATACACCTCTTCTTTCTCTGGATTTTCTTATTCAGCCACATTTGCTGGCGGGTTCCTCTCCCTCTACTTTACCTAAACTTAAAGACTGAAGTTCTGCAGACCTTACACCTAACCTTTTCTTTCTCTTCATTTTCCCAACCATTCCTTTGACTTCCATTACCATCTACAAAAAAAGATTCCCCAAATCTACATATCCGGTCCACACTTGTCCTTTAAACTCCATACTCATATGTCGAATTTTCTATTTGACATCTCCACTTGGATGTTAAATAGGGATATCCATATAAACATACCCAACCTAATTCATAATTTTCTTCTCTAAAGCTTTGATATTTCTAAGATTCCCATTCTCAGAAAATGGCCTTTACACCAACTCAGAAACCTAGGAACCATGCACCTTCTTTCTCATTTCCCACTTTCAAAACTGCCAGATTCTATGGATTCCATATAAATAACTGTCTACTTTGTTCCACTCCCACTGTTTGAACCACTTTCTTGTGGTTATCCTTGTGTCTGCTCTTGTCACATCCCTCAGCGATTGTTCAGATGAGTGCTGGGATGATGAAATGGCTTTTTAATGCAGATGTGGTAATTGCCAAGTCACTCTCTACCCACATCCTAATACCTTGCATTGTTTTCCACTGTCTTTAGTATAAAGGACAAACTATGCTCTCTCCAACCTCTGTCTTCAAATGCTGGGTCCTCTAAATAGAATGATTGCTCCACTTTCTGTTTTCTGGCTACTGGCCTATTCATTCTTTAAATTTGGCTTAAAAAATCAGTAACTCAAAAAAAAAAAATCAGTAACTCAGGGAAGCCTTCTCTAATTTCCCAGACTAAGTTAGACTCCCCCTCCCACATGCTTCCATAGCACTTGGTATTTATTTGTAGCACTTTGAATACCTGGAATTACTTTCTTATATAAATCAAATATAAAATGATTTAATAAAAATGCTATATATACAAGAAATTGTATTGATTCTTATAATATACATTATTTCACTTACTCCTAGAAAACCCCTGAGAGGTAGCTAGAATTACATTTCTCCTATTTGCCAGACTATAAGCTCCATGAGAGGGGAACTGCATTTGTATTATTTATTATTTAATTCCAATATTCAGCCAGGACAATCTTATGTGCTCAATAAGTACTTCTTGACTTACTGAGGGTAGTTTACGAAACACAAATCATATCAAATAGCCTTCAATCAGTTCACCAACAAAATCAAAGTTATATAGGGATGCCTGAGTGGCTTAGCAGTTGAGTGTCTGCCTTCCATCCAGGGCATGATCCCTGTCTTATATAATGATATAATTGATGATATATAAACAAAATTATATAAATGTTCTACTTCATATGGTTAAAAGCGGAAGGAGAAGTGGCTTTATGGCAATCAAAGCATTAATTTTCCATTGGCTAAGTGTGTAACATTTATTAGCAAAGTTCTTTGCTTTATCTGAGCTTCATTTTCTTTATTTCTAAGATGTGGTAATTTTGTTACCTCTCAGGGTTGTTCTAAGGATTAAATGAAATAAAGTGTAATAAAATTATCAGCACAATTTCAGGTATATAATATGTTCTAAATAAATGGAAGTTATCATTATTCAGAATAATCTGGCCTCATGCATTCATTATTTAGTACTTTGCCATCATACTGTGTCTGCTTTACATGGTTTCTATAAGTAATCAGCACAGTTACCTTGTTAGTTTGTATGTAGTATCTCTTTTTTCTCTAGCTGCTTTTAAGACTTTTCTATCATTAGTTTTACAAAATTTGATCATGGTGTGCCTTGTGTAATTTTCTTTCTGTATATTCTGCATGGGCTTTATTAAGATACATGTTTTTAATATTTGGAGATTTTTGTGACTTTATTTTATCAAATAATTTTCTATTATTATAGTCTTTCCTGTTTAAGTAACCCAACTACAATAATATGGTCCCATAGATTACTGAGGCTCTGTATTTTCTTCCACCATCTCCACCCCCTAACACTTTTTTCTTTCTGTGCTTCAGTTTTAATAGTTTTATTGCTATGTAGTATTTAATCTGTTGATAAGTCCAATGACTTTTTACTTCAGATACTGTATATTCCAGCTCTAGAACTTCCATTTGATTTCATAGCTCCCATTTATCTCCTAAAAAGTCAGATACTGTATATTCCAGCTCTAGAACTTCCATTTGATTTCATAGCTCCCATTTATCTCCTATCACGCTTTTTTTAAATATCCTTAAATACATTTAGAATAGCTATTTTAAAATCTGCTAATTCTATCATTCTTATTAGTTATGGTCTATTTCTGTTGACTGATTTTCCTTCTAATTATTCAGTCCTCTTATTAAAAAGACATCAGGGGTGACTGAGGTTACAGAAGATGGTACTAGAAGTTTGAAGAGAGGGAACATATCATGTGAGATAATCATCTATGAAGTTGGAAAATAACTTGGAATAAATGGAATGTTACTCTAAAAGAAACTGAAATTAGGAAAAAAGAAACTGGGAAATCACAGTTTAATTACCTTCAATGAGCCTCAATGAAATACCTTTTTTTGAGGAGGAGGTTCTGAAAATAACAGATAAATATCTAATTTAAATAATTCTAAGAAATTGAAAGGAACCAAAAAATAAAAGATCAGAAGAAACAGGATGATCATTGTACACAATAGGAATTGCCATTATACTGCTGGACATCTGTTCCAGGGGAATACATGGGCTGCCCTTTCATAAGATTTATTTTATTAAAGAATGTTGGCCCAGATACCCAAGACCAAGAACTCCAGCTTCACAAAATGCTTTAGGGTCTTTAACCATTCCCCAATGCTAATGGAAGTTAGGAAACTCCTGCCAAATCACTGCTGAAAGAGTAGTGCCTCTAAGTTATCCTTTCACAAATCTAGGAAGCAAATCACCATCACTTTTGGATATCAGTTCAAGCTTGACTAGAGATTTCAAAAACTTTGGAAAAAATAATTGGGAGGATTAAACATAAACAGTAACAAAAACATGGGCCCACTTGTCCTTTATCTGAAGCAGAGTGTTCTCTTGGCTCAAAATTCTTCAGTTCACAGACCTATCTGATATTGTCCTACCCTCCAGACACCCTTCCTTTACTCATTCCATGGCCCTGTGGTGAAAGAAATTAACTAAAAAGACTTGTTGAAAATTACCCTTTCTTATAAATGCCCACTTATATGCATATAAAAAGCCACTATAAGTAATCTATGAACTTAAAATACGTAAGAAAGACTGTAAGAAGTAGTTTAAACAACTCTAAAATTTGGGGGCCTTTCTTTGTTCAGTATGAGCCCCCAAACTTAGTTACAGCAATATGTTCAGTTGTGATTATGAGGAAAGTCTCTTTAAAAAAACTATAAAAATAATACTATGTCAAGATTAAAACCATGCATGGTTGTTATTACAGTAACATTATAAAATACACAGCACCTACACACCAGAATATTAATGCTTAAGAATTTTTGGTGCCTGAAAATGACACCTTTTAGAACAAGGAGAAACATGTGCTAAACCCATCCCAGAGCTTTAAAGGAGAATTTGAAATTTAAAATAACAGACATACAAGAAAGTGTTATGTTGTAAAGAGCCATTCCTGACATAATATCCTAACTTATTTTACCAGATCTATAGAAGTGAAGAAAAAAATCTGTTATCCTATTAGCTCAGGAAAAACTGCTTTTCTTATAAAAAGCAAGACACAACTGAGGCCAGAACAAAGGTAAGTAAAGGCTGGTGCTCACCTCTTACCTAGACCCTCACAGCTCTCAAAACATTTGCTATCTCCAACTTGACTATACCTGTGGACAGATCATCATCCATTTAAACTCTGACAATTAAAAAACGTAAAACTCTAGATCAGAACTGTCCAACAGAAACACAGTGTGAGCCACATATATAATCTTTAAATTTTCTAATACCTATATTTTGTTTTTAAAAAAGGTAAATTTACTTTTAATAATGTTTTATTTAATCCAACAAATCCAAGGTGTTATTTAAATATCAATGTAAAAATTATTAAATGTTTTACGTTCTTTTTTTGGTATAAAGCCTTTGAAATCTAGAGTATATTTTACAATTAAAGCACATCTTGATTTGGATAAATCACATTTTAAAATGCTCAATAGCTGCATATGGCCAGTGGTTACCAAATTAAACAGGAAGCTCTAGGGTTTGTAGAGACCTCCACTGAAGAAACTATCCCCAGATACATACTAAATTGTTAGGGCACTAGATAAATTATCCGTATGAAGCACTGACCCTATGAAAGCATATTTTCATCAACTTCCTTCATACAAGAGAGCACTCTTCACATCCAAAGACTTTTGTTTAATCAATCTTCTCATGTTGCCAAATAATCAGTTTCCATTGAATCTCAATTTCTATACAACATCACATTTGAAACTCAGTTATTAGGCCCACTTGAAGATCCAATATGATCAATTTTGTTAAATTAAAAAATGAGTAAATTCTTTAAAAAAAAGATTAAGTATTATCAGCTGAAGAATATTCAACTCACTAATAACAAAAGAATCTCTGCTACAGATCACTAGAAACTAGAATCTGTAACAACAGAAATGTGTTTCAAGTAGAATTCTAATTTGTTGTTCAATTATATACTAAATTCAGTTTTATATCTGGTTTAGATTTCTATTAGAGTCATTCACTGTTAGAGAAAGCAAAGGAAGCTGTAAACCCTGTAGACTTTTACTTCTTAAGAGAAATATAGAATAGAAATTGCACTGCTTCTATGACACTGGGTCCCAAAATCTTTTTTTTTTAATACAACCTATTTTTTTGTTTTTAAGATTTTATTTATTTATTCATGAGAGACACATACAGAGAGAGGCAGAGACATAGGCAGAGGGAGAAGCAGGCTCCATGTAGGGAGCCTAATGTGGGACTCGATCCCAGGACTCCAGGACCATGCCCTGAGCTGAAGGCAGACGCTCAACCGCTGAGCCATCCAGGCATCCCTGGGTCCCAAATTCTTGTCAAAGACTTTATAGTACAGAGTCAAGATTTTCAACTCATTCCTGTTGATTAGTTCAGAGATACGAACAAATGCGTATTTATTAGATTTTGTATTCATTTTAAGCATTAAGGCCAAGGTCTTCTTGTTAGGTACTACCTTTAGAAATATGTATGCATGTATTTATATATTTACTTGTAAATAAATACATACATATACCACATATAAGAAATAAAATATATTTAAACTGAATAGATATCACAAGTGTTTCTCGATATTTACTTTTATATGTAAATTACACAGAAACTATCCATAGGAATTAAAATATGGAAAGAAATAATGTAAATTAATTGTTCTATATTTTGTGTTGACTTGGCACACTAAGTGCCAAGATGGAGAAATGGTGGCTAATTCATTTTGTCATGGATTTTGATGTTTGGATATAGTGATAGGCAGGGCTAACCATTTACTAATGTTTAGCATATAGATTTTAAAATACAAAAACAGCACCCAATATTACAGTTCCCTCCAACTCCCACTCAATTTAGGGTGATTTCATCTTTTAATGCTAAAACTTTGTAAATTGCTGTAGCAAAAATATTCCCATTCCCAAACTTCTGGAGTCAGAAGCAGCAGAAATCAGAAGGTAGTAGGCCCATGTGTGTGAAACTACTGCTAGGCAAAATCAACTGGATTAAAAGGCAAATTAATTAATTACCCAACTAAAAAAGTATTTAGGAGTCTGGTACTGGATTTATCAAAGATAAATACCCCATACCCCTCTTGGCTTGGAGGAGCTTATAGAAGAATGGAGATGACAGGTAAATGAATAATTTCTTTTTTTTTTTTTTAAGATTTTATTTATTCATTCATGAGAGACACAGAAAAAGAGAGAGAGAGAGAGAGAGAGAGAGAGAGAGAGGCAGAGACACAGGCAGAGGAAGAAGCAGGCTCCATGCAGGGAGCCTGATGTGGGATTTGATCCCGGGACTTCAGGATCATGCACTGGGTGGAAGGCAGGCGCTAAACCACTGAGCCACCGAGGGATCCCCCCGGTTAATGAATAATTTCAATTCAAGGTGAGACCCCTTAGATTTGAAAATCTTGTTCTTAAAGGCAGAATCTGCTAACTTGCCAAAATAAAATAATTATAGCAAAAAGCCTTTCAACATATCAAACTATCTAATGAGATGAGATTCAGCTCAGTTCAATAAAAAGTGGAATTTTCTTGTGTCAGTTACCTACTTTTATTACACCTGCACACAATTCAGTACAAATATATTTTGGTGCAAATGTATTTCTTCATTCTCCAGTTTTCATATTTTCTGCAAGATTCACTATTGTACTTGACAACTGGGGTCGCTAAAGAAAACTAAAATTCCTCAGGGGAAGAAATTGTAAAGGAAAACTTAAACTAAAATCCCCAGTACACCATTCTGGTCCGGCAACCCTGCTTCTTTAAATTCCTGTTTTTTTGTTTTTTGTTTTTTTTTAAATGGAAATACTTTAAATAGACTTCCTCAAGTACTTGCACATATGTAGTTGTCCTGACACACAGGACTTCAAATTTTATTATCTTGAGCAGAGGGAGTCTGGTAATATCAACTCAGATTTGATTCTAAATCCCAGAGAGCTGTTGAGGACCTATGTAGCTACAGCTGTGAATAGCTATGCCATTTCCTTCTCAGTGAATAATTCTGATATGGGTTTGTTACTGCCTTATTAACTAAATAGAGAAGGAAAGACAGAGAGAAAGAAACTATGAACACTTGAGTCACATGCTGCAATGCAGGATACCTTGTCCGACTTGTTTTTAAACCCCTCAGAGTTGATGATACAGTACTCTTAAAATAACATGATTATTTCTAAAAATAGTCAGGGAAATGCACTCATGTCTCAAGGTTCTGGTGTGGGTAGAAGGGGTATGACACACTGTCACTCACTACATGCTCCACACATAAGCTTAGAGTACCATTTACTTCAGCTAGCTGTCTAAAGATTCTTCTTTAAAAAGTTTTTTTTAAATGAGGGAATTTCCTCCATACACACACACACACACACACACACATATTTTTTTGGTATATATATATATAAATAAAATAAAATTGCTGAGTCCAAATGAATGGAAAGAGATGGTCCTCCTTTCCTGAAATTCACCAAGAGAATGTTTAAAACATGACTGAGTTCTAAACAATGAGTAAAACTGCCACATAATTCTGGACTTTGCCAATACTGGCCTGGATCACCATGCTGACTTCTCCCTTGGGTTCTGTTAATATCTTGGTTTCTCTCTATCCCCTTCCACTTTTCTGGCAGCATTACTTTTGCTAAGGAAGTTGCTGATGAGAAATATGACCCCATACCCTTTGGGGAAGGAATTCACTCCAGCTATTATGAAGCCAAGAATGGCTAGGACTCCTAAATGGGGAGGAAGATGGGAGGAGGATTAGAAGTGACATTTATGCTTAAAGTTTATTATTACTTTCCTTTTACACACAAGGAAGTTTAAAACAAATTAAAAGTGATACTGTAAATAGATATGCACAGTTTATTTTTAAAACAAAAATAACTTCATTACTTTCTCTGAATATAAAAGTGATTCATATTATTGGAAACAATCTTGACACAGTACTGATTAACATTAATTAGAAACTAAAATCACCAAAATGATGGCTTTAGTAATATTTGGGGAAACAACTTTCCAAACCATTGTAATGTACATTGTTTTATATAACATTTGTATTTATTACTGTTTTGTAATCTACTTTTATTTCCAAGGAAATACAATGCATGGACTTTTAAAAATATTAATACATATACATATCACCACCTTAAGTTACTTATTACTCTGCTGTGTACATACAGTACATATGTAATATTTAATTCTCAAAGCAACTCTATAAGTAGTACCATTAGTACTATTTTATAGATTCAATCCTATAACAAGTCCTGCAGTAAACATTTTAAATTAACATCTTGGATTGCTTATTGTATCCCAGGATAAATTCCTACAAGTATAATTCAAAAGGTGAATAACTTAAAGTTTTTTGTTACTTGTTAACTACCCTTCAGGAAGGTTATGGTAATTTATGCCTCACAATTACTTTTATCTACGTACATTTTAATAAATGTAATATGGTGATATCTGATACTGAAAAAAAATGTGAAATGCCTTCTAGGAGTGTCCAGGAAAAACATCCCATAGGTCAAATCTCATGACATTGTGCTGCATATACTCTCTTGCTATCCTGGAACATAAAATTCAAGGTCCTAAATGTCTGTAATTTACTTAAAAATAGTCTCTACATATATTTTAAAAAGTCTTTCCCCTTTATACTCGCCCTTACTAGGAGATCATATAGTAAAAACAAAAGTTTTTAAGAGACTCAGTGCAGTTCAAGAGTGAACTAAAGAGCAAGAGAATATGAGAAGTGAGACTGGAACTGGGATAGATTCACAGGGCAGAAAAGCCTCCACATTAGTAGCCCACTGGCCCACCCCACAAAGAACTCCTCTGACATTAGAACACTCATTTCATCTTGTTACACTTTTTTTTTCTTGTTACACACTTTTGAACGTGCTACTTAGAGATTAATTCAGGCAATACACATCCCTGGAGGCAGAGAGTCAGCTGTGTTAAGGGAAGGTAGGAAAAACAGTAAATTATCTGGAATGTGGAAGAAGCACTGTGGGAAGAACCAACAGGTGGGAAGTTAAAAGTGAGAGGTACTGTAATAGAGTAAGGAAAACAAAGGCTTTAGAAATAGGCTGGGTGATCATTTTGCAACATATATAAATATTGAATTGCTATGTTGTATACCTGAAATTAAAATGTCAATTGCATTTCAATTAAAAAAATAAAGGCTTAGAAGTATAATTATACTTGACCAAAACTGCCAATTAATTGGTAAGATTACTTTCGTCTTTCAATTCTTAGTTTCCTCATCTGTAAAATAGTGATCACCATAAAATCCCTTTAATAAAGTTGTTATGAGAATTAAATAAATTTAAAAAAAGAATGAGACTGGAGTTCACACCCATAGGTTTGTTCTCATCATCTGGGTGACTGTGGTGAAGCTATTCACTGCTGGAATTTTAGTTTCCTCATCAAGGAGAGGGACATCCGGACCACTATATCTGGCATCTTCTTTAGCTCACACATTCTGATCAGACTTTATTCTACAAATAAAGTCTAGAAATCATTAAAACAGTCACAATTTATCAAATAATTTCCAACGTTTAAAAAATAAAACTGAGGGACGCCTGGGTGGCTCAGTGGTTTAGCGCCTGCCTTTGGCTCGGGGCATGATCCTAGAGTTCTGAGATAGAGTCCTACATTGGGCTCCCTGCAGGGAGCCTGCTTCTCACTCTGCCTGTGTCTCTGCCTCTCTCTCTCTGTGTCTCTCATGAATAAATAAATAAAATCTTAAAGAAATAAAATAAAATTGATCCATATTACCTACATCATTACAATTAGCATTAGAAGATTATTTTAGGGCCTAATTAAAACACAAAAGTATTCCATGGAAAAGTGGCAAATCTCATTTGTCAGCTTTGTCTTAACTAGTTCAGCTTGAGACTGGGTTTAATGTGTGAAATTATTACATATATATCAATATAGAAAATAAACAGAGAAG
Source organism: Vulpes vulpes (assembly GCF_048418805.1). NCBI lineage: Eukaryota > Metazoa > Chordata > Mammalia > Carnivora > Canidae > Vulpes > Vulpes vulpes. The sequence continues at coordinate 17,375,149 of NC_132783.1, forward strand.
AATGAGCACTATTTTTCAATTTTAATTTCTTTCAAATAAAATAAAATAGTGTTTGACCTATATTTCTGAATCCACATAATATAATTTTAAGATTTTTAAAACTATCTCAGAAAAAGCAGTTATCATCTGGCCAAAACAAAAAATTTCAGTAAGACTAATGTTTAATGCCATATTTTAAAATTCTCTAATATTATAATTATGAAAGCTGTCATAATTTGTTTTCTTTGCTTACTAAATTTTCCATTAATGGCAAAGTATTTGAGGACACTGAAATAAATATGTGTTACAAATGTCCTATGCTTTTCCTCCACTGCTTAATCTGCTGTTTTAAATCCCAATGACCTTTGTTGGAGTTAATAATAGATATGGGTGCCTGGGTGGCTCAGAGGTTGAGCATCTGCCTTCCGCTCAAGTTGTGATCCCAGGGTCCTGGGATTGAGTTCCCCAGAGGGAGCCTGCTTTTCCCTGTGTCTCTGCCTCTCTCTTTGTCTCCCATGAAATAAGTAAAATCTTAAAATAATAATAATAATAATAATAATAATAATAATAATAGATTACATGTGATATCTAGCATCAAAATACCCAAACATACTTGCTTATAAATATGCAACCTGGGATAGGACAATTAGTAAAAGCAAATCCAATGGGGTTATTCATGATTTCAACTATTTAAAGGATTTATTACATATAAGCTAATTTATACTATTAAATTATATAAAAACTAGGGATCCCTGGGTGGCGCAGTGGTTTGGCACCTGCCTTTGGCCCAGGGCGTGATCCTGGAGACCCAGGATCGAATCCCACGTCGGGCTCCCGGTGCATGGAGCCTGCTTCTCCCTCTGCCTGTGTCTCTGCCTCTCTCTCTCTCTCTCTCTCTCTCTCTCTGTGACTATCATAAATAAATAAAAATTTAAAAAAAAAGTTTAAAAAAAAATAAATTATATAAAAACTAAACCGAAACAAAAAACTTTATATAGCTTCTGTAAATATTTGCTTAAGTGACTGATGTATACGTTTGCTCTCCTAAGCTAAATCAGACTAAACTGAGTTACCTGGGACATAGAGGATTTGTTTACTAATAAGGTTATTTTTAAGAAAATGAGATAGGCTTATTCTAGTTTAATGCCTATTAGGTAGTATGTACCTATGCCAAAATAACCTATACATAAAAACTGCAGTTATATTATATGGACTTGCTGGCAAGAAAGCTTCATTTCCTACCTAGAAGGCTGGCTGACAGGAGTTCCCTGAAGCATCAATGAAATGCGTTAGAGATTACCGAGCCGCAACAACGGAGCATTAGCCTTCAGGACAGGGAGACACCCCAGAAAGTAACTCCAGCTACAGCAGCCTCCTGATCAGCTCTTCTTAGAATTAGAGCACTAAATGTTCTTTCCATTATTTGTCATTCCCACAAGTCTTACAAATCCCCTGTTCAGTATTCACTGACTCCACCACCAATGGCTCATTTTTAGTAGTAGCTAATTGTATCCACCTGAAATCAGACATGACTTGTGCTTTGCTCAGAAGTGCACTGAATAATAGTTTTGTGGGAGTGCCCTCTTTTTTCCTAAATTAAAAATACATTTGTAGATTTGGAACTAAACATCTGATTTTAATCACATGGAATCTAAATTTAAACATTTTTTTTTTTCTGCTAGGGCACAATAGAGGCATGCTTAGCTGTATTTGCATAAGCATGTATGAATGAAATTCACAAAAAGGAAAATGAAATTCAGAAAAGATTTTATTCCCTAAAGGATATGTATCCATTAAGTATTGTTAGGTCAGATAGCTTTACCTTGGAAGCAAGGATCAACCTGCATATAAGAAATGGTACCAAAATTTCAAATACTGGAAATAAATTTCATAAATACCACTACTATTACATTCAACTAAAAAAAACCCAACTACTAATTTTGTAGTTATACAAAGTAAAAACACGGGGCAGCCTGGGTGGCTCAGCGGTTTAGTGCCACCTTCAGATCCTGGAGACCAGGGATCGAGTCCTCCCTGTGTGGCGCCTGCTTCTTTCTTTGCCTGTGTCTCTGCCCCTCTCTCTGTGTTCTCATGAATAAATAAATAAAATCTTAAAAAAAAAAAAAAAAAGTAAAGAGACTAAAAAAAAAAAAAGAGACTGATGCTGGTGATACAGCTTCAAATGCTAAAACTAAGTAAAACCTTTTTTTATTGGGGGGGTAGAAAGAATCTCTTGCTTTTTTTCTGATTATGATATTATGTGTTAATTGCTAAGCAGGCACTGCACTAAGTATTTTCTATGTATTGCTAATTTAATCATCTACCAAGCAGTGGTATTTTAAAAATTCTGATTTTTTTTTAACATGATAAAATTAAAGCTCAAAGAGCCTAAGTAACTTGTCAGGGTCAGACACTGAAAAGTGAAGTCAGATACAGAGGCTAAGCTCATACCATAGTGTATTTCCATGCAAATGGCTCCCCAGGTGAAAGTTCCCATTCTGGTAATGCAGATCTCTCTTTCTCTTTTTCTAAAGGAAAAATGCCACATCACTCTTTATTGGATGCTAGTGCGCCAATACCTGCGCACCATGCACAGGGGCACGTGGCAAGGGGCTCTGTCCCCTCCGAGATGCAGTGGAAGCCTGACCCAGTTACTGCTTTCCTAGGGCCAGCACCCTCCTCAGTGCCTGGGGTTGCTTGCTTAGGTTAGTTCAAACTCCAGTTCACAGTAGCCTACATTGAGGGGCTGGGCCTAGATACCTCACCTTAGCAGCTCATAGCGGAATTGTGTCAAATGTTTAAAGGCAAAGTCCATGTCAGTCGCCAAACTGTTGTCCCACAGCCTCTCAGCCACAACCCCTGCCAGAGTCTGGGGGCCAGATTTATGCTCTCCACATACTCTCCCCACATACATATCTATATACACTTCCCTCTTTAGTTTGAGACTAAAATTATCTGTGGCTCTGAATCCTTACTGAAGGACTTGTAGATATATCATAAAATATCAATAATTTCCAGTTTTATTACTTCTCATCTAAGGTTGGAAGCCTTTCCTAATTATGATAAACTCCCTTCAGTGGGATTTTTGTATGTTCTTATGGTATCTATTTTGCCTACTATTATGTTCTGAGGGTACTAAAAAACATTCCCAAGGGCATAGAACGAAAATAATGTAATCACTGGAACAGTTAAAATAAGAAAAAGGCGATGTACATGTGTGGGATTAGTGAATAAGGAAAAAGTTTTATGTATGTTCTGAGGATGGAGGTTGCAGGCAGGCGATGATGAAATAAACTGAGAAGCTGTTAATCAGAACAAGAGAAAAGAAAAAAAAATTCAGGTGGCCCCTATAGGCTGTTAAAAATAAATAACTGAAAGAGCACCTGGATAGCTCAGTTGGTTAAGTGTGACTTTTGTTTTCAGCTCAGATCTTGATCTCAGGGTCTTGGGATAGAGCTACCCCCCACCCCCCACATCCTTGTTCAGCAGGGAATCTGCTTGAGATTTTCTTTGTCCCTCTCCCTCTGCTTCTCCCCCAACTCATATCTGCATGTACACACAGGCACAGGCTCTCTCTCTCAATAAATGAATGAATGAATGAATGAATGAATGAATGAATGAATAAATCTTAAAAAAAAAAAAGGAACTGGAGAATATAACTCCAGTAAGGGAAGCTAGGGAACCAGTAAACCAAGGATGAGGCAAGAATAGTCAACATAACAAAAAAAGGGTCCTTCCTGTTCTCATCTATTTCTGTTACCTTATTGAATAACACAAGCTCATTGTAAAAGAATAAAAGAACAGACAGTATAGAAAGTGTAGTGTGAAAAGAAAAATCCTGTTTCCTCTTTCCACTAATTTCCTTTCATAGAAACCATCTTCTCTCAGACATTTCTATTCTTAGATAGATATATACAAGCTTGTCCATTAAAACAAACAAAACTCAGTAAAAAGAGATTATACTTTCTTGCTTGTTTTTAATCTGCTGGTCAAAATTTATCAATCTTTGCCTACAGCATCTTAAAAGTACCATGTCACAATTTGACAGCCCCAGGTTTACTCTACTGAGCCCATAGAGCAGGAGGGCAGAGTGCATTCAATGATGTAAAGTAGCAGGATTTTCAAGCTTAATCTTCATTCCATTACTCATTTGAATCCTAGAAACAAATTAGTCTCAGTAAAATAAAATTATTAAGTGACTAAAAATTTCTCAGCATTTACTCCGAATTATAAATAGTATAACTAAAAGTGAGAAAATATACCACTATCATTGACTTTTAACTATAGCCTATCCATATATAAAGTTGTGCTTTCCAGCTTTTTTTTAAGATTTATTCATTCATTCATTCATTCATTCATTCATTCATTCATTCATTCATAAGAGACACACAGAGAGAGGCAGAGATATAGGCAGAGGGAGAAGCAAGCTCCATGCAGGGAGCCTGATGTGGGACTCGATCCTGGGACTCCAGGATCACGCCCTGAGCCGAAGGCAGATGCTCAACCACTGAGCCACCCAGGTGTCCCAATCCAGCTTGTATGTTGTGGTAATCTGTACAAGATGTAGGTCCTTTGTGATTTCTTGGACTAGATGGTATGGGTCTAAAGGAGTGAAATCTCTACTCATTTCTTCCTATAGTTCTTAGTTCTCTCCATTTATAAGCAGTTTCTAAGACCTTTACTAGCTTGCTGATAAAAGTAGCACTTGACACAGAACATTTTTCTCCCTTAAACCAAGCACAACAGGAAAACTTTTAAAATAGTTAAGATAGGCATTCTTACACCTTGTGGTTCTTGGTCAAATGTCAAAGGATTGGCAAACAGGTTGAAAACACAAATTTTTACATGTATATGTATTTTTCTGAGAAGAGCATCTTCAGCATGAACCAATGAATGTCAAGAATTACTAGTTTAAGAGTATTATGGAGACTGGAAAGTGAAGATAGGAAGTACAAAAATTAAGCCCATGTGCTGGTAAAATTCTTATCTTCTAATGTGATACTGAATTATACATACAAATTTCAAATTTTTTGGTGATACTTTGAGTTTGAAAACAAAAGACAGTAACAATAATTAGGAGAGGCTCTGTTAATCTACCTCTGTTTATCTGACATCCCATCCCAGACTTAGTCTCTGTTCTATATTTCCTCTGCAAAACATTATGGCTTCTATTATAGTGACATTAATTACAGAATGTCTACTACGATTTGACAAGTCAAAGTTGTATTAAACAACAGAAAAGGAAAATTAATTTAGAAAAACAGTAAATCAGCCCCGGTTCTGGCAGGGATTTTGAAAAGATATATCAAATTAGCAAATATTTCTAGAAGAGGAGGAGAAATTAAGAGTACCTAGAAGGGATGCTGAAGAACCCAAAGTCTAGCAACTACAGGAAGCTTATACTGTTTAGAAGCCTGGTGGTTGAGGTGGGGGATGAGGAGGAGAGTTTTATCAAAACCTAAATAAGTATGAACCTGTTGGGAGGGTGTGGCAGCTCAAAGCAGAAGAGATACAGTCATAAGGTGACATGGCCAATGTTAGAATTATGGTGCTATGGCAGGAAGGAAGTGGAAGACTTATCACATATCTTAACTTCTTTCTCCTCCTACCTTTTAATCTCCTGTTGATGTTTCCCATTGGCTGAACCCAGTGGAATGGAAGCCATGCTATATATAATCCACAGGCATCATTTCAACCTCCTTTCTTTATACAGATATACACATGCAACCCTGATAAAGGCAAGAACAGATCTGGGGAGTGAAAGGAGAACAACCAGTACAATGAAATACAGAATACTTATTATTTCTTAATATTGTTTGATAAAAACCACTGGAGTATTCTAGAGAATATCCCTAACTCTCATTACCATCTAAACAGGTTACTTTGTTTAAAGACTTTGTTATATCCTATCCATAGTACTCTTGATCTTAACTTTACAAAGTCTGACAAAACTTCCAGATGAAGTCTGGAGGTTAGTTATTCTATGCAAGTTAACTGCCAACAACAACAGCAAAAATCAGTGGATAGTTAGATAATCTGCTTACATGGATCTAACTTTTTTTTTTTTTTAAAGTAGGCTCCAAACCCAGTGTGAAGCCCAATGCAGGGCTTGAACTCACGACACTGAGATCATGACCTGAGCTAAGAGCAAGAGTCAGATGGTTTAGCCAACTGAGCCACCCCAGGCACTCCCTATTTTGTTTGTTTTTATAATAGTTTTTTCATTGTGGTCTGGGTTTATTGTTTAGCCAGGATGTTCTTATTAAATTGGTTCTTTCTTTGTGCTTTTGGTGTCATACCTAAGAATCCATTGTCAAATCCAGAGTCATTTTAGATATATTTTCATGTTTTTGGAAAGGAGTTTTATGATATTAGCTGTTGCATTTGGACCACTGATCTCTTTTGAGTTAATTTTTGTATATAGTTGAAGTAGAGATCCACCTTCATTTTTTTGCATATGGAAATTCACTGGTTCCAGAACTACTGGTTAAACAGTCTACTATTTTTCCATTGAATGATCTTAGTACCTTTGATAAAATTCAGTTGGCCATATGTTCATGGGTTTATTTTTGGACACTCAATTCTATTCCACCTGTCTTATATAGTCTATCCTTATGCCAGTACCATACTGTTTTTTGTTTTAAAGATTTTACTTATTTGAGAGGCAGAGAGAGGGAGAGAGAGAGAAAGAGCATAAGCGGGGGGGGGGGGGGGGGAGGGGGGGGAAAGGAGAGGGACAAGCAGACTCCCCACTGAGCAGCTAGCCCAACTCAGGGCTCCAATCCCAGGATTCTGAGATCATGACCTAAGCCAAAGGAAGATGCTTAACCAACTGAGTGACCTCAGGTGCCCCAATACCACACTGTTTTGAATGTTGTAGCACTGTAGTAAGTTTTGATATTAGGAAGTATAGGTCCTCTTTGTTAATTTTTTTCAGTATTGTCTTGACTATTCAGGACCCCTTATACTCCACATGAATTTGAGGCCTGACCTTTCCCCTTCCACAATATACATTGTTATAACTTTAGTATGGATTGTATTAAAGTTGTAGGTTGTTTCGAGTAATACTTACATCTTTACAATATTGGGTCTTTAATCCATGAACATGGGACATGGGACAACTCTCCATTTATTTAGATCTTTAATTGACTTTCAGGAATGTTTTGTAGTTTTTAGTGTCTAAGTATTTCACCTCCACCTTCTTGGGTAAGTTTATTATTAGGTATTTTATTCTTTTGGATGCTATTGTAAATGAAACTTCTTTCTTTTCTTTTCTTTCTCCTTTCTTTCCCTTCCCTCCCTTCTCTTTCTCCCTCCCTCCCTCCCTCCCTCCTTCCTTAAGTAGGCTCATGGAGCCAAATGTGGGGCTTGAACCACAGCCTTAAGATCAAGACCTGAACTGAGATCAAGAGTTGGACACTTAACCAACTGAACCACTCAGGTGCCCTGAATTTTTTTTTTTTTTTTTTTTTAGATTTTATTTATTCATGAGAGACAGAGAGAAAGAGAAGCAGAGACAGACATAGAGGAAGAAGCAGGCTCCTTGCAGGGAGCCTGATGCAGGACTCGATCCCTGGACCCAGGATCACACCCTGAGAGCTGAAGGTCAACCACTGAGCCACCCAGGCATCCCTGAAATTGCTTTCTTAATTTCATCTTCTGATTGTTCACTGTTGGTATACAAAACATAACCTAAAATAATTTGAGTGCCACCTAGAAAACAGGATGGCTAGAATGTAATCTCACTTTTGAGTGAATATCATATTGCTTTTCTCTAGAACATTTCATGCAATGGTGATCTAGTAGCTAATGTTCAATAGAATTCTTTTGAATGCTTCAACATTTCATTTACGATTTTCTTCCTAATTTACTTCTTCCTAACATAAATTGAAAGTTACTGCTTCAATACCCTAGGACTCCATGAGGCTGGCATTTAGGATATGCACAGTTCAACTGCCCATATTAAAGCAGACTTTCTTTGAATTGAAATACATGGTAAATGAAATATATTAAGAAAGTCTAATTTGTCACTTGATTGCATGAGATAAGCAAGAGCAAAAAGGTCTAGCAAACTTCCCAATACATTTTGTTAATTCTTTTGTAGCAGATACTTCAAAAATATTTACTGAAGGATGGGTAAAAAATGAAATGAGAGGTAACTATACTAGCATAATGGAAAACAACTATTGTCACACCAGAAAGCACACATTTGTAAACTGTATCTTATATAATGGATTTGGAGAGGAGGATTAAAACTTCCTGTAGGGGCAGAAGAGATGGAAAGGACACAATATGAAACAATATGACACTGCATCCATTTGAAACAAATTTCAGTATGCTTTCCTTACTGCTTTTCAAGTTTTCTAATAGCTGTTCCTGGATATCTCCCGTAAAGCAGATTTGAATTCCAGCTCTGAAACTGGCGCATGGTTTTGTAAAATTAAAGTCTCTGAATCTCCATTTTTGTTTTCAAGGGTTTCGTGGGATTCTATGAACTATTTTTTTTTTTTTTTTATGAGAGAGGGGGAGAGAGACAGAGAAGTGGGGAGGGGCTTGATCTCACACACCTGAGATCATGACCTGAGGTGATACTCAAGAGTCAGATGCCTAACCAATGGAGCCACCCAGATACCCCTCTTTGTACTATTTTTTTGTGAATCTATGTCAAAATAAAAGGTTAGAAAATAAAGGGAAAGAAAAAAATAATCTCCTGGGTATAAAACTAAGACACTAGGATAGATATTAAAGATATAAAAAATTTTACCCCTTTAAATTTTTAAAATTTCTGTTTTTAATGTTGTATAATGTACTTGTATATAATTTATAAATAAATAAATTTGCATATATTGGTGGTTCATGCTATAATATTCTCACAGATACATGTAATAAAAAAGTTTATAGGCCACTGCTCTGAAGGATTATTAGCATATCTTTATTAAACAGTGAAAAGCAAAATGCAATATGGTATTCCTTTGTAATATTATTTCCAAAATATTAACCTAGCATTAAGCAAGAACAACAACATTTAAAAAACGCTAAGTAGCAATGGAATGAAGTGCCACCAACTCTAGCAATTAGTAGTTTATATTGTTTTTTTTTCCCAGAAAAGGCAATCCTAATACACTTTTCAATCAGCTGTAAAAAGCTCTTTTTATCTAATTTTTTGTGTTATTATTACTAGTAATATTCTGTATATTCTTATTCTTTTTTGGGTAATTTGTGACTTAGAATTAACACTAGCAATAGTTTTGGAGATTGTAAGAACACTTGAAATGAAACTGAAACATCCAATTTTTTCTCAGCAAGGTATGTTTGTTTTACAACACATACTTGAAGAACATTGGAAATTACCCATACAGATTAGCAAACTCAATCTTCATTTATTTGCAGACCATTTTGTTCTGGTCTCTTTATTCAACTAATTATTAGTGTTTTTAATGCCTTTCTAAAAAAGTACAATTTATGGTTTTGGATTAGAACCTGGCAAATGCAGACCGTTGTTAGATACTAGCTAATCAAAGTGTTAAGCTGTAAAGGCTCTTATCTTTGTGTGTGTTTTTGAGATACTGTTCAAAAGAGTAAGTTTAGAATTATTCATGGAAATTTGTTAAGTCTTAGGTGGGCTTATAGCAAGTGATTAACTGATTTACAAAATACTTAAAACATTTAAAGTCACTCGCTCATATACAAAGATGTTCACTCTACAGCTATACTGGTCTTTCCTGATTTGGTGAGGAAAACAGGCAAAGAAAGATTAAATATCAAATATACTTTTCATTTTTTTATTCTTTAGTTCATTTTATTAGAGTTAACTCATTGTTCTTTCATTGTGAATTCTTGAAAATCTTTCTCTTAGGGTACTTGGCTCTCTAAACTGTGCTTTTTAAGATTTTACTTTGAAGGCAGAGCATTCACTACAAAAAAATATGATTCAAAATCATGGAATGAGAAACTCATGTGAGGCCATTAGATCTTTATTATTATATTGAGACTCAAAGCCTGTGATTTATTTGCTTTTTGAAAATAACTGACACCTTGTCACAGCTACCTTGCCTTGGAGAGGTTAAAAAAGTTGTCCAAGTTCCAGACAGCAAAAGAGCAGCCTCTAAACATGCCAACATGCAACGAGCTTGGACAAGCATTTTCTTTTTTAAAATGAAGTAACAGGCTTACTTTTTCAGTACAACCAAATTCAAACAATGAAAGGAGCCACTCCAAACCATGAGCAATGACAAACTCAGGGCCAAGCTTATGGTATACACAGGAGCATTCCCAATCGGGCACCGTGGGCAAATACAAGTTTGCTCTTCAAAGAAACATTTTAGCAGATTACATATGCTTCAGCTCCTCAGTTATGTTAGCACTATATTATCAGTATGTACTGGTGATAGCACAAATTGCTGTTCTGAACATAACATTCCCTTGGATTTCCAAGACAATGTAAAGGAAGAGTGGAGAAAATAACTGTAACTCCTCCCATAATACTGAGTACCATATGAAATGCTTATGGTAGAAGATAAATTAATCACATAATGTGAACTTTCCTTTTGGAACAGAGTAATTGGTGCCAGTGTTTTGTTTATTCATTATCTTCAGGGTTAGGGTCTACTAAAGTCCTGTGATGTGAGGTTCATCTCTGAAATAATCAAAACATGTAAACTACTACATATCTCTTACTTCAAAATTTGAAAAAGAGAAAAATTAAGGTCTCGCTCCACGTACCAAAAGAGAGGGAGAGAGGTAGATATGTAAGGATATAGAATTAACAAAGTGTTCTGTGGTATGCAAAGGAATCTAAAAGATAATTTTCCATTTCCTTAGAATAATGTTAAATGATATGTTAAAATACCCTTGAGAAAGTCCAGAAGAGGGCAACCCGGGTGGCTCAGCGGCTAAGCGCCGCCTTTGGCCTGGGGCCTGATCCTGGAGACCCAGGATCTAGTCCCAAGTCGGGCTCCCTGCATGGAGCCTGCTTCTCCCTCTGCCTGTGTCTCTGCCTCTCTCTGTGTGTGTGTGTCTCTCAGGAATAAATAAATAAAATCTTAAAAAAAAAAAAAAAAAGAGAGAAAGAAAAAGTCCAGAAGAAAGCAAAGTCTGGTTTAGGCAAATATTCCACACAAAATACAGACTACATAAAGGTAAATATTTTTATATACTTTGCCATAAGGATTAATAGATCTATACGTGGCGATGGGTTTGTAGAAAAGACAACAGATAAAACATCAAAAATATGTGTATATCATCAGAAGATTCTATAATTTATATCTAGTGCTTATAATATGACAGCATTTATCTCAAATTAAATTTTGATGTGGAAAAATTAATATGGTAGTATCTATTTAGAGCTATGCAGTCTCTTTATATCACCACTATGATTCCATTCATAATTTCAAAACAAGAATATTATCAATAGGGATCCCTGGGTGGCTCAGCGTTTAGCGCCTGACTTCAGCCCAGGGCATGATCGTGGGGTCCTGGGATTGAGTCCCACGTCAGGCTCCCTGTGTGGAGCCTGCTTCTCCCTCTGCCTGTGTCTCTGCCTCTCTCTCTCTGTCTCTCATGAATAAATAAATAAATAAAATCTTAAAAAAAAAAACAAAAACAAAAACAAAAGAATGTTATCAATAATTCTGAAAATCACTCAGTGTCTGTGCATCATCTAAATTCTCCAAGTTCAGTTTGTATGAAAGTCCTTTTGTACAATTATAAACACTTACATTCTCCTATATTTAGTCTGGAGAGGTCAGGATTTATATTTGTTTTATATTCCTAAGGAGGCTCTCTTTCTACACCTGTGCCTATCATATATTAACTGACCCAGAATGTCTATAACTCACAAAGATTCAAGGAGTAGCCCTGACCTATAAGAAAAGGAGCATGCCCTGCTCCAGAGAGGTTAAGCATGAACTCTATTCACTGAGGCGTAGATTTGCTTCCCTAGACCATTAAACTCTTCATAAATGGGTTTAAGACGGAGCCACAAACATCTGATCTCCCTTCTCCCACCACTTACACTGTCACTATTACTATCTGTGCCTTGAATCGATCAGCACTAATTTCATGTTGCTCTTCCCTATGTTATGTCATACTACCACAAGACCCAGACTTCCAGATCATTCATCTCCTAGATCAAACCCCCACAAATGTCAATACATTCCCTAACTTTTCTTTTCCCAATCATCTCTTATCCTATTTTATAAAAAATGAAAGAGGATACATAAAAAAATATAAGTCGATTTTAACACATACTAATCTCAAGAGGTGAAAAGAACCCAATCGTAAGCTAGGAAGATATTCTGGCTTTCCATGGTCCTACTTAGCAGTGATTTTTAGTATTGTGTAAAGTCCTGCTTCATTTAAAGGTATCCATCTGAGAAGAAATAAACTCAAAAACACAGATACAATTCTAGGAAGAGTCTGGCAGGATTCCTTCATACAAGGCAGTGGTCTCAAACAGGGTTCAATTACAGAGCCAGAGATCCAAAAGCACTCTAGTCAGACAGATATAATCACACACATACATGTACCCGTCCCCCAATACCAAGCAAAGCGGGTGCATGATGAAGGGAGGGGGCTCTGGGCAGTTGTATGCTGGATTCCTCAACTTGGCTTCTGTTATCATCTTATGCACAGTTTTGTTGGAGACTTCAAGATCCCAGAGATCCTACTTTAATGTTAGTTAGTTACATTTTATTTACTTATTTGAGAGAGTGTGTGTGCAGGTAGGAGAGGGGCAGAGGAATAGGGGGAAGCAGAGAGCAGGGAGCCCAACGCAGAGCTTGATCCCAGGACCCTGGGATCATGATTTGAACTGAAGGCATGTGCTTTAACTGGCTAAGCCAGCCACCCAGGCACCCCTTTTAATGTTATTTAAACAGGATTTGTAAGTCAGCATTCAAAAACGTAATTTATAGAGTGAATGCTTTGAATTTTAAAGTATCCATGGATTCTTAAAGTATTCATGAAAGTTAAGTACATATTCTTATGAAAAAGGCATTAGAGTCTAACTAGTGAGCATGGCCAGTGAGTCTGATAGGGAATTTAATATGTTCTGACTTTTTAAAAATCTTATTTATCTTTATAATATCTGCCACATGCAAACATCTTTGTTTTCAACATAGGGATGGATTTAAGAAATAACAAAATTGAAAACTAGGGGTAAGTAGGGAAAAATACACAATTATGATAAACACTAATGGTTGTTCATATTATTTGAGCTAAAACTGTCTAAAATACAAGAACCAGTGTCCCCTTAAATTGTTTTGACTGGATTGATGGGTTTCAATATGTACTTTAAATGTATTTAACTACCTATAATAAACTTGGGTATGGCCAATGTAAAGTATGTAAATCCAATGGTTTTAGACAACTCTTTCAAATGATTGATTATTGCAATAAAGACTGTTAGTATTCTTGCTTATAGTTCTAATGAAAAACAGGAGTAGGATACTTAGTCTTTTAAGGCAAGTGCCACTGTTAATATTGATATTGATAATATCATCTTCTTTGAGAGGAAAGGACAGCATTCTTGCTGAATATTATTAATAATCTTTTCAACTCATTTTATTTAGGGTTTTACATTTAAGAGAGAAGTTTGGATTGACAGAAAAATGGCTGTTACAAATCTAGAAATAGTAAAGACACCCATGGCAAGAAACTTACACTACACATAGGGCTGGAAATGAAACTACAGTGACACTGTTTCTAATACTATTAAATAGTAACAACCTCAGAAAGTATCAGAAGTATGCTTCTGTAATTTTCACATTCCTCTCCCTCACTCATCCTCCCATCTAATTATACTTGAACAACAAAGAGCAAATAAACCATATTGAGCATGCACCATATGAAATTCTTTAAATTTTAGAAGTAATGGTCTAACGTGGGAAAAAACTATATCCTTTTTCTTTTCATGTGAAATGCTCAGGAAACCTATGGTAAGTTGCTTAGTATTTAAAGAATTCAATCGTCTTACATATGAAAAGGTATTCTGAATTTTAAGTAAACAAAACCTGCTGTTGGTGGGGGTAGGAGTGGGTTTCAGGGAGTAGGGGCTAGTGAAATAAATTACCAGCATTTCCAGGTTGGGAAGGAGTATTGGTTTCTTTTCAGGTCAGACTGGCTGTCGCCACCAATACTGACAGGAAGAGTTACTGGGGTGATGCTCTACCTATGATGACTGAGGGACACAGAGACAGCAGGACAAGAGGGAAATCACATCCCTAATACCTTGTAGATCATCACCAAAAGAAACCTGTTATCTGGGCTTTGTTTTGTTTTGTTTTTCTTTTCACAGAGGATTAAGATTCTTATCTTAACACGGTATGCTGTTAAACTTGAATTTTGTATGTTTTGTAATCCAGATTTTAAAAACGTAAGTGTATACTGCACATACATGAACTTACAATCTCTCTTCCTACATGCACTATATTTGGAAACATTCATTTACTATTATCTTCCACTGAAAGACTTCTATGCAGAAGTATTAACTGTTAAATGAATCTGACATTTCTTAATGCAAGTTTTAAACTATTTTAGTATTAGAAACAAACAAATTTTGAAACCCAAAAGACTAAACCTCATGGAGCTTTATATTTGTGATACATTTCGGTATGTATCTTATACATTAACTTTAACATGATTCACACTGAATTCTCACGATAGCAAACAAATGTGAGAAAAGTGAATGCCTTGGGTCAACTCTTCTCTACATAAAACAAATTTGTTTGAGGGACAACTGGGTGGCTCAGGGGTTGAAGCATCTGCCTTCAGCTCAGGGCGTGATCCCAAGGTCCCAGAATTGAGTCCTGCAACCGGCTCCCTCATGGAGCCTGATTCTCCTCTGCCTCTGTCTCTGCCTCTCTCTCTCTCTCTCTGTTTCTCTCATGAATAAATAAATAAAATCTTAAAAAAAGATTGGCTTGATATATTTATTTGCTTATTTTTTACTTGATTATTAACTGGCATGATGCCTTAGTGATGAGAGAAGTGTGTAAAATATTCATTCTTTTGTTTTACTTTGTCAACTTTTGCTTAACTGCTCAGATTACCACAGGATGTCTACCATTACTCTATTGTTAGTTTAATATCTAGGAGGAGAATAAAAAAATTAATGAGTGAATGAATGAAAGGATGATGAAGATTTATAGTTACTTGACTTGTCTTTGCCTTATCTTCCCCATTTACTATTTAGGAATAATAATATTATGGGGGATATCCTAAAAGAAAATTAGAAAATAGATGGTAATTAAGTTAAGGAGTAATATTCTAAGAGATTATTATTTTCATTACTATTTCTACTCCTGTTAATCAGTACCAATCTTGTCCAAAACCTATGAACTACTTATGTTTGTCATCACCATCAAACAAGGAAATTTCATGGTTAAGGTCATACGTTGATCACCACGCTTTAATTAGCTATTCAAAAATTTAAACATTATTCAAAACTCTAAATAAATGAATTTATTAATCAAAAGGAACTGATGTTTCCTTTATATCTTTTTGAATTTTTGAAACCTCTTGGATTTTTTCTAAAGATTTTATTTATTTATTAATGACAGATACAGAGAGAGAGGCAGAGACACAGGAAGAGAGAGAAAAGCAGGCTCCATGCAGGGAGCCCGACATGGGACTCGCTCCAGGGTCTCCAGGATAATGCTCTGGGCTGAACCGCTGGTGCCAAACTGCTGGTGCCAAACTGCTGAGCCACCCAGGCATCCCTGGATTTTTTTTTTTAAGATTTTATTTATTTATTCATGAGAGATACAGAGAGAGAGAGGAGAGACATAGAAAGAGGGAGAGAAGCAGGCTCCCTGAGGGGAGCCTGATGTGGGACTCGATCTCAGGACCTCGGGATCAGGACCTGAGACAAAGGCAGACGCTCAACCACTGAGCCACCCAGGTGCCAACCCCTTAGATTTTATATAACTCATTGGGACACATTTGCTTTCCCTATGAATATATATTTTTAAAATGGCTAGTCTTAATGTAATATCAAATATCCTTAAAAAAAGCTACTGTGAAAAGTAAAAAGAAATCCTGAGGTTTCAAGGAGTTTTTCTCTTAACTCTTACATCAAACATGCTTTCTCTCCACTAATGCTACTGTTTCTTATGGCAGGAAAGCAGATGATTCCCTTTGGCATTCTCCTGCTCTTAAATCCTCAAAGCCACCCAAGAACAAATAATGAATTGTACAAATTCTTTAAAATTTCCAAGAATCACTTATAAAATATGGTAAAACATAAAGCAGCCTGTGAGTTAAGTATTAAAATAAAAACTGTACAACTCTGTAAGTTGCCTTATAAAACGAAATTTGATGATTAGTTTGTCCAAGACTACAGTCCATACATAATAAGACATTTTATATAGTCATTTCAAGTTGTTGCTTAATAAAGCCTTATGATTCAATAAAGTACAGGGAATTAATTACTTTCTCACACTAGGAAACTGTGGAAAGTAAACTGAGAGGCTGATGGAGGAATACTTGCCCTATTACACTATACCTTTCCGTTCAATACACAGGGGACATTAGCTCTGATGCCATTAAGTCTCTTTTTCCCCCCTTTACATTTTAAAGCCCTCTTGGCTTAAAAATGTTAAGTTTGTGTGTGGTCTGTTTTCAGGAATGATTCAGATAGGCTATACATGTGTTATATTTTCTCATTTGTGTAAGTGATGACATTTCTATATTTTTAATTTTTGAGGCATATTTCAAAGGTGCCAACTCTGGGTTAAGTTTTGATGAAAGTACAAGTCTGTATTTCATGTCCTTTTTCACATTTTGATTAAGAGACAAAGGTATATTGCATATGAGATGTTAAGACTAATCTTCCTTGCTTTTACTCTGACCTAGTGAACTTGTCTGGTAACCGTACACCAGAGAACAACTTTGTTGTGGGTTTTAGTCTTATTAAATGCTTTAAACTGTGAAATCATTTATTCATTGGCTATTGAATGATTATGCTTTTCTCTTATCTGTAGTACTTCAAAGTGAACCTTGTTATTATAGCATTCAGTAACTAAAAGTTTATCAGCAATAATTGGTAATAACGGTTATCTTCAATCATACCCTCTGCATATTGCATTGCAGGTGAACATTTCATATGGGTAAAAATATAAAAATGTTGTAACATTAGTTTGTTTAAAAAACAAACTTTAAGGAGTATTTTCAATTACCTACATGCTTTCTGAATGCACTGAAGTCTGTGAAGTCTGGATTATTTATTTTAAAGTTGGTGCACTGCATTAATATCACTAAGGATGCTAACATGTACTTGCATTAACAATAGCCTTATTGAAATCAGTATCAGGCAGTTTAGCTTTTAATGCTGCAAGTTGGATTGTTCTCACTGTGTTAATCTGTAAAGTTTATAATTCTCTCCACAAAATCATGTTTCAGCAAAGTTTTACTAGAAGCGTCGGGTTTCCAAGACCACTTGTATTCACATGTAGTTTACTGGTATCCTCAGAAGGATTGCAGTTGTTCAGTAATCGAGCAAGCAAAACATATAAAAAGAAATGAACAACATATTTTTCAGATAAAACCTAGACTTATGTCTTATTTATTCATGAGTACCTTAGAAATATTAAGCAGATATTCTAAATTTATGTTTATGCTTAAAGTTAATGTTGAATTGATATATTTTTTAATGAATCAATCTGTTTACCTGACAGATAGGCCTAACCAAAGGTAGGATAAAAAACTAGATTTCAATTTAGAAAGAAAAATATTGACTTTAAAATAAAATATATTTAATTCAAACAGAGTCAGTTCCAGATTAACTGTAAAAGAATCAAAGTTTTATATAAATGAACAATACTTTAGTTAAGGAATGAATGCAAGCTTGAAAGCTCCATTTTTGATAATGGAGATCTGGTGAACAAACCCTCCTGCTCACTCAGAATAACTAGAAAACTGGAGAAAAACAACTAGTTAAAGGAAACCGCAAACTAACAACTAATAATGGGAGAAGGAGGACTACATGGATGAGTCCTGTATTTAGGACAGCTTTTCACCTGGGAACAGCTCTAATTCAAGGAGGAAGCTATTGAAACATGAGAAGCTAGCTGCCTTTTCAACACACTTGAAAAGGGTCCAGGAGGAGAGAAACTGGAATCACAGCCTACTACGAAGACAATCCTGGGAAAGACACTAGGAGAGAGCAAAAGACTCCTGAGTGTGGTGATGGAGATGTTCTGAATCTGTATTGTCCAACAGAATGATCATCAAACATAAGTGGCTATGGAGCATTTGAAATAAGGCTAGTATGAGACTAAAGAACTAAATTTTACATTTTTTTCAATTCAGATTTAAATTTAAAGAGCTATATGTGGCTAGTAGCCTCTGTATTGGACAATGCATGTCTGTATGAGGGGATGCATGAGTATTTATTGCAGCACTGAATATTATCTCGAAACTCTAGATTGCTTATTAAGTATTAGCACATAAAGACAACTTTAAAGCATTTAATAAAAAGTATAATTTTGGGTGTACAGAAGGATTTCTTTAAGAAGTCATAAAGAACACAAAAAAGGAAAAGACTGATAAATCTGACTGCATGAAAGTCCAAAACTTCCCTACAATTAAGACTATAAAATATAAACAACATGTAAATATAAGTAATAGGACTGGGAGAGGACATTTAAGTTACATATAACTGACAAAGGATTAGTAATCAGAATATATGAAGACCCAAAAAGCAGCAGGAAAAAGACAATTACTCATAGAAAATAATTTTTAAAATGGCACTGATACTGTTAAAGTTTTGGAAGGGGGTATTATATATACAATATAATCCTATCTTCCCCCATCAACCTGAACACAGCAGGGGATGGATGGGGGAGGGAGGGAGAAAAGGAGAGAGGAAGAAAGATATGAGAGAATGAGAACACAGAAGAGAAAGAAATACAGAGATTAACTTCCCAAAATAGGTATTTTCTTACTGGATAATGTAGCTTAAATGTACAGTCATGTGGGCTTCTTAACATTTCATCTCTGAATTAGATGCTTTTAGCTATTCAGCCCCTGTAAGCTCTTCCTTGGGGGCAAAACCTACTCTGTAAACTAATAGTAAGGGAGGGTAGGCATCATAGAACTCTGTCTCCAGGCAGTTCCAAAAAATAAATAAATAAAAGCTCAGATGGATTGAGGTGGGCTTGTTCAGTTCTTTTACCTAAATCAATCAATCAGTTAAGACATTCCTTCTCATGGAATTGAGCTAATATTATGGAATTGGTAATACTTGACAAAAACATCTAAAGACAGAGTTTATATTTATTCTGTGACAATATCATTTCTAAGAATCAAACAGTAATTTCATTTTTAAAATGACTAAATGAACACAAACAATAATGTCCCTTCCTTCAGTTTTCTGACTTATTTTGCTAAACTTCCTATAAATGAAAAAAAAAAAAAAAAAGACTTCCTATAAATGATACGTAACTACCATCAGCAGTCTATGAAAAGTGCTTCCTGGATAGCATGAGGGGGGCATTTATTAGAGTAGTGGGTAAAAAGTGACATCTCTGCAAATATTGCATGGAAGCAGCCAAATGTGCTATTACTGAAGTAGAGATATACCCACTACTTCAACTGTTGGTACATACATCATTAGGAGCTTCTCTTCACCATCTCTTAAACATTTAAGCTGATGTGCATTTTTGAAAAGAGAAAAATCACAGTATTGTTATAATATCCTAAGACTATTACCTAGGAAGAGTGTTTTTCTAATATTCAAGTGACTTTAGCAAATGGGTTAAGATTAAAATGAGCCCAGACCCAATGGGTAGAAGCAATCTAGGCAACAGGTCAGTGTAGATAAGGGGAGGGCAGCGATCAGGAATGAAGGCTAAGGTAGTAGTCAAGGCGAGCAGGCATGGTCAGGGAATTGGAGAAAAGCAGTGGCAGGAACCTTGTTCAGGGTATGGTCATATTGAGTAGTCCATCTTAATATTTGCAGCAAAGTGAAAGCATCTACTTGTTGCTAACAACTTGATCTGAATGAATATCTCTGAGATGTGAAGAGGGCAGAAAGTTGCATAGGGACACATATGACACCTACACTGTATTTTACAGGAGGAGCTAGGGCTTGTTAGGCTGAGAGGGCCTTCCAAGAAGGGGAAATAATGTACAAAGGCAAAGTAATGGAGATATGTACATAATCAATTTCTAAACCAAAGGGTCTGGAGCCTAAGTTTTAACTCCAATAAGTTGGCTCCTAAATATCCTAAGACCCCTCCCTACATGGTAAATTAGTAAAATGGGGGGAGACTGTTACATAAAGATGTGTTTGGGAGCTTAGAATTTTAACATTCAGAAACCAAATATGTAATGCTATTTTCTAAATCTCAAATTTTAAAGAATATTTAACTAAAGCACATGCTAATACCTGGATTCGGAAATTCAAGAATTGTAACAAGAAGCCAATAAACAAGTCTGGCCAGGAATACCAGGGTGTATTCATATTGAATATTATTTTTTTCTGCTATTTTACATTAATATAGTTTTACATATTATGTTATGGTGATGTTCAAAGAAAAGTTGGGGAGTAATAAGCAATTTCCACTGTTTGGCTCTGCCTGTTTTATTTCTTCCATCTAAATCATCCTTCCTTTTCATATATTATTAATTGGGTTGTAGTGATCCTACTAGAAAGACAAATACAAGAACTTTTCTCATATAAAGAAGAGATTGGAAAAGTGTTTGTGCAATAGTTCCAGCAGTTCCTAACCTTCCCCAGCAATTCATCATGTACCTCCACTCAGCTGCTGAGTTAACCAAATCAACACAAAATAATGCCACTTTTAAAATTATTGATATACAAGGTTATACTGGTTTCAGGTGCATAATATACTGATTTGAGAAAAAAAATGTTTGTGTTTTTTCTTTTCTTTCTTTTTTTTTTTTTGAAGCTGCATATAAAAGCTCTAGAGTCTTTAGAAAAATAGAGAAAGTGTGCCCCAGGGAAGAATGACAACATGAAGTCGTGATAGCCACAGCCAACAAATATGTTTGGTTCTTTAGTGTTTTATAGAAATTATCTCATATACTTAAACCTGTAAGAAAGATATACATTTAGGAATAATGAATAGTAATTTACCTGATAAAGTTGCAAATTTAAGGAATTTATCAACTGCCTCAACATTGTTCTACAGAACAAGAACTAGCTGATTTACAGAACTCAGGGGCCCAATACAATATCTAGTAGTCTACAACTATTAGGATGCCTAACTATAATCTGATATGGTATCATATAATATATAATCTGATGCTTTTATGATTTGATATATAATAAACCATTGAAACAGAATTAATTTTTATGACCAGCATTTTAAAATAGAATTATTCAAATCAAGACTTTTGGAAAAGATCAGTAAGTTTTGAGGAAGGAAAAAGACTAAGGGAAAAAAAAATTGTTAACCTGGAGATAATATTGGCCAAATAGCATATGGTGTTCTTAGGAACATCTCAAAAGGCTTTACGCTCTTCAGCCCCAAAGACATAGATGTTTGGTTCTTTTATCACTCTTCATAAATATAATTTTCATTATTTTCCTTTCATGATCCTCAAGGTCAATATTTTTAAAGAATTAAACCTTAAGGAAAACTATAAACCATGACTGAAGGCATTCAGTTAGACACTCCAACTAGAGTTCAAATTAAAAATGATGTATCTTTTAGAAGGTTATTAGATCTTACAAAACTAAAGTTTACAAACCAGAAGAGCATATTACCTTTAAAGAAAATAAAGCATCCAGCTTTGACATGCCCACCAACTTTTACTGGAACATGTTATAATTATTCACTAAAAGCTGCTTTAGGCAGAATTTAATAATGTTAAACTGCCTTATGTTCTGAAAAGCCACGACCTTGGAAAAGTGAAAATTCCATCCTTAGTAATTTTTACTTAATTTTCCATTGGTTGTGTTAAAATTATCCCTTATTTTAATTATTCGGTAGTTATAATATCCAACTAAGAAGAATCAATATATTATTGGTATCATCCTATTGTCAGCTGTGAACTAAAATAGAAATGTATGTATGATCTGTCTCCAAAATAATTTTTACACAGGATTTCCTAGGTTGCTATGTTAGTAATAATTAAAACCTATAAAAATCTTGATATTACATTCATATCATGAATTTGTGACTTTATTTTTTTTAATATTTTATTTATTTAAGAGAGAGAGTGTGAGAGAGTGTGCAAGCACAAGTGGTGGAAGGACAGAAGAGGAGAGTGAGAAGCAGACACCAAGCTGAGCAGCAAGCCCAATGCAGGGCTTGATCCCAGGGTCCCAGGGATCATGACCCGAGCCCAAGGCAAACGCTTAATGGACTGAGCTACCCAGGTACTCCAAATGTGTGACTTTAAATGTTTAATCAGATTAACTACAGAAGATCCAAAGCTTAGCATTTTGAATCTATGTTCCAACTTCATCTAACAAAAATCCCCTTGAAACATACCTGGAGAAGATTTCTGAGTAATTCATAGAGAGCCCAATACAACACTTAGCTTCTAAGTAACTTTCTAAAGTCATTGTATATTGTGGCACTAAACTGACTTTTCATAATTGGACAACAATAAAACAGTAACATATTTTTATCTTAGAGAATTAAAGCATACAGGGACACCTGGGTGGCTCAGCAGTTGAGCATCTGCCTTCAGTTCAGGGTGTGATTTCAGGGTCCGGGACTGATTACCGCATCAAGCTCCCTGCAGTAAGTCTGCTTCTTTCTCTGCCTATGTCTCTGCCTCTATCTCTGTGTCTCTCATGAATAAATAAATAAAATATTTAGGGGAAAAAAAATGAAAGAAAATTAAAGCATACAAATTGGGAGAACTCCTATATGTTTAAGAAAAGATGATGTTCTGCTCTGACATTCCTACCCTATTTCCCAAGTAATGCCACTTTTTTTTAATGTTCATCTTAAACTTTACTAAATGATGCCAAGTAATCTTTCAAAGTAGTTGAATCAATTTATACTCCTACTCTTGATTGCTGTAAATTCTCACCAATATTTAAAGACTCCTAGACATTCTCATTTTAATAATCTGGCTGGTGTGAAACCTTATTTAAGGTTTTATTTGCATTTCCCTGATTATCATAGACTGAGCAACCTTTTCCATAAATGTTAGCCATTCATGCTGCCTCTTCTGGTGTCTTTTCATTTTACTGCCCACTTTGCTATTGGATTGTGTCTTTTTCTTTCTGATTTGAGGGCATTCTTGATATATCCTGGATACTAATCCTGTCAGTTATAACTTCTCTCAGTTTTGTGGCGTGTTCTCTGATTCTCTTTATGTGGCCTTTTGATGAATGGTAGATCTCAATTTTATATTATTTTAGCTTTGTTTTTAAAAAATTGTCACTTTATTTAAATTCAATTAATTAACATATAATGTATTATTGGTTTCAGAGGTAGAGGTCAGTGATGTCTTATATAATATCCAGTGCTATTACATCACATGCCTTCCTTAATGTCCATCACCCAGTTACCCCATTCCCCCACAGCCCTCCCTCCAGTGACCCTTAGTTTGTTTCCTATGATTAAGAATATCTTCTTGTTTGTCTCTATGATTTCATCTTGATTTATTTTTCCTCTCTTCCCTTATGATCCTCTGTTTTGTTTCTTAAATTCCACATATGAGTAGATCATATAATTGTCTTTCTCTGACTTACTTATTTTGCTTAGCATATTCTACTCTCTCCATGTTGTTGCAAATGGCAAGATTTTTTTTTTCTTTTCTGATGGCTGGGTGATATTCCATTGTGTTTCTATACCACATCTTCTTTAACCACTTGTTGACGGACATCTGGGCTCTTTCCATACTTCAGCTATTGTGGACATTGCTCCTATAAACATTGGGTGCAGGTGCCTCTCTGGATCACTACATTTGTATCTTTGGGGTAGTGCCATTGCTGGGTTGTAGGGTAGCTCTATTTTCAACTGTTTGAGGAACCTCCATATGTTTTCCAGAGTGGCTGCACCAGTTTGCATTCCCACCAACAGTGTAAGAGGGTTTCCCTTTCTCCCTGTCCTCACTAATATCCATCATTTCTTGACTTATTAATTTTAGCCATTCTGACTGGTGTTGGCAGTATCTCATTGTGGCTTTGATTTGTATTTCCCCAATTCTGAGTAACGTGGAGCATTTCTTCATGTGTCTGTTGACAATTTGTATGTCTTCTTTGGAGAAATATCTGTTCATGTCTTCTTCCCATTCCATAATTGGATTATTTGTTCTTTGGGTATTGATTTTGATGAGTTCTTTATAGATCTTGGATACTTGCCCTTTATCTGATAGGTCACTTGCAAATATCTTCTCCCATTCTGTCAGTTGTCTTTTGGTTTTGTCAACTGTTTGATTCCTTTGCTGTGCAGAAGCTTTTTATCTTGATGAAGTCCCAATAGTTCATTTTTACTTTTGTTTCCCTTGCCATTGGCGATGTGTCTAATAAGAAGTTGCTGCAGTGAGATCACAAAGGTTGCTGCCTGTGTTCTTATACAGGATTTTGATGGATTCCTGTCTCACATTTAGGTCCTCCATCGATTTGGAGTCAATGTTTGTGTATGGTGTGAGGAAATGGTCCAGTTTACCTAGTACCATTCATCCAACTAATGCCACTTCTACTTTAGCAATCCCTGAGTGTAGCTCTGAAGAAACAAAAACAGCTGTGGGACAGGAATGAAATTTGGACTTAAACCTGAGCTCAAACCTCAGTTTGTGTGAATCTGGGTAAGCTACTGTAACCTGTTTGGTGTCAGGAGGTATGTTTGAAATGTGAATATTCATACTTATACTCTCACAAGGTTGTCTTGAATGTTAAATAATATGTAAAACACAAAGTAAAGTGCAGTGTCAAATATAAGGTCCCACAGTATCTGCTCTAATAACAGTTAATATTATGGCTGTTCTTAATGTTATGAAATTATTAATATTAGGTAGATAATAAACTCTAAAATGGGCATAATAATAATATCTCATGAGGTGTTAGGGTGCAAATTAAATTAGAAATAGGTAAGACACCAACTCAGTGCCTGAATAAAGGTGATCTATTATTACTAATACTATTCCAGTTCTTCAGAGACGTGGTCTCAATACTCTCTAAAAATCCATCAACTAAATCCATTTCTTGGAAGAGGTGAGCAACAAATTGTCATAGGCTTTATACAGGCTTATCCTGTATAAAGGGATGGCTTCCACCAGAAGACCAGAGTTTTAAGCTTGCCTCTATGGCAAACTAGAGCTTTGACTTGGCCAAATTCAACTGATGCAATAATTTCTATGGCTAGGGACACCTGGGTGGCTCAGTGGTTGAGCATCTGCCTTCAGCTCAGGGTGTGGTCCTGGGGTGCTGAGATCGGGTCCCACATCAGGCTCCCTGCATGGAGCCTGCTTCTCCCTTTGCCCGTGTCTCTGCATCTCTCTCTCTCTCTCTCTCTGTTTCTTGTGAGTGAATGAATGAATGAATGAATAAAATCTTTAAAAAATAATTTATATGGCTATGTATAGGAATTTACTATTCTAAACCAAAGAACCAACATTATTGGCTATTTTATAATGGCCTTTCACTGCTTATTTTCATTTTAGAAATGGTTATACTAGAACTTGCTGAATGGAATCCTCTCAGTACATAATTGTAGTAGGAAATTCAGTGTTTCATAGAACACATCCAAACTACAGGGCAAATAATTAAAAAAAAAAATAAGACGATACTTTGCATGGTATTGGGTGTGAAGCATGAAACAGTCTTACTTTTCATGTCTGGACTTATTTCCTCAAAGTATGGACAGACATAAAAGGGTAAAAATATTTTTAAAGATCTCACAACTATTTAGGATGCTAAAAACCAGAGAAGTCTGTATGGATACTTACTTTAACACATACAATAGACATATCATTTCTTTCTGCTACAGTATTTGAAATCAGTTTTTAAAAGAAAACTAAATATTTGCTAAAATTAACATATCTATCTCATATTCTCAGATGCACTAGCTTCCCCTGACTCAGTTGTGGCTTTTAGTCTTTAAAAAAATCAGGTTGGGTCTACTGGAAATCAAGCAGTGAACATAAACAAAAAAGAGAAAATGCACTCTCTTTTCAATTTTTTTTTAACTGCATTAGATTAGAATTATAAATAGTTTCTGCCAAATGGGTAGAACCATTCTCTTTGGCCTACTGGCAACATGTACATGCTACTACTACAAAAAGTGCCAAGTTTTCATAAGAAAACTACAGAGTGAATATATAGCTTGATATATTTATTAAGATGCTGAAAATTCACAAGTAGCATAACTAATATGGGATTGTGATGAAATAGATTTCTATTCAAATTCAAATTCTAATTCTAATTTTCTATTCAAAATTTAAAATCTGTTTATTTTTCTAAGAAATACAGTATCTGTAAGAAAAATAATAATACAGTCATGTACTGTAATAAACAATTTATTGAATGTAATGTGTCAAGCATTTAAATGCTATACTCTTGCATTTAATCCTTGAAAACTTGCACAACATAAACTTTTATTATCATCTTTACTTTTTTGGATAAAATAATTTGCTCGAATTCATGTGGGTAGTAAATAACAGAGCCAGAATTCAAACTTACATCTGTCCTACTCTAAAGACCATGCTAGTAACTACTCTACTCTTTTTCAAATCTGAGTCTTTTTAAAAATATGGATTCCTAGGCTTGACTCCTTCTAAGATTCTGATTCAGTAAGTCTGCAGCAGGACCAGGAGATCCTTGGTTTTCCAAAGTTCATCTGGTGATTCTTTTTTTTTTTTTTTTTTTTTTTTAATTTTTATTTATTTATGATAGTCACAGAGAGATAGAGAGAGAGGCAGAGACACAGGCAGAGGGAGAAGCAGGCTCCATGCACCGGGAGCCCGACGTGGGATTCGATCCCGGGTCTCCAGGATCGCGCCCCGGGCCAAAGGCAGGCGCCAAACCGCTGCGCCACCCAGGGATCCCGCATCTGGTGATTCTAATGTATAGTTAGATTTGGAGAGTACAGAACTAGGTCAGTTTTTGCCTCCTTTAAATTGTATATATCACAAAACCAAATAAATCTGAGAAATCCATCTCAGATTTCTAGAGTTTCCTTCCCACCTGCCTACATTCAGATCAGCGTCCATTGACCAAGGCATAGATTTTATTACAAGAAAATTGGTTTAAAGTGGCTTTTGATGGAAAAATTGATGGGAGGGGAGGTTAAGAAAAAAAGCGAACTGGGAAACTATCTTGTAATTGGACAGAACTTGTCCAGTCTTAGGGAATATTTTTCTTTTCATTCTTCTGCCACTGAAGAAAAAAGAAAGGAGAACTATTGAGGGAATGGAGCAAACATCTGTAGAAAATTTAATATCAGCTACGAAGGAAGGAAAACCAACAGTTTTACACTCCAAGTATAAAAATGCAATTATTTACAGCTGAGAGGTTAAATAGGAACATCTGATGCCAAAGTAGAATAAGGTCCTAGAGGAAATCAGCAAATACTTGAGAGACTACTATGTGCAAGGCATTATATTAAGAACTGAGGGGCACCTGAGTGGCTCAGTGGTTGAGCAACTGCCTTTGGCTCAGCTTGTGTTAGGAAATACTTTGTGTGTGCAGGTTGTGATCCCAGAAGTCCTGTATCAGGCTCCCTTCAGGGAACCTGCTTCTCCCTCTGCCTAGGTCTCTGCCTCTCTCTCTGTGTCTCTCATGAATAAATAAATACAATCTGTTGTTGTTGTTTTTTTTAAAGAACTGAATTATCTATATTCTAGAGAACACCTGACACCATCAGAAAAGGAATAGTGTAATCAAAATCTAAGTATTAGTTCTGGCTGGAAAAAGCCACTGCTGCCTTGATGAACTAGGCATTTGAGTCTCTACTCTTTTCCAAACCTTACACTAAGAACTATTGGCTTTATTGTCTAGTGTTATTTAAGCTAATGGTTTTAAATTAAATTTTTTTTCCTATAATAAAATTTTAGGGAAATTCGCAGTTATAAAAAGTAATGTAACTTAAAAGAATGATTTATAATATTTTATGTTTTATAGTTTACAAAGCATTTTAGCTACCTACATTTCTTTTTTTAAAGATTTTATTTATTTATTTGAGAGAGGGTGAGAGAGAGGGAGATCATGAGCAGGAGGGAAGGGCAGAGAGGTAGATTCCCCACTGAGCAGGGAGCCCAATGCAGGGCTTGATTCCAGGATCCTGGGATCATGACCTGGGCTGAAGGCAGACGCTTAAATCAATTGAGCCACAAAGGCACCCCAGTATCTACATTTCAATTAGAAAACAATTAAGCAATTTTACAAAGTAAGCAGAATTGGTATCAATCATAATTTGATGAAGAGGAAAATGAAACTTAGAATGGTTTGGTAGCTTGCTTTAGACTAGAATCTATTAAGTGGCAAATCAAGGACTCAAATTCAGACTTTCTGACACTGGGTTCACATGCCAGATAGCTTAGCCCTAGATAATACTAACCCAGGCATTAATGAAATATAATTGAAGTACAACCAAACTATTTTCTGTAACAATTAAACTGTACACTTACAATGACAAAAAAACAGATGCATAGGTATTTCACAGATCATGAAAGCTGGAAGAAACTACTAGGTTCTATTCATAAAAGAGTCAGAGAAGCCAAAGCCCTATGTATCAATGGGCCCAAACCACAAGTGAGCTTGGGCAGAACTGGGTTTGGAAACTAAGGGCTCACTTAAAACAGTCACTGGGTCAAAATCTGCTTTTGTATGCAACTTCAAGCTTAGATTGGTTTCTGTATTTTTAAAAGGTTGTAAAAAACAGAGGAGAAGGAGAAAGAGGGAAAGAAAGATGACAGGGTGGGAGGGGATGCAACAGAGACCATATGTGGCCCGCAGAACCTAAAATATTTACTATCTGGGTCTTTAGAGAAAAAGTTTGCAGATCTTCATTTTAAAGAAAAAGCGAGATACTGAGACCTCAGAACAAAAAGAATACTACCCATAAACACTAGTATATCGGATAAAAGACAATTTAAAAATGTAGTTAAAACTTCTCTATAAAGAAGGAATAAAAGCAAAATCCTTTTCTTTTTCAAAACACTAAAATGTTTTAGAGTAAACTGTTTTCAGGTTTTAAACAACTGTGTCATCAGGAATTTCTCTGACTGGAGAATCATGGAATTTACAACTTGTCTATAATGTGCAAAAATGTAAGAACCAGAATAGAGAATTCTACTATGAATGCCAAAAATAAAACTTACCTTGCCTACATAGATATATAATCACTTCCTCAAAAAACAAATCAAACTCTGGCCCACACTACTAGTAACCTTGGGTATTAGTTGTCGGTAGTGACCCGAGATGACTTCCTACTGCAGTGCCAACCACAATTACTTTTACAGCCAAATGTACCACATATGAACCTTTATAAACATTAAATCTGTCTCCTACCACCATAGTGGCCAAAGTAGCTATTTTTTAAAAAATTACTTTAGTTCCAAATTGTACCTGTAAAATAGCTAAATCAGTGGTTACACTACTAAGTTCTTTATTAGCTTTCCCTTTCCTTTGGAATCACATGCTCAAAACACCTTATATTCTTTCTGATAAAATTCCCCTGGAAAGAACACTATTTCAAGTTAATGATTTTAACAGAATGCCCAATGCTGTAAGCACTAACTCTTATAGCAGTTACAAGAGGGTGACATTTATTATGTGTGTGTGCACATGTATGGAAAATTGTGTCAAGTTCCATTCCTGATATGGAGATACTAAATAAAGTCCTGCTTAAAGTGTGGTGTGTGAGTTGATGATTTGAAGATTTTACAAAAAAAACCAACATTCAGGTATTTAGGTGAGGAGAAAACCTGTCTGTTCCTTCTTCCAGATTGTTAGCATCTGCAGGAAAAACTGCCTATGGTCCTTGTCCATTTAGGTACACTAACTTGGAAACAGTTCCTTGAAAGGTATTTTATTTATTTATTTATTTATATTGGCTTCTCACTGTGCTTTTAATGCTGGGCCCAAGGATGTAGGGGAGATAAAAACCATAAACAGGCCTTGGAAGGCAAACTCACTGGGAGAAGGGAGGATAAAAGTATAATGTTGTCCATTAGGTCCCTTTATTCCATAAACTCAAAGACAGTTCAAACATTTTCACTCATATTTTAATGCAACCAAGTTTCAGAATCTGGAATGGACCATATGCAGCTGTGGGAAGCCTATCAACAGGTATTAATGAAGCACAGGGGCATGTAGAATTAAAAAGAGTATTCTGAATGCTTGCAGCAACATTTTATTCTTACTATTCTTTATTGCAACATAGTATGTCCGTCATGCCATGGGTTTTAAAGAGGTTGCGATCTAGCATTCTTCATACTGTTTTACAGGAAACTGTGAATTAGAGTAATTAATATACAACCCTATCTACATAAAACAAATGTGGGATTTGCTAAATATTTTTAGAGATGAAACACACAGAAATTTCAAACCCAGATCAAACCCAGAAGTCTGAATGAGTAAGTTCTATTGGAAACAATGTGGTTTCTCCCAAGAAAACAGAAGTCTTACATAATACAGAGATTTCATAATTTATGTTTTAATAAGCAAAATTCCAAAGTAATTCACCAATTGGGGTATTGTGTAAGAATGTGAATGGAGGTACATTTGTTTTTAAATAAAAATTCATTATATTTACTAACAGACATGAAAGAAACCTGGGAATCTGACAGGGATTTATAAAGGTAGTGTAATAAAGAGTAGTTATCCTTAAAAACTAATTTAAGGGTTTTGAATGCTTATAAACGAAATTCTATATTTGTTCCTATAGTGTTAATGAAGGCTCAAATAACTACAGAGATGATTAAACAAGATCTGATGACATAAGAACTATCATAGCATGGACAGAAGACATGAATAGACATTTTTCCAAAGAAGACACACAGACGGCCAAGAGACACATGAAAAGATGCTCAACAACACTTATCAGGGAAATGCAAATCAAAACTACAATGAAATATCACCTTACACCTCACACCTGTCGGAATGGCTAAAATAAAAAAAACACACACACACACAAGAAATAATAGGTGTTGGTGAGAATGTAGAAAAAAGGAACCCTCTTGCACTGTTGGTGGGAATGCAAACTGGTGCAGCCACTCTGGAAAACCATATGGAGGCTCCTCAAAAAGTTAAAAATAGAGCTACCTTATGACACAGAAATTGCAATAGTAGGTATTTACCCAAATAATACAAAAATACGAATCCAAAGGGATGTACCCTGATGTTTATAGTAGCATTATCAATCATAGCCAAATTATGGAAAGAGCTCAAATGTCCCTTGACTGATGAATGGATAAAGATGGTGTGTGTGTGTGTGTGTGTGTGTGTGTGTGTGTGTGTGTGTAATGGACTATTACTCAGCCACAAAAAGAATGAAATCTTGGTATTTGAAAAGAAATGGATGGAGCTGGAGAGTATTATGCTACTCAAAATAAGTCAGAGAAACACAAATACTATATGATTTCACTCATATGTGGAATTTAAGAAATGAGAACAAAAAGGTAAAAAAAGAGAGAGAGAGAAGCAAACTAAGAAACAGACTCTTACCTAGAGAGAACAAACTGATGGTTAACAGACGGGATGGGGGTGGGGGAATGGATTAAATAGGTGATGGGGATTAAGGAGTACACTTGTGATGAGCACTGGGTGTTGTATGGAAGTGTTGAATGATTATATTGTACACCTGAAACTAGTTAACTTTATGCTAACTAACTGGAATTTAAATAAAAACTTAAAAAAGAACGATCATAGTATAGTTGGTCCCTTGCCAACTATAACAGAAAATGATATAAATTAAGAGAACAAATGTTTCAAAAATAACAGCCCAACAAGAACTTTAGGAGACACACCTACATGTTCACTTTAGAATTGAGCAGAAAAGGGTTAAAGAAAAAATTAAGTTTCCATTCCTAAATCAGAAAACTTTTGTTCTTACTACCTATAATACTACCTCTAAATATTTACTACAGAAGCTGAAGGAAATTCATTTAAGACACTAGGACATTTGCTTTTAAAGAATCCCTGATAAGAGGCTGAGGGGAGGAATGGAAGATAAGTCTCCTTACTTCTTAAAATCACAAGCTCTCTTCTAATTAAAAAGTAATCTTAAAATACTAACAGATGCTAATTTTAAGGTTTATGAAGAAATCAATTACCTAAAATGTAATGAAGTAGTTTTCTCTGCAGCTAATATGAAAGGGGGTTTTGGTTTGTTTTGGTTGTTGTTTTTAATTCTAAAGCTTTTGGGTATGTTTAAAGTTGAATCAAGAGTTGAATCAAGTTCCCACATAAAATACTGATGCTCTCATTTTATGCTGGGAGGGCATGTTTTATTTCAACTAGCATCAACATGCTATCATTACAGTAGCTCATTCCTGGATGGGGGAAATGAAAGAGATTTCAGGAAAGCTTAAAGAAGGCATTCCTTTTCCCTCACCTCCCACACGGCTATGGCAGTAAATTCAAATAAGAATTTGGGCCACAGGCTCCCATTCTTTCCCCTGCTACATTTCCGATGATGTAGAGACTGGTTTTTGGGTTTTGGTTGCTGAGACTGAATTATTATATCTTTCATCTGTAGCACACTATCACGAGGTTCTTCTCTTACTTAATATTTCCTTTTAGCCCCAGTATCTGGCCCCTGGTCCCTTCCCTCCACCTTCACTGAAGATGAAAAGCTATGTGTTTGGTACAGGGCCTTGTGTGTATATTCATCCTTGAATAATACATATTATTTCATTTGTATGTTTAACTTACATAAATAATACCATGCCATATATCTTGTTGTCAGCCCTTTTCAAGAATCTTTTTTTTTTTTTAAATAATAATCTATCATGGTTTTAAGTTCTCTTTGTGTTGTTGTAGCACTATGAGAGGGAAAAGTAATACATCTAGGAGCTGGCTTGGTATTATCAGCAAAGCCTTCATTCTATTACAAGCCGGTTTGACACTTGGTGTTCTGCTGAACATGAGTCATTTTATAAAACACCAACATCAGAAAAGGCCACTCTGTGTCCATAATGAATCAAGACAAACACAGACCACTTCATAATCATGTTTGAACATAGACAAAATATGAACATTGTCCAAGCCACAAAAACAACCCAAAATTCCCTATCCTGGCTAGTAAGAATGACTGCTACTTCTCTGCCAATTACAGCTTTGCCTCATTCAAAACCAATCCTAGAATTACCTCTGTTTTCTGATAGCATCCAAGCCAAAGCAAAGTCCCACCTTTAACCCTGTACCCATCATCTAATGTTAAGTTCGGCCCTTGTAAGTGCTTCCCAACATCTGAGAATGAGAATCATAGTATAGTTGGTCCCTTGTATAGATGAGATGTCCCACAGTCCTCCACAGTGTGGGTTACCCCTGCCCTACAAGTAATAAACCCAATTTGTTCCACTACAGGTTTGTGTTCCCAAGGGTCTCTGGTTGGAGGGCACTGCCAGAAGTTATTTTACTGCTTCTGACTGCTACAGGTGCCATAGGATGCATCCATCATATCGTACTTAACCATTCCCCTAAAGATAGACACTTTGTCCTCAACTCTACCAAAATCAACTCTGAGGTAAACATCCTGGGTATACTCCATTATAGACTTGAGCTGTGTTTCACTGTAGTATATCCACAGATAAGGGATTACTGAGTGACAAATTATAACCATACTTTTGCCTAAGGATTATGAGATTGCTCTTCAGACCAGTTATATCAGTCTAGACTTCCCCTGGTGGTACTTATGTCCCACCGTCCCAAATCTTCACCTACATTTTGATTTACCTAATGATTTTTAAAAAACTTCCTTCCAGGCAGCCCTGGTGGCCCAGTGGTTTAGTGCTACCTTTAGCCCAGGGCATGATCCTGGAGACCTGGGATCGAGTCCCATGTCGAGCTCCCTGCATGGAGCCTGCTTCTCCCTCTGCCTGTGTCTCTGCCTCTCTCTCTCTCTCTCTGTGCCTCTCATGAATAAATAAATAAAATCTTTAAAAAAAAAAAAAACTTCTTTCCAGTTAGATGGGTGCAAAGTGATATGTTACTATTAATTTAATTGGCATTTCTCTAATTACTTATAAGGTTGAATAACTCTCTTCATATACCTGGTGGTTCAGGAGCCTCCTTCCATGATGTGTTAAGTAATAACCATTGCTTTTATCTGTATATTTCTCTCCCTTTCTTATTCTTGAAATTGCAAGGATTTCTCACAGAGTCCACATGTGTATTTCTTCTCAGGCTTTGATGCTGCAAATATCTGCTTCCAATCAGTCACTGTTATGTGAAGTTTGTTTTATCCTAGAAATCACCATACAGAAATTCTGAGTTTTGCCATTGTAAAGCTACCAATTTATCCCTGATAGTTTGTGCTTTTGGAGTAAAGTTCTTCCACAGACCAAGGTCACAAAGATCTCTAACATTTTCTTTTATTGGCTCGACAGTTTTACCTGTCACCTTTAGGTCTTTGTTCTCTCTGGATCTCATATAGTACATGATATGAGGGAGCAGTCCAAATTTATTTGTTTTGTCTAGTGAACAGGTCTTCCTAAGAACTTATTAAGAAACACACTTCTTCCCCACTTTGGGTCTATTTTTTTTTTTTAGTTTTTATTTATTTATGATAGTCACACACAGAGAGAGAGAGAGAGAGAGAGAGAGGCAGAGACAGAGGCAGAGGGAGAAGCAGGCTCCATGCACCGGGAGCTCGACGTTGGATTCGATCCCGGGTCTCCAGGATCGCGTCCTCGGCCAAAGGCAGGCACTAAACCGCTGCGCCACCCAGGGATCCCACTTTGGGTCTATTTTTGAGGACTCATCTCTGTTTCATTTGTCTGCTTCTGTGCCAGTTCCAAACTATTTTCATCATTATGGATTAAAATCTGGTCAAAATACAATTCTTCTTCCATATATATTTCAAAATAGACTTAACTATTTGTGGATTTTATTCTTTATCACAGTCAGTTTGACCCCTGCCCCCACCCATCCGAATCCTATTACAATTTTAATTAGAATTGCATTTGGTGAGAATTGACATCTTTGTGTTATATGCCCCACCAGTGAGTCTGTTATAGTTCCTCATTTATTCAAGGCTTCATTTATGTCCTTCAGTAAATTTTTACAATTTGTTTTATAAAGTTGTTATGCATTTTTTAGGTTAATGTCTAAATGCATTACAATTTTTATAACTACTGTGAACTTTGGACTGTAGTTACTGCTAGTGTGGAAAAACAAAACTATTGATTTCTGAAAGTATGTAAGTTATTTCTGCAAGTTCTAATGCTTTGTCTATGTAGACATTATATAATCTCTAAATAAAGACTTTTATTTTTTCCCTTTTCCCCCTCTCTTCTCTATCTTTATTTCACTTTTTTTTTTTTTTTTTGCTTTTTGGATTAGCCAGATCTATATGAAAAATATTACTAGGGGCACCAGGGTGGCTCAGTCAGTTACACATCTGCCTTTGGCTCAGGTCATGGTCCCAAGGTCCTGGGATCCAGTCCTACATCAGGCCTGCTTCTCTCACTCCCTCTGCATTTCTCCTTGCTTGTTCATAGCTCTCTCTGTCAAATAAATAAATAAACTCTTAAAAAAAAAAGTTGTCTAGCTTTGTCAAAAACTTGTTTAAAGTTCAAAGATTTAGTTTTGATGTTTGCTATAGGTTTTAGTATTTAACCTTTATCAATTATAATTTCTTTCCATTCCTAGTTTCCTAGTCTTAGGACTATTAGTTGTAAATTAGAGTTAAATTTTATCAAATACTTTAAAAATCTTCTTTTAGGTAATTATATAAGTTTTTGTCTATTATATATTTTCACTATTAATCTAGTTTCATTGATTTCTCTTATGTTAAACCATCTTTGCTGTCCAGAGATAATTACATTTTTTAAAAAATCTGTTGGATTTAGTTAGCTAACATTTCATTTAGAATTCCCACACTTACTACTGTAAAAGACTGACTTAAAAAATTAGCCAGAAAGCATTCCCTCACCTCAACTTTTTTTCTTTTTCTTTCTTTGATTATTTGCTAGAGAGAGGAGCTGTATCTCCTGAAAATTTAGTAGAAGCATCTTGTGGGATGCCTGGGTGGCTCAGTGGTTGAGTGTCTGCCTTTGGCGCAGGGCCTGATCCTGATAGAGCCCCGCATGGGGCTCCCTGTGGGTAGCCTGCTTCTCCCTCTGCCTGTGTCTCTGCCTCTCTCTGTGTGTCTTTCATGAATAAATGAATAAAATCTTAAAAAAAAAAAGTATCTTGTGTAAGTTATTCAACTTGGGGAAGTACATCTGTCTGTTCAAGTGTTTATTTCAGGTGTAAAATTTAGGGAGAGCTTTGATTATCATTTCTATTTCTTTGACAAATATTTTATTAAGCTTTCTATCTTAAAAAATAATTTGCTTTCTGTTTTCAGCAGTCTCATACAAGGAAATTAGTCACAAAGAAGTTTTTGACAACTGACATTCTGAATACAAATGAGATTCCTAAGAACTGGTACTTAGACTTCGTACCCTAGGCCCAAAGTGCCCCTAAAAAAAGGAGCTGTCTAGCAAAAAGCTCTGTTCTTACTCTATAAAAAATTATTTGTCCATATATAGATAGCAGCTTGAAAAATGTGGACTTACAGGACATCTTAATAGGAAAAATCTTCTGAGTATTTATACATCAAAAATAAGAAGTAGTATTTAGTATTTAGTAGTTTTCAGCAGTAAGGGACCTAAATAGTAAATTCAACAGCAGAAAATTTGCTGAAGGCCCCATAAAGTAAGTGAAAAATTTTTGTGTCTGAACCTGATTTTTTAATCTATTTCATTTTGATGGTTTACATCAATGCTCTTCTTTTAACTAGTAGATTACAGGCATATAAAGAAATGGGCTCAGGTATAGATTAAAGAGGAAATATTTCACTAAAGATGTGAAAAGTTATTAGGGATATACTTTGACAGCTAAGTTTAAGATTTCTGAATAGTGAAGACTAATGAAAGTCTGTAGAGTTAGCTAATTATATTGCAACTATGAAATTGAAATGATGGAACCTTTTCTCATGGTTTCAACTACTACATTATTCAAAATAGCTTGTGTATGCTGTCCCATAGGGCCATAACAGGATTTTTATAAACTGTTAGGATGAATGCTGACGTGCATCTTACTTTGTTTATCACTCAACTCTGGCCAAAAGGCACTAATTAGAGTAGTTCTGCTACACAATGTTTATATACTAATTATCCTACTTCCTAAACCAAATGTTCCAAGAACTACTAAGAATGCATGGCAAAAAGCCACTGGTTGCAGCATCAAGTATGCTGTTTTACAAACAAAAAGAACAATAGACTCCAAAGAAAAGAATAGAAAAATTAACATATGATATAAAGTGTGGTGAACAAGACAACTGTATTTTCCTAAAGAT
The DNA here is from genome assembly GCF_048418805.1 of Vulpes vulpes. Classification (NCBI taxonomy): domain Eukaryota; kingdom Metazoa; phylum Chordata; class Mammalia; order Carnivora; family Canidae; genus Vulpes; species Vulpes vulpes. Next base: position 17,412,567 of record NC_132783.1, read on the forward strand.
GTGGTGAGTGTTATTATGTCAAATAGCATAGTAATTTTAGTAAAGTACGGAGACTTCCAAAATAAAAATTTAGCAACAAAATTTAATAAAAGAAAATAAAAATTTAGAGACTAAAATATTACATGCAGTAAAGGTACATACACACAAATATGTTTTATATTCAAGGCATATTTATGGGAAATATTAGGAAAAAGGAAAAAATTTCAAAGAAAAACACAAATTAGTATTGCAAAGCCCTAGTTTTGTACTTTAAATATTTACTGAGTGCCTTCTATGGGCAAGACACTATGATTCCAAAGATGAGCAAAATGTGGTTCTTGCCTTCAAAGAGTTTGCAGTCTGATGGGGAAGGTGCTCAATTAACCAAGAATAAATACAGTATAAAAAAATTTATAAAGTGTTGGGAGATAGTAGCCTATAGAACATGTTACCCAGTCTAGGATTTTATCTTGTGTGTGTGCATGTGTATAAACAAATAAATGAATTTTTGAAGTAGGAAGAACTTTCTGGAACTTTCCTATCTTATCTGTCTTCTCCCTCTGGCTGTTTTTGTTTTACACTGTCTGCTACTGTAGTATTTACTCTTCTGGCTATTCCTATCATCTTGCCTTCTTTTCTTGTCCCTCATGTCTTATTAATTTACCTTATCTTTTTAAATTTCCCTACTTGGCTGTGATGCAGAACTATGTACATTTAAGTACTTTTTATTTTTAAAAAAATGTGTCCTAATAAAAACAATGTTAATGTTGAAAATATTTATAATAATAGGCTTAGTATGTGTTAGGTTGTTCTAAGCATTTTAACATACATTAACTCACTAAATTTTCACAAAAATCTGATACAGTAGACATATTACTTTTATGTTACAAATGTGGAAACTGAGGCACAAAGAGGTTAAGTAAATTTTCTCTGGTCGAATAGTTATTAGAGTGCCCAGCTAGAATATTATCCCTGCCACTGTGGTTGAAGCCATACTGGTTAAATGAAAACAAGAGTTAATATTCACTGAGTAATTTATCAGTTCTAGTCATTCTAATCATTCCACAAATACGATCTCATTTAATCTTCACAATGGCTCTGTTAAATACCTACAATAACCCCATTTTAAAGTTAAAGAAACTAAAGCAGAATGAGTTGCCCAAGTCATATAACTAATAATAATTTTTAAACATGAGAAAAAAATTTAAGAAAATTGAATTTTTAAAAGAGAAGAAAAATCAAAATCTAAATTATCTTTATTTTCACTTGAGGCCATATTCTCTTGGTCAAGACTTTGAAAAAAAACCATAGTTCTGTGCTTCAAGCTAATAATTCTGACTCATTTCAATGTCACTAGTCAGAAGTGTTTGCTGGTTCTTCAGCCAAGAAGAAATAAACAGACTTTGCCTTGTCATTTTTCCAATGTGCTCAGTAATTCAGCAAATCACCTTCCTTTCAACTGACATAAACCCAAAGTCCATTTTTATTTTATCTTCTTAATATTACCACAAGAAATTCAGGTTATAGCACATCAAAAAGAGATATAGGATCACATTATCAATTAGTTACATGGAATCTGACAATCAGAAGACAAAATCAACCCTCTCTGTCTCCATGTTATCAACATGTACACACATCTCACAAATATATCTTAAAGTATACTTTTGTAATGATCTCCTTATATGCAGACAATATTAGTTTAGGTATATAAAAACAAACCAAGGCATACTGATTTATCTGTGCTACTATAAAATTATAAGCGTAACAAACTCCTCCAAAAAATAATTCAAAATCTAGTTCCTTGAATTCAGGAGAAGTAAATGTCTTTCCAAAGACGAGGGAAGCCCTCTTAGACTACTAGAAGACTTAGTTCAAAAGCACATAAAAATTCAGATTAGGAAAAGGAGGTAATTAGGGCCTGCAGCTTTGTTAAGGATTATTAGTGCCAAGGACAGCAGTCAAAGAGCACATGCAATCAGTCCTAGCACATTATAATTAGATGATGGGAAGGACAGAGTTCTACATCACTACTAAAAATACTACAATCATCATAAGTGAGAAAATGAACCCATTAGCTTTCCCTACCAAATTGTTTTTCCAGCTCTGTTACTTAAACTGTGCGACCAAAAGCTTTTCTAAGCATTCTCGAGAGCAACTGTTTAGGGTGAATATTCTAAATTTGTGCCTACATACTGTTTCAACTCTGCACAAAGACCTAGGGATACATTTGTAGCCAAATCACATGACCTGAAAAAAGTATGGAACTGGATATGATTACATATGTTAGATTTATGCTGGTAAATATTAAAGCAGAACTGTTTGCTCTGCAGTGTACCTCTGATTTCTGGGAAGAAAATAGAAAAACACCATGGAATGAACACAGTCCAAACTTAGTTCTTAAAATTTCAACTTGGTCTTTGCTGCTTGCTTTTCGGCTATTCTTTTATGAGACCATTTTTCCTTGCCTCAGTGGCTTATCCAAATCCTTTCTATTTGCCTCAAGGTTTCAAAGAAGTCTCCCATCCTTCAAAGTTGATTGAGGGTATCAAGTGTTAACTCTTTCATCAGTGTTGTTCATGGCCTCAAAATTCCTCGTTTTTTAGACCTATTGTTCTATATTAGAGGAAAAGCTGACTTGCCCTCACTCTCTTCTTTCTTATCATTCCCAACCCCCATCCCCATGTATCAGGCTAGTAACTTATAAAAAAAGCACTGTTAATTCTACTACCTTCAACACTGCAAGACGATATGTTCTCAACTATGCTTCTCTTACCTCTCATTTTTCAATGCAACAAACACGTTTAAGAACCATTTAAACACTGTTAAGTACCTACTTAGGTGTAAGGCACTGTGTTAGGTACTGAGACACCAATAACTAAGATGGCGTCCTTAAGTAACCCAGAGACCATCCTCCCTTTTGTCCTCAAACACATACTTATTATCTTCCAAAAATCTCTTAGTTTTCATTTCATATGAGATCACTATCTCCATCTAGTGATAATCCACTGAGAGAGTTCATAGCCCAATTCAGGTTGTATCCTCATATAATTCTTCCTCCTTATTCCAGTTTAGAGCAATCTCTCTCCTTTCTCTGTTCCAATCATCTGGCACTAACCAGAAACCACACTATACTGGCAGTTATTGTTTCTGTATCTATTTTATATTGCACATCGCATATCATACATATCTATTTCTTTAAGAGGAAAAGAGTTAAGCCTTACAGTCAGAAAGAACATGGATCTAGTCTAGACTCTACCTATTCAGGATTATATGACCTTAGACAAGTCACTAATCCTCCCTGGCTCATACTGGGTTATTGTGGGGATTAATAATTTAAAATACAGGCATACTATAAGTAGGTATTAAATATAAATTTTCTAAAAAAAAATATATATATATATAAATTTTCTTCCTCATTGACTAAAATAAAAAATAGCATGTGAATATAGAAGTGAGAATTTATTAAACCCATACTTCTGAGTTCCTCACTTTGTTTTCATTATATAAGCAAGAATTGAAAGCAAAAATGAAAATGTCACCTTTTAAGGAGTCATTAAAGGAAGGTAAGAGATGTTCATATGAGCTTTCACTTACTGTACTTCTAACAAGAAGTTATTATTTTGTCCTCTTCCCTTCACTGAAAGTGCAACCCTCTGAAAATGATATAAGCTGACAAGAGAGTTTCTATCTCACCATGGCAGATTTAATACTGCAGTTGTTATACCCATCAGATTGTTACTGCATTATCATTATCCAAGTAGACGTTTACCAACTGAGGACAGGCACTATTTAACCAGGTTTACCGCTAATGGATGTACTTAACTGCAAGCATGCATTTCTCTAAAACAAATCATGTCACAAGATAAGACTCTAAACATGATAACCAGAGCCAAAATGAAATCCCATCTCCTACAATCAGCTTCAACTATTCATATGAAGAACAGAGCACATTATGGAAATATCAATTTTTTCCTTTTCCATAGACATAAATTTTTTTTTAATTTTTTTTTTATTACTATTTATTTATGATAGTCACAGAGAGAGAGAGAGAGAGGCAGAGACACAGGCAGAGGGAGAAGCAGGCTCCATGCACCGGGAGCCCGATGTGGGATTCGATCCTCGGTCTCCAGGATCGCGCCCTGGGCCAAAGGCAGGCGCCGAACCGCTGCGCCACCCAGGGATCCCTCCATAGACATAAATTAATAATATTTATATTTTTTTCATATATGCAAAAGGAATCTTTGGCTTTCTCCCTTAAAATTATAGAAAGGAACTTAGAAAATGACACAATGCTTATTACATTTTGAATGAATTCTATTTTAATACATACCCCAAATATTCTATGTATAATTATCCTCCATTTCAAGTAGTCAATTAATAATCCTTTATGATCTTATTCTTTTTATAAATAAGCTTCACTTATTTATAAAATGGGAAAATGGGAACTACTCTGTCTCTTATGCTAGTAGAATTAATGACTGTGGTATACCATTAACATAGCAGGTTTCAAAATTTAACTTTATTCTTATTTTGCAAAACTACCCTAGGTTTTGAAAGTTAACTTCTTATTACCTTATTTGGATAAATTATTTTCAATACTAGCAATCCTATCTTGCAAACATTTTTAGTTGGACATTACATCATTTACTGTATCATTGAAATAAAAATTAAAATGTAAACAATCAGTTGAGATTTGCTTTCTCATTCTCCCTTTATCTGTTTTTACAGTTAAGAAGACTCTGCATGGACCTCTGAAATTATCTGTCTCTTCATTAATGAACTGCTTAAGAGAGAACGTAAGTTTAGATTTTTTAAAAACATAAAGCTTAATAGTTTGTAATGTAATTGCAGCTACATCTTATCTCCAAATATCTTACCCTCAAGATCTTCTAAGTTTAAAAGCAAAGGAAGAATCTGTAGAGATGACTTATGCACATTAGTGAACATTACAAATGAAATTCCAAAGTAAACAGCCATCTGGGAAAATATCTCCAAGAAAAGATTAATAACCTAGCTATATAAAGAATTTAAACAAATTATAAAGAAAAAATATCAAGGTTTCAATAGCTTAATGAGTAAGGAAACAAAAAGTATATTTATTTTTGAATTTTCTCACAAAAGAAAATCAAATGATTAATAAAAGTATAGAAAAAAAAAATGAGTTACTTTCACTAATCAAACAATTCAGATTTAAGAGATAGCCCCAGAGTTAAATCTATGAAGACAGAAAGGCTAAAAAGGATAGGGAAAAAAGCTATTACTATCTCTGCCTTTTTACCCCATACCAAGGGGAGAATAACTTGTTCAAGGTCACAGAGTAAATGAATGGCAGACCTAGACTCAAATATAGTTGAGTGTGAATTGAAAACTCTTACTATTATAGTATATTCCTTCTTATAAAAAGTGCAAGGAGCAAGATAAATAGCATCCACATATTGTAATTTGAAATTAGTGTTAGGGGCAGCTCTGGTGGCTCAGCAGTTTAGCACTGTCTTCAGCCCAGGGCCTGATTCTGGAGACCCAGGATCAAGTCTCACGTCGGGCTCCCTGCATGGATCCTGCTTCTCCCTCTGCCTGTGTCTCTGCCTCTGTCTCTCTCTCTCTCTGTGTCTCTCATGAATAAATAAATAAAATCTTAAAAAAAAAAAAAAAAGAAATTAGGGTTAGTTACACTATGAGCAAATGTAGTTAGGTAAGGCTAAGAGAAGTAACATGTGTAGCCATGGTACCCTTAAATTTATGAAATTTGGAAGTTTCAAGGAACTGAAAAAATCAGCCTCTCTTCTTGACTAGATGAGGAAATTGCGCTGGTTTATTGTAAATAGTGAATCTTGAAAATTAAGATAACTATTTGACTTTATGTATTCAAATATGTCCCTTAACCACTGAGGGTCTCATATCAAATCCACAACTTAATAAATTGGATTAGATGATATCTAAATTCTCTTGTGGTTTCAAGTTTTCCTGTTCTGAAAATACATATTTGTCAAATGAAAAAATCAGCGCTACTGCTCAACTGGACAAAAGAACACAAGTCTAGATAGAAACAGAGGCGAAAAGTATGAAGCCAAAAGATATCAGACACGGGGAAATACTTATTATACTTGGGAATAGAATAGTGTGCAGAAATTACTAAATATTTAAGCCAGTTGTTCAGTCTTCCATTGTCAAAAGTTTATAGCTTACTAAATTAGATTTTTTTCCCCCAGAACGAACAGCTCTCAAATTTAATCTTAGAAATATATGAAAAATTAAGATTTCCTTTGGGAAAAAAATATCACTGTATAGTCAACTCTGGTAGAATACTTCAATTAAAAAAGGCAAGTGATGATTATTTTCAGAATAGAAAACAGTGAGAAATCATTTGAATTCCATTGACATAAAAAGGTCAGAAAAGTAAAATAATAAAAAGATCGTTCTGGTATTTTTTTACACAGAAGTAGTTTTATTTTTGAAAATTCTACTAAATAGTGCAATATAAATTTATTAATAGAAATAATATATGAAAAGTATATATATACTGATACAGTGATTGAAGAAAAGCAATAATTAGTTTTTCTAATGGAATAATTTGAATCAACATTTTTGCCTTTCCTAATGGAAATATTATCACTCTGGACAATTTATTAGAAAATAACATTTAACCATGTAATCTCATAAATTATTTTTTAACAACTTTAGTGAGAAGTAATTTATATACCATAAGATTCACCAAATTTAAGTCTACAATCCAATGATTTCTAGTAAATTTACATCATGCAACCATTACCATAATCTAGTTTTGGAACATTTTTGTTGCTCCCAAAAGTTGCCTTATGCCTGTTTATAGTTAATCCCCTAAGTATCTTGCAATTCCAGCCCCAAGCAACTACTGATCTAATTTTCATCTCCATAGATTTCCCTTATCTGGACATTTCATATAAATGGAATCATATAATTTGTTACTTTTACACTAAGAAGATTTTTCTATGACCCAAAGTACTTTTTTATAGGACTCTCAGAATAAAATTCACCTAACGTCAACCAAAGATGAAAATTTGAGATGTCTATCAGAAATTGTCATCATCCATATATTGAATGAAAAGGAAAAATTTTGACTTCTCAGAGATACTAAAAGAAACTTCAAACTTCACATTCTTATTGCCATTAAAAACACACACAGAATTACAGAATCATTAAGTAAGTAGAAGTTCCATTTGTTATTTGCTTCAGTATTATATCAAGGAGAAAGAAAACTAGACTAGGAATCAGGACACTTAGAATATTTTTTTCATACTAAGTGATTCCTAGTCATGATACCTCAAGTGTTGCCTATTATGAAAATAAATCAGAAGTGCTCAGAAAATTCTCAAAGGCAAATAAACTAACCAAAGTAATGAAATGTTGGCCTAGAGGCCTCAGCAGATATCCAAAAACTTTAAACAACTCAATAAATTTTTATCAAATATTTACCATACAAAACTACATTTTTCCCCCCTAGGCACAATGGAGTACATAATAGAAATACAGTAAGGTAATGTTTTACCCTTCAAGTGTTTAAATTTCTACTGGGAAAGATAAATTACACACATGAAATAATCTGCAAAGAACTCAAGATAGAAAACAAGTGACAAAATGTGAAGTCAGATTTGGGACTGAAAGAGATCAAGGTGGGGAAAAATACTGTGGGCTAGAAAGATCATTAGAGAACACAGAGGGAGCTGACCTTAGGGTGACTCTTGGAAGTGGCTCAGAATTACATAAGGGCCCAAAGAGAGTGGTTTTCTAAATAAGAAGAATATTATGGTCAATTTGCACAGAGAAAGAAGAAAGTTATTTCAATCATAAGGAAACAAGCACAATTAGAACAGTCAATATGAATGGACTATAATATTTGGCTGAAAATAAGAGGATAAGAAAGTGGGTATAAGTGTCAAACTTCAACTTTCTCCTCTGATTACTTTTCTGGAAACGGTAGACTTTGGAAGCACTGGATAAGGTTTAGAAAGGGGGAATTATAATAAGTGTGCCTGAACACCCAGTAACTTAAAGTCTTCACTTTCATATAAAACAAGATATGAGTCTCTATCCTCTCTTCCTCTAATAAAACTCAGACATTTCCTTTCAAGGGTTGCATAATAGAGGGCAGTCCATTAGATGAATCAGTTCCAGGAGTTGGCATTGGCAAACAGGAATAGCTCTCCCTTTCCTCAGGGACTGTGGAGCCCAGCCAGGACTTCCAGTCCATCTAAGTCTACAAAATACATTTTAACAGGTCATGAGTGGGGTACTACCTGTATATACATTTGAAGAAATGAAAGGAAATGAACAATGAGGTTTTACTACATACCAGACTCTGCTAAATACAGAAATAATAAACATGACCTCATTTGATATTCTGAACCTATGGAGTAGGTAATAATTGTTCCCATTTTAAAGATAAAGAATCTGAGTCATATTGGTTAAACGTGGATTTGATGCTAACAAGTGACTGAGCTAAGCTTCAAAGTCAGGCCAGTCTGATTCCAAAGCCTATGTTCTTTCCACTTAACCACTTTGTGTCTACAGAGTATTCTTATCGAAAACCTTTTCTGTGGCACCTGGGTGGCTCAGCTGGTTAAGTGTTTGCCTTTAGCTCAGGTCATGATCCCAGGGTCCTAGGATTGAGCTCTGCATTAGGCTCCCTGCTTATCAGGGAGTCTGCTTCTTCCTCTGCTTCTGCCCTTCCCCCCAGCTCCCCACTCAAGCTCTCTCTCTTTCTTATGCTCGCTTTCTCTATCTCAAAGAAATAAAATGTTTTTTTTTTAAATAAAACCTTTTCAGATAATAATTTTAATAGTTGCCAGTTTTTATATTTTTATTTTTTTAAGATTTTTATTTATTTATTCATGAGAGACACAGGGAGAGAGAGAGAGAGAAGAGAGAGAGAGGCAGAGACACAGGCAGAGGGAGAAGCAGGCTCCATGTAGGGAGTCTGACATGGGACTCGATCCAGGGTCTCCAGGATCACGCCCTGGGATGAAGGTGGCGCTAAACCGCTGAGCCACCCAGGCTGCCCCTAGCTGCCAATTTTTAATACCAAAATGTTCTAGGTTCTTTTCTGTGTACTGAATAAGTATTATTATTAATCTGTATAAAAACCTGGAAGAAAAAAAAAAAGCCTGGAAGAGAGTAATTATATCCCTGTTTTACAGGTGATTAAACTGTGACCTAGAGAGGCCAAATAATATACCAAAGTTAAAATAGCTAAGTGGCAGAGCTGGGTTCAAATTCAGGTGTGCTTGATGTCAACCCATCCCTCTTCATACTATGCCATACCTTCTTATTTGGTATGCATTTAAAAAAAAGAAATATTGTTATTTATACATGGGTACCTGAACTTCCTTATATGTTTCTTTGTATTTTCTGTTTATCTGAGAACGATAAATTCTGAAATACCGGGACGCATGGGTAGCTCAGTTGTTGAGCATCTGCCTTTGACTCAGGTCATGATCCTGGGATCCTGAATTTGAGTTCTGCATCCAGACCCCTGCAGGGAGCCTTATCCTCCCTCTGCCTATGCCTCTGCTTCTCTATCTCTCATGAATAAACAAATTGTGAAACATCCACAAACATAAGTAAAAAGTATTTTTATTTTTTAATTTAATTTTACTTTTTTTAAGTAAAAAGTATTGATGTAAGTTCTAAGATTCTTCTTTCTTTACCCTCTAATATAGATACTGATAAAATAAATCCAATGGACACTATTAATTTGTCCTTTTAAAACTGACACCATCAATATCCACTTCTAACATACCCACATTTTTAATAATATTTCTGATGGGTGGTCTGCTATAATTAATAGTTCCTATGATGAAGAGAAAAGTTGCTTATCCACAACTTACAAATGGTTCTGATATATGGAGTTAACCGAATCTGTTTACAAGTACCATTTCCATGTGGCAGATTTTTCATGTATTTGAAGATAGTGTTCAGGTTTACAAATCTTTATCATAAATTAAACTTCTCAAAATACATCAGTTACTCTTCCTGTAACTGATGCAGTCCAGTATCTTGCCCCTCTGGAGTAAGAGTAAGGATGCTGTTGTCTCTTCTAGAAGACAGCCCTCTGAAAAACTGAAGCTCCCTCTCACACTCTCCTTCAGAATCTTTGGTTCCCTTCCTCATTAATCAGGGATTCAGTCTGTAGACCCTTGCCCCCTTCCCACCCAAATCCTGGTTACTCTCCTTTGAATTTACTCTGGCTTGTCTGGGTTTCTCTTAAAATGTGATAATTTAAATGTACACTGACCAACATGCAATACAGTGAGACCTTTTTTTCTTTTTACATTAGCAATGTCACTCATATACATCCTCCTCTTGTTTTTAGTTTAGCTTCTTGTCTTAAATTCCTTTCCTAAAGAAACACTATAACCCTTCACCCTAGCTTTTAGTTTCTGCCTCTTCTAATGCAGTCTGAACACTGATTAATCTTCCTAAAACCTCATTATATATCTTTCTTCTACTCAGAAATTATGTATCTCAGTTGCTTACACTAAAGTCTGAACTCCTCCTAGGTGCTGATTTTAACTTACTTGCTCAGCTTTATCAGCCACTGATATATTTTATATATTCATTTACTTATTTATTTTTAAGGGGTAAAGGAAGGATAGAGGGAGAGAGAGACTCTTAAGCAGACTCTTAAGCATGCTGAGCTTGATGTCACAATCCTGAGACCATGACCGAGCAGAAATCAACGTTGGATGCTTAACTGACAGAGCCACCCAGGTGCCCCCGATCTATTTATAATTCTGAACCATGCAATTAGAATATTGACCATTCTCCAAATATATTTCCTCCTTTCATATCTTTGTCCCTTGCCTAGTGTTAGTTCCATATGGAATGCCTACCAGTCCTCTCTTCTGTGTCCTGAAATATCATCCTTTTCCCTAAGACTTAATTCTTATCTCTTAGTCATCCCTGCTGAGAGCAGTCTGTCCTATCTGGATGTTCTTGACCCTCTTTTTAGAAGACTATTTCTTGCTTCTTGTCTTCAATTTAGTTGTGTCTTAAGTATTCTATTAGGCTCTAATATTGAAGCTAGAGAATATATCCTACTAAGTTAATACTGTGTGTGGTAAATACAAACTTTGTAGTTGGCATATGATATAAATCTCCATCTGATCAATTGTTTCAACAAATATTTAGTATTCATCTGATATATACCAGGCATTTTGCTAAGTTTTTGGGATACGAATCTGAAGAAATGTGGTCCTTACCTTTGATGAGCATGCAATACAATGAGAGAGCTGAAGTATTTAAAACAAACAAACAAACAAACAAACAAACACTCTTTCATGCACAGAAGCAGCCCAAATCTCTGCTTGAGTGGTTAGGAGACCTGATCCTTAAACGACGAGTAGGAATTTAGCAGTCAAACAAATAGCTCAGCAAATTATTGTTCACAGTGATATGATGGAGGTGATGAAATCTATTCTCAGAGATTAGAGAATTTGTAGGAATAAGAAATATTACAGAAGATACTGCAGAATGAGAGGATATCACAGAATACTACCAAAGGAAGCCAGGTGCTTGGAAAGGGCAGTGTTTACATTAGTAGTATTAGGTGATTAGCAGTTAGGGATGAGCTGATGTAAAGGTGATAATGCAAGAAGCTGGCCACAGTAATTTGTGTTGTCTGTGTTTTCAGGAAGAGGTGTGTCTTTATTTCGCCTGCAGTAAAACTGATGACTACGGGCAAGTCTGTACTCCACCCAAAGTGAATCATTTTTTTAAGGATGTAACTGAATGTTGTGTTTTAGAACTGAGTTTACTGGTGATGGTGGATTAAAATATCATGTAAATAACTACTAGCTTCCTTAATATCATGCGTAGAACATGGATTTTTCTCAAAAGTAGCACAACTTGGTAAAATAGAAAGAGAAAAGGCTAGTCATCACACTCTGGAACACTACTGCTCATTTTCCAGAGGGAGTACCTGCTGTGAGGATAAAAAAACGAGGAAAAGATATTTGGCAGATTATAATTATTCACACCTTGTTAGTTAGATTCATCTTCTGAAAACATCTGTTTAACTTTATTTTGCTCTTTTTAGGAGGCTCATTAAAGACTAAAAAATGAGAGTTAAATGCTTTAGGCTAGCATTCAATCCTTTAACTTGTCTTCTAAATCCTAGGAGAGTCTCAAAATTGTGAGAGTTGCTCTCCCATTTAAACTGTTAAGACTCGACTTCTGATATATTCCTCTGTTCATGACTGAACAGAACCAGGAGGCTGAGGCTCAAGATTGAGGGCTCTGGTCTGGGCAAGATCCTCACTTTCTTCACCCTCCTCCCCCGATGAGCCAAGGCCTTCTACAGTTCCCCAGAGGAGTGAGCTTCAGCAAGGCACCTCTACTCCACGGCCCATGCTCTACTCTGCATTCCTGTCTCCATTCTGCTTCCTATCCTCCAGAAAGAGTCTTACTTTTCCTTACTTTGCCTCCAATATTTCAATAATTCTAAGAAGCACATTTCTTTTCTTTTCTTTTTTTTCCCCTTCATTCTTTAACACCACAGAAATCAGTATGTGTTTTGCAGTCAATGCACATCACAGCTTAACTGGATACATTTTCTTAGTCGTCTACTACAAAGTAATGGTGGATCTTAAAATCAGTGGCTTAACACTTTTATGAATTCCATCTAACTTGGCTCCTATGTATCCACCAAAATACTCCCCCACAGAATCATACCTGTTTTATCAAAACTAATTGAGTGAAAAATGAGACTTTAAAAAAATATAGTTGAAACAGACATCTTTTTGTTATTGTTTTCAGACTTCTAAAAGCAACCTTTGGTAGCTCCCAAATGAATCAGATTATCAGATTAAGAACTTGTCCACCTAACTCTGGGAAATGAACAAGGGGTGGTGGAAAGGGAGGTGGGCAGGGGAGCTGGGATGACTGAGTGAGGGGCACTGAGGGGGGCACTTGATGGGATGAGCACTGGGTGTTATGCTATATGTTGGCATATTGAACTCCAATAAAAAAATATATACAAAAAAAAAACAACTTGTCAAAACCTTTACAAAAAAAAAATCCTGACTAATATTATCTGTAGGTCCTTCTGAATTAGTTCCTCAGAACCACTTAATAGTCATAATTAAATAACAAAAGATACACACCTTTGGTGGGGCATGATTTACCTGGAACTTAAGTGATTTGGTTAGAATAATTCTTCATAGCAGAATGTAATGGACACAACACTGGATAAGGAATCAAATAATGTTCTCTGATCCACATTACCTTAGCTGAAAATAAGAGAGTTAGACACGATTTTAGTTCCTCTCAAACACTTAATTTCTGTGGTTTTCAGTATTGGTATTTTGATAAAGATCACCTTTATTGGTGGAAAAAAAAGGGGGAAACAGATTTTAAAATCTAGGACACGACTGTAATTCTAGCAGCTGAATTTGAACATTGTTTTGAGTTAAAGGAATCTGCTTTCTCCCTTCAGTTACAAGTGATGAGACATTTTGGCACCTGCAACCTGGCATTCTTTCCCTTTCTTGCTAACTTCCTTCCTCTGATTGCTGCAGACAGGTTGTAGCAAGTAATGCTCTCTTTAGGAGAGATTTATTGTGCTCAAATGTTCCTTCTGTATTTTCCTCCACTGACATGATGCAACAATAAGCATGTTTATATACTGGCTGTGTACTCTGTTTTTCTTGACTTGAACATCTTTGGGGAGCCACTTCATAATAGGTATTACCACATCCGGAACTTTACTTGTCAAAGAGAGAGATGAAATACTGAAAAGATGTTTTATTCATCTCCGCTATTGTTATGCCTCAATAAATTAATAGCTTAATACGCTCTAGTCTTTATACTGAGAGTTTATATAAAATTGCATCGATACAAAAACTATAAGTATCCACCCTCAACCTACACAACCTTCAGTCTGAAATTCCTGATACCCACCTTTTAGTGCAAATACCCTGTCATAGACTAAGTCTAAGGGGATTACTGAACTTTTAAATGCCCAAAAAAAGAGAACAACCTGATCTGAGATGCAAGTTTACTATTTTCTCTGCCAGAAGTGATTTGGGACTAGTCATTTTATCCTCCCAAAGCTTGAATGATCATATGTGTAAAGTGAGGATTTGGACTGTCAGTGGTTTTTACCCTTTCTTCTGCCTCAACATACCAGAGATGATCCTACTCAGTCTCATTATTCATAGGCTCCCTACTCTCATTACAGTGAGAGGTAAGGGTGAGGGGTGTGTGTGAGTGTGCCTACGACAAGGCTTCCAGGTGTATCTGACAGACCTACAGTGCATGTGTGTGTTTACAGGGCAGTCCCTCTAATCCCTTCTTAGTCCTGCTCTCATGCTACAGGCTAATAAGCTCAAAGGTCCCTCCTAGCATCACTCTCTGTGACTCCTTTTACAAGACCACATTTCATGAAGTTGAATAGGTTTTGCTCCTTCTATATTGACAGTTTTTCTTTCAGTGTTGTATAGATATCACTTTACTGTCTCTTGGCTTACATAGTTTTTGATCATTCCTACCTGTTTCACAGGCTTTTTTTTTTCACATGGCTTTTCCTGCCTGCCCTGTTTGCTTTTAAGGTTTTCTTTTTATAATGGGTTTTCAGTAATTTTACTATAATACACCCTGGTGTGGTTTGCTTGTGCTTATCTTGCTTGAATTTCCTTGTGCCTGCTTATCCTAATAGAAGTTACTTTTTTCTGTTGGGTTGATATTTTCATCAGATCTGAATAAATCTGGGGCATCTTTTTCCTTCAAATACATGGTCTCTGATCCTTTTTCCATTCCACCACCAGGAATTCACTTTCATCTATTAGTGTATCTGATACTATACTCCACAAGTTGTGGAGGCTCTTTGCTTTTGTGTGTGGTGTTGTTTTGTTTTTGTTTTTTTTTTTGCCTTTTCCCCCCTCTGTGCTTCAGATGGAATGAGTTCATTTGCCAGTATGTTGCTATGTATGCTGATCTTTCTTTTGCAGTGTCTCATCTGTTGTTAAACTTACCCAGTGAATGCTTCATTTCAGATTTTGTATTTCTCAGATTTATATGTTTCATTTGGTTCTTTTTTCAAGAAATAAACGCAGAAACATGGCATTTTAAAAATTAGGTGGGGGTTGGGGAGGTACCTAACTGAGTAAGTAGAAAGTGGTTCACCTTGGGGAGTAGAAATTTGAGAATGAGGAGGAAAGTGCAGAAGACTTCTGTTTTCTTTCTTAGCCTTTTTGGTGTTTTTGTTTACCTTTGCAGTTCTTTTTTACTTTAAAAATATCAACAGGTATTCTATGGAGAAAACTAAATGGAAATAGATACATAAATGAAAAATATAGATATAGACATATACACTAAATGATTTTATAAGCAGAAATACTTTCCTCTCTGCCTCCGACACCCCATAAAATAGAAATTTCTGCACTCTGGGAAGTACTGGGATAAAGTATCTTTAATTCTTTTCTGCCTCATACTCTTTAGTAGTTTATTTGAATGCTGAGGCTGAGTAAAGAGTCAGGCCTAGGGCAAACTCTGCACAAGCACCCTCAGTTCCCCCTTCTTTCCATCCTTCCAGGACAAAACAGTGTAAACACTTAAAAGAAAATGGTCATAGGCAAGATATTTTTGTATTGCAAGTAAAATGGACGGCTGGCTCTCATAAATAGAGCTGGATAATAATAATAACATTGAAAGCTGTCATATTATCTACGGTGGATTCAAGATGGCTGCAAAAACTTTCCCATTACTCTCAAGAGGTTGAATGCACTGAATCTGGCCAGCACTGGGGGGTGCTCTGTCCAAAACAAGGGCAAAGGAAACTGGGTCAAGTGACACAGTATAGCTTCAAGATATCTGCAACTTTTGCTTTTCTGGGCTGAAATGGTTTCATTTTAGAAGCTAGCTGCCATGCCTATAGAAGCCCGTGCTTATAGAAAGGTTATACGGAAGAGCTCCAAAGTATTCCAGAAGAATGACCCAGATGAGCCAGACATAAGGGTGAACCGCTGTGGACATTCTCGGCCAGTCAAGCCTCCATTTAAAGAGGAAGTTAGGACTGAACTCAACCATTTGGACAAGAGGATAGCTAATAAATACCTGAACAATAAAAGAATACATAAGAAAATCTGGGACATTTCTTTAACAGTAAGATATACATGTAGTTATTATTGTGGCAATGAAATAATTTAATATATATAAAATATTTAAGACTGTGCCTGACATATCCTGTTCAATAAATGTTAGCTATTATAACTACTGCCATAGAAATATCCCAGGTTTCCCTATTATTTATTATTTTATCTGTTAAGTCAGCAATTCCTTTGTCTGGGTGGGCAATGTGGCCAATCCAGTCCTAGCTTTCCTTCTCTTTAGATGTGCCTGTACACACCCATCACAGCACAGAGTAGAAAGTATTCCAGCTACCAACACCCCATTCCCCTTAAGAAATGTTGCAGATTATGTATTTTAAATGGCTGCCATATTTCTTTATTCATATTTTACTTGTAATTCAGTTAAATGAGTAGTACTAAAATTATTCTAGCTAAAAGCTTTCTTTTTAAAAAAGCATTTTAGGGGTGCTTGGGTGGCCCAGTTCGTTGAGTGCCGACTCTTGGTTTCAGCTCAGGACATGATCTCAGTGTCGTAAGATCAAGCCCTAGAAGGGGCTCTGCGTTCAGTGGGGAGTCTCCTTGAGATTCTCTCCATCTCCCTCCCTGCTTGTGCATAGGCACTCTTGCTCTTTCTCTCTCTCAAATAAATAAATCTTTATTAAAAACAAAGAAGACATTAAAAAAAAACATATCCTAAAATCATGCTTAGGAATGTTAAAATTTTCACGTTTGCGGTCTGATAAAAATCATGGAATTTTACTGGAATGAAAGCACATTACCATCTGCAAAATCCAGTAGTTATTTGTGTATATGCTTATGTTCTAATGGACTTCAATTTACCATGTCACAAATTTTGCCAGGTGGGTTCTTTTTTACTGGTAATCAAAGGAACACCACCATATCATCCTATCCCATATTTAAAAATACACATTGGGTTAGAAAGGCTGTGGTGCTATCAGTTGTCCAGTTAACATAACTCTAGTTACTACTGAAATAAGAGTCATTCATTTTGGCAGAAAGTTGAAGGTATCAAGATATACAGCTTAATGACATGTATTAAAATATAATAAGGCAGTTGCTATGGGCTGGCTAGGGACTAACTCCATAATCTTTTGCCGTATCTGCATTCTGATCCTTTCACCTTTCTGGCTGATTTGCTTCCTTAATCGTTTTTTGATTCACCACTCCCAGAAAAAATTTCATTGTTTAATTTTAAAACCATCTCTCTTTCTCTTTACTGCCCTCTCTTTTTCCAAAAATGTAGAGTTCTGGTCTCAATCAGTGTGCACATGTAGCTCTTACTCATGCTAAAAAAAGAACTGTATGTATACTAAAAAAAGAAAATTGAGATAGTTGCCTTCTTACATGTATCCATGTATATTTAAATAGTTGTGAAGGATGTAATTTCCAGAGTACTATAAATATTGAAATTTTAAAATAAGTCCTTTACATCAATTCTTTCCAATGTATTGAGCAGATTTTAAACCACAGTGATTTAATACTCACATTCATTTAAAAACTAGCTTTGAGAAACTTTGCCTTGCTTTTTTTCTCCTTAAATTTGTATTCCATTGCACTACCAAGAGAATTTCATTTTTTCACCAATTATCTTGTAATAATTCTCAGAAATAAAATTATGTACACACATTGCTTTAAAAAAGTCACATGAATATAAGATTCTAAGTATTAAATTTCTTCTGGATTGAATTAGCATTACAATTATTTATGTAAAATTATATATATTTAAATATTTAGAGGAAATGTTATGCATAAAAAGTTAAAGTTTATTGGAGGTTCATTTCTTAATAAGGCAGATGGAATTATCTCATTAGTCTCCTCTTTCCTGATAAGTTCCGGTAAACATGGGGGATTATTACTCATTGCTAGTATTTACTTCATTTTCAATTTTTTTAATACAATAAAGTACAGAGAACTCGTTCATGTAAATAAGCAGGTATGAATAGAAGAAAGTCTGTTACAGTACCATCCCTCAGTTCTTTGAAATTTAAGTTATATAACAGAAAAGATGACAAATGACAATGGAAAGTCCTTTCTCACTTTAACTCCTGAGAAAATGAGTGAAAAAAGCAAATAGTAATTATTATGATCTCCAGACCATGGGTAGAAAATTGGTGCTTCAGAATCATCCACTCTTTCAAATCTATAACTTCTATTTCCCATTGTCCTCTTGTTTGGTGTCTCAGAGGTTTGTAAAGAATAATGTGCAAAGGGGAAATCTCCACTCTCATCACAAATGGACTCTCAGATCAGCTTTAGGAATCAGAGATCTAGAAACTGATTTTTTCTAAACTATCATTCCTATGTATTCCATGAAACCCTACATACAGAGTGTTTTGGTTTAAAGAAATTAAAGAATCTAACTTCTGCAAGATTTCTATATAGCATTTAATTATTAGAGTCAAGATAACTGAGGGGCAAAACTGTAACACAAATATGTTGTATTAATAAAACAAGATCAAGGATTTCACAAAATGCATATATCTTGGAGCTTCCAGCTGGGAGGAAGGAAAAATGGTGCAAGATAGAGAAGGGTCTTGAACCGCAAATCTGAGCTCATGAGAGATTTACTCAAGGTTCTACAAACAATAACATGGCAACATAATAAAACTGTCTTAGCAGTCCTTCAGTATATGTCCCTAGCAACTGCAACTAATTCAAACACTGTGTACTTGACTTGGGATGTAATGATGAAGTAAAAATTGTGGAGATTTGGTGCCCACCCCTTGAAGTCTCAAGGAATAAAAACTAGAGCCCTGGTTTTAGTAACACAATGGTTCTCAAACATGGCAGATGATATGTCATCTGGAAATCAATGTTATTTTGATATTAGAACTTTTTCTAATTTATCACAATCTTTTCATGTTATCTATGATGTCTATTACTAAGCAAAGAGATTAATTTTGAATTCCCTAATTGTGTTTATTTTTCACTGTAAATGTTTCAAGTTAACTAATGTTTGTATACTCTGTCTAAAGAACCTTTTCACAGTTTTACCTCCTCTGGTCTCTAACTTCACCCCTCCCTTACTCCTCTTGCCCCCATGATTCTCAAAAGATTAATATTAGCTGTAGTTTTAATTCGAGACTGATAAGATACTTGGTCATTAGTATTTCTTTTTTTCCTCTTCTGTTTTTCTTTGGCCATTGCTTATCTACAAAACTACACACATCCTTGGATTCTATATTCTCTATTACTATCTATATACCTCACTACTTGCTCCTGAATATACTTCTCTTCTCATCAGAGTATTATGTTCTGAGAGCTTTCAGCAAGGGTCTTTGTATAGTAGGTTTTCTGAGATCTTGTCTATCAGAAAACATCCTTCCATGTCCTTCACATTTAATTGACAGTTAAGCTGCATATAATTTTAGGTTCACAGTTGTTTTCCTTCAAGATTTTCAAGATGTCATCTCAGTTTCCCCTTGAATCTGTTATTGCTGAGAAATCTAATATAAGTCTGATTCATGCTTCTCTATATAGGTTATCTGTTTTTCCTTAAATGTGAAAGCTTTTAGAGTTTTTTTTCCTAAGCTTTGATGTTCTAATATTTGAATAGAATAGATCTAGATGTAGGTTTTCTTCCTATTATACTCTTCAGCTCTCTCTGAACTCTTCAAAGCTTAATTGCTGTATCTTTCTTTAGTTCTAAAAAATTCTTATTAGTTATTAACTGACTTAATATCTCCTCCCCTCAATTTACTTCTTGTCTCTTCTGATGACATGTCTATTTCTGCGATTCCTATTTCTTGACTTTTCTTACATTCTTTTCTTTTCATCTTACTACCTTTTCCTGATGTTTCTAAAAGAATTGCTGGACTTGATTTTCCAGATTATAAACTAATTTTTTGACTGCATCCATTCTTTCATTTAACTCATCTAGTTTTAGTGTTTTTTTTTAAAGATTTTTAGTGTTTAGTGGTACTTTTTCAAACCTAATACATCTATCCGTTATAACTATTTGTTCTTTCTTTATGAATCCAATCTCTTTCCTTTTCTTTTCTGAGGATATCTATTATAGTTATTTTTAATTCACATTCTATCTGTGCCACTGGTTTTACTTATTTTATTCTGTTGTATCTTTTAGTTGACTCATCTAGTAATTTCTGTTTGGGTGGAGGAGCCATAGTTTGTGCTTTCCAAATGAGTTTTAAAGGGTTCCTCTGATGTTGCAGTGAGCACTCAATCACTTCCGGTTTTTACTTTGTAATCCCACTTCCACTTTCCTATGGCCTCTATCCACTAGTAAATTTCTTAGGACCTCCACTCTACACATTTTTAGTATTGGGGCTCTCCTGCTTCTATAATAGTCAAATCCACAGAGTGAGGAGAGTTGAGAGTAGAGATGCCTTTACTTACTGCTAATAAAACTCTCTCATTGTCCTGATATTACTGTTTGCCTCTAGCTGGCATTGGACCGCTAATTTCTTGTCTTATACTAAAGACGGGATGAGCAATTACTGGGGTATTATGGAGAGAAAAGGGCTCAGTTAGAAAATTCTGTCTTAGCTTATTATCCCTGGTTTATGATTGGTGACTTTCACCTACATGAGAAAGCTGATTGCACTTCCCTA